>NC_059119.1:16127500-16495000 GCF_020740685.1 Jaculus jaculus
TGTTTGCCTCACCTTTGTGTGTCTGGCTTACATGGGATGTGGAGAGTCAAACATGGGTCCTTGTGCTTTGCAGGCAGGTGCCTTAACCACTAAGCATCTGTTCAGTCTCATTTGAGTTTTTATATATTTTTAAATTAATTATCATTATTATTACTAGTATTATTAGTTTTGGTATTTTGGGGTAGGGTCTTTCTCTAGCCCATACTGACCTGGAATTCACTATGTAGTCTCAGGGTGGACATGAACTCACGGTGATCCTCCTACCTCTACCTTGTGAGTGTTGGGATTAAAGGAGTGCGCCACCATGCCTGGCTGCATTTGAGATTTTTTGTTGTTTTGAAATAGCCTCATTGTAGCTCATGGTGGCCTCGAACTCACAGCATTCCTCCTACCTCTGCCTCCCAGGTGTTGGGACTAGTGTGCCACCATGCCTGGCTACATTGGAGATTTTTTTAAAAGGATGTTTTATTTATTTACTTATAGATGCAGGTAGATAGAGAGAATAGAGAGAGGACTTACAAAGTGTGAGGCTGTAGATTCTTATTCAGACTTAGGAGAAGGCTCATTAAGTTGTTTATTCTTTAGGAATTCTCAACATCTGGTTCATCTAATACAGACACTGGTAAAGTTACTGGGACTTTGGAGACCAAATATAAATGGTGTGAGTATGGTCTGACTTTCACAGAAAAATGGAACACTGATAATACTCTTGGAACAGAAATCGCAATTGAAGACCAGGTAAATTTTCAAAAACTTGCTTTTTAGTGTTATTTTTAATTTCTGTGTTTCACAAAGGAAATGAAGTGAACATACTCTCTTTCTCAAAATAGATATGTCAAGGTTTGAAATTGACATTTGATACTACCTTCTCGCCGAACACGGGGTAAGTATTGACATTTTTTGTGCATTGACTTTAAAAGCATTCCCCTTGTCTTCCTGGAGAGATGCACATGTGTTTGACAGTTCACTGCTTTGTGTCGGCTGATAGTTGCCTTGCCTATTGGAGCACTGCTTGCTGTCGTTGGTGCATTTGCCTCCTCACTGTGACACTGTCTGGTGGTAATTACTATCTGGTGTCTTAAGAGGCTTTTGTGAGTACCAGTTCTGCCAAGCAGGCTTCCTGTAGTGTAGCAGTCCAGTTACCCATGTGCCCTTGCCTTTAATTCTTTCTGCTGTTTCTAAGCCAGTCACACTGCAGTTTATTTAAATCTGTTTTGTGTCCACCATGCTGGAGTTGTGTGTGTGTCTTTCTCAGTGATACCAGTTTTAAGTCAGTCTGTTTTTTTTTTTTCCCCCAGAAAGAAGAGTGGTAAAATCAAGTCCTCTTATAAAAGGGAATGTATAAATCTTGGTTGTGATGTTGACTTTGATTTTGCTGGACCTGCAATCCATGGCTCAGCTGTCTTTGGTTACGAGGGCTGGCTTGCTGGATACCAGATGACCTTTGACAGTGCCAAGTCGAAGCTGACACGGAATAACTTTGCAGTGGGCTACAGGACTGGGGACTTCCAGTTACACACTAACGTGTAAGTGTTTCTTGCATTGGATGTTAAGATGTGGGCCCTCAGGATAGTACACCTGATGCTATCTCTCACCTGTCATCCTTGGCCATTTCTGTGGTGCTTCACAAAAGCACAGAGAAAAGGTGTTAGTGTGACTTCCGGTGCTGACAGAGAATAGTCACTTGTGAGTTTTGATGTACTTTGTGTTTCCAGAACAGGCTTTCTTTAACCATTGGCCGACTGCTCGCTGCCAGTGTTTCCTTACCTCAGTTCGTTACCTATGATGAGAGGGTGCTGAGTTGATAGGACTGTCTAAGATGTATTTTTACCTAACCCAAATTAGTTGATATGATAAAATAGTATATTGATAAATAACAAGCAAAAAGAAGAAAACTACTTCCCATAAAATATAGTCTTTATTAATGTTTTGCGATTTATGTATTTTTGGTGCTGACATTGAATCTAAGGCTTCACAAATGCTAGGAAAACACTTGAGCCATTGAGGCACACCTCCAGCTTGTGTGTGTGTGTGTGCATCATGCCCTTTTTAAAAAAATTTTTTTTTTTCCTGAGGTATGGTCTCACTGTTCCTATTAAGAACATCTTGATAATTTTCTCATATCATTATGCATTTTATGCTGTATTGTTCAGGACAGAGTAGTAATTCTGGATGAGTATGCTGTGATTTTACTCATTCCTCTATTGGAGGCATGGGTTAGGGAACCTTTCTTTGCACTTGTGTGTATGGGCATGCCAGAGTGTCTTTCCACTGCCAACACATGCCAAATACATGTGCTGCTTTTTGTGTCTGGCTTTATGTGGGTGCTGGGGAATTGAACTAGGTTGTCAGGATTTACAAGCACACACCTTAACTGCTGAGCCATGTCCCCATACTGACAGTCCTCCCCTTAAAAAAAAATATATGTATCGATGTATGCACCTATGTATATTTTGTTTTTTCAAGGTAGGGTCGTGTTTTAGGCCAGGTTCACCTAGAATTCACTATGTAGTCTCAGGGTGGCCTTGAACTTAACAGCAGTCCTCCTACCTTTGCCTCCCAAGTTCTGGGCTTAAAGATGTGTGCCACCATGCCTGGCTAAAAAATATTTTAAAAAATTTAAAATTAAAATTTAAAATATTATATATATATATATATATATATATATATATATATATATATATATATATTTATTTATTTATTTGAGAAAGTATGGGTGCACCAGGACCTGCTGCTACTGCAAACAAACTCTAGACACATTTCCCTAGGTCAGAAAAAAAGTCTTTCAAGACTGTGGGCAGGCCTAGTCCTCACACTGTAATTCTGTCATTCAGGAGTCTGAGGCAGGAGGAGTCCCGTGAGTTTAGGTCCAGCCTGGGCTGCAAGTGAGACTCATCTTGTCTCTCCCCCCAAAAGGACTTTCAGATACTCACTAGAAAACATGAATGGCGGGCTGGGGAGGTTCAGTGGTTAAAGGCACTTGCTTCCAAAATCTGCTGGCTCAGGTGCTGTTCCCAGCGTCCACATAAAGCGAGATGCACAGAGTCTAGAGTTCGTAGTGATGGGAGGGTCTTCATGCCTCCCACCTCCCCCACCCCTCCCATACAAACACACGCAAATTTAAAATGAGCATTGTGTTTCCCAGACTTTTGTCCCCCTGATCCCTCCCATTTGGGGGATTGAATTTAGGGCTTTTTTTTTTTGTTTGTTTGTTTTTGTTTTGAAAGCTAGGCAAACACTTTTTGGGGGGAGGGGTTGAGATAGGATCTTGCTCTAGCACAGGCTGACCTGGAATTCACTATGTAGTCTCAAGGTGGTCTTGAACTCACAGTCTTATGGAGTGCTGGGACTAAAGGTGTGTGCCACCAAGCCTGACTAGGCAAACACACTTTATCCCTTTGGTACTTGCTCAGTTTTAGTAGTCAGTTATACTTTAATGTTACAGTATTACTCTGCCTTAGAAATTATTGCATTGTCTATTTTATTTTATTTATTTGAGAAAGAGGCAGAGAGGAAGAGAGAATGGGCACGCCAGGGCATCCAGCCACTGCAGATGAACTTGAGATGCACGTACTCCCTTGTGCATCTGGCTTTCCTTGGTCCTGGGGAATAGGACCTGGGTCCTTGGGCTTTGCCAGCAAGCACCTAAACTGCTAAGCTATCTCTCCAGCCCTGCATTGTCTGTTTAAGATTCACTAACTTAAATTCTCTTTCAGCAATGATGGGACAGAATTTGGAGGATCAATTTATCAGAAAGTATGTGAAGACCTTGACACTTCAGTCAACCTCGCTTGGACTTCGGGTACCAACTGTACCCGCTTTGGCATTGCTGCTAAATACCAGTTGGATCCCACTGCTTCTATTTCTGTGAGTGTTTCTGTGGCCCAGGGTAGGGTTTTGCTTGTGGGACTTCTTTGGGTATATTGAACTGTGTGATACATACAGTCCCCTGTTAGGAAATAGTTTGGGATTAGAACTTGGAGTGTTGCTTTGCCTACGGAGACAGTGTGAGAGCTTTGATTTCCAGGCTACGCCACTTAAAGTGATTTGACCCCAGTCAGGTGCTGTCCCGTTAGTGTTTCTGGTTTGTTTAGTTAGTTAATTAGTTTATTTATTTTTGTTTTCCAAGGTAGGATTTCACTCTAGCCTAGGCTGAATGGGAAGTTACTATGTAGTCTCAGGGTGGCCTCAAATTTAAGGCAATCCTCCTACCTCTGCCTCTCAAATGCTTGTATTAGAGGTGTGTGTCACCACGCCCATCATGTTTTTGGTGAGGGGAGCAGGTTTTATCTATGTTTAGCCAGGGATGATCTAGAACTCACATTGTAGCACAGGATGTCCTTCAAGTTACAGTGATCTTTTTTTCTGGTGCTGGGATAAAAGGTCTGTGCTGCCATGGCCAGGTTGAATTAGCATTGATAGTAACTCTGAATCTCAGTTCTGCCTAACAAGTGTTTGGGGCCCTGAGCAATTTGTGTTGAGGTACTGTAGTACCTTATTTCTTTGATTTCCTGCCCACCTACCCAACACCCCCTTTCAAATTAGGGTCTCTAGTCCATGCTGACCTGGAACTCTGTGTCCCAGGCTGGCCTCCAATTCACAGTAATTCTCCTCCTTTTGCTTCCTGATCATTGGGATTAAAAGTGTGTGCCACCAAATGAGGCTTGACTTTTTTTTTTTTAATTTAAAAGATATATGTTTGTTTGTTTATTAGAGACAGAGGGAGAGAGAGAGAGAGTGAAAATGGGCGTGCCAGGACCTCCAGCCACAGCAAAGGAATTCCAGGTTCATGTGCCACCTTGTGCATCTGGCTTACATGGGACCTGGGTAATTGAACCTGGCTCCTTAGCCTTTGCAGGCATGTCTTAGGGTGGCCTTGTACTCACAGTGATCCTCTTACCTCTGCCTCCCAAGTGCTAGGATTAAAGGCATACGCCACCATGCCTGGCAAAAGTTTTTATTATTTGAGAGTGACAGAGAAAGAAGGAGATGGAGAGAGAGAATGGGCTCGCCAGGGTCTCTAGCCACTGCAAACGAACTCCATGCGCCACCTGTGTATCTGGCTTACATGGGTCCTGGGGAATTGAGCCTCGAACTGGGGTCCTTAGGCTTCACAGGCAAGCGCTTAACCACTAAGCCATCTCTCCAGCCCTCAAAAAAGTTTCAAATGTATTCATATCTGCAAGGCTTTTCAATCATATGTGTAACTCCATTCTCTAAAAGCATTTTTTGCCTAGTGTGATGGGTTTTAAATTAGTATATATTATATATAATCATGGAGCTTATGACTGTTTTATGTATATGTATATAATATATTTTGGTCATATTTACCCCATGTTACCTTGTCTTGTTCTATGCCCACTATCTTTGTTGTCTTTTTATTGTTTGTGAAATTTCTGTAGAAAGGATCTGAGGTCATCAGTCTACATGCCATTTTTAAAGGTGAAGAAACAAGCTTTGCAAGAGAAAGAACTGTTGTTGGTGGGTAGGGAGTAGGCAGGGAGTGAAGCCAGGACTAGACCCTATGTCCTTTGATTTTGATAGAGTCCCTCTGTAAGGGTGAGCAGAACACCTTACTGGAACTGTCCTCTAAAAGCTCAGTGTGCACACACCTCACCATCTTCTGCAAAGGGCATGTGGGGTGGTGACTCTCTTATCTGGTTCTTGGGGGTCTCTGTTGTTGGTCTCTAGGGCGGCCCGAGGTGGGGCAGGAGAGTGCAGTGCGAGGGCGGGGCCGTCGGCTCCCGTCCGGCCCATCAGCATCTGCCTTCTGTGTCAGTTGCTTACGGTGTTGGACTGCTTGTGTGTGCTGGGGTGACAGAATGTTACAGCTGTTGTTGCTACGTAGTGCTCTCCATCCTCCCTTTTCTTTTGAGGTAGGGTCTCACTCTAACCCACGCTGACCTGGAATTCGTTATGTAGTCTCAAGCTGGCCTCAAACTCGTGGCAATACTTCTAACCTCTGCATCCCGTGTGAAGTGTGCGCCACCATGCCCGGCTTGTTAGCTACTTTTATACCGTGCCTTCCTATGCTGACCAGTACAGATGCCTGCCTCGCCTCTGGCATTGAGGGTGAGGTGCTCCCTTAGAGCTGCTGGTGTGGTTTGAGGGATGTGCGTGGTGGTAGAGAATGGAGCTAAAAGGAGCTTCTCCTTCCCATATTTTGCCCACAAGCATTCCTGTCAACCCTTGAAAGTCTGTGACCTAAAATCCTAAAATGTTAGGACTGTATGAAGAAGGCAGAGGCCTGGGTGATGAACCCTACCCTGTTGGAGCCATCTGTCACAGGCAGGCTAGTTCTACACAGCTGGTGAGAGCTGCGAGGATTTACGTACTTGGCCTTTGGAGATGTGAGAAGCAGCAGTGTGTGCTTGAACTCATTTCAAAGCTGCTGTGTCACCTCTGCTGAGCCTGTTGGAACTTCATTCACCACATGTCCTGCTTTTGTGCCTAGACAATTTTTGTGCTATATGAATAGTTTGGGTCTGTGGACACATGTTTTGAGTGTCAAGAGTTACTGGGACCTATGCAGTTTGAATTTTTTTTTTTTTTTTTTGAGGTAGGGTCTCACCATAGCCCAGGCTGACCTGGAATTCACTCTGTGCTCTCAGGGTGGCCTTGAACTCATGGTGATCCTCCTACCTCTGCCTCCCATGTTCTGGGATTAAAGACATGCACCACCACACCTGGCTAGATGCATAATTTTTAAGTAGCTCCTGGGTTTTATTTTGCTTAATATATCAGTAGTAAATTGTAGTTCACATCTGAATTAAAATTGCAGTCTTTCTAATTATAACATTTATTTCTTTTTAAAATTTTAGGCAAAAGTCAACAATTCTAGTTTAATTGGAGTAGGCTACACTCAGACTCTGAGGCCTGGTAAGTATAAGTTGGATTATCTTTTCTTATTTATTTACTTATTTTGGGACATGAGTGTATGATGTTTGTGTATTTGTGAGCTCGTGTGTGTGGTGGGTACACTTGGGCCATAGTGCTTGTGTGGAGGCCAGAGGTCACTTTTGGGTATTATGTTGGTCTTGCCTTTTCACCTTGTTTGAAGCCAGGCTAGCTGGCCCACAAGTTTCCTGGAAATTCTCTGTGCCTGCCTACCATCTCACTGTAGGCCTTCTGGGATTTTGCTACAGGGTCCAGTTTTTTTTTTTTTAAATTATTTTATTTATTTGAGAGATGGGGGGAGGGAGAAAGAGACAAAGAATGGGTGCATCAGGGCCTCTAGCCACTGCCAATGAAGTCCATGTGCATGTGCATCTGACTTTATGTGGGTAATGGGGAATGAAACCTGGGTCTCTAGGCCTTATAGTCAAGTGCCTGAGCCACTGAGACATCGCTCCAGCCCAGGTTCCAGGTTTTTTTTTTTTTTTTTTTTGAGGTAGGGCCTCGCTCTATCCCAGACTGACCTGGAATTCACTATGTAGTCTCAGGCTGGCCTAGAACTCTCAGCGATCCTCCTCCCTCTGCCTCCCAAGTGCTGGGAATAAAGGCATGCACCACCACATCTGGCTAAGGCTCCAGGTTTTTACATGAGGTCTGGGGATTCCCACCTCAGGTACTCTGGCTTGTGCTATAAGCATTTAGTTATTTGTAAACCTTTTGAACTAGTATTAGAATTGACTAGTTCTCCCCCCCCCCCCCCGGCCTTTTTTTAAAGTTTTCATTGGGAAATTGCAGCTTATGGTGTACCCCTGGCACAGCTGAGGCAGCACTGACTGACTGACTTACTAGTTACACCCATTCCCCACTGAGTCTCCTCACTTGGGTCTGAGTAATGTCCTGGAGTCACTTCCCTCTCCTCAGTGCTCGCTCACTGCTTTGGTCTTGTTGACGTAGACTTTGTGGTTACTCAGCAGCTTTTTGAGACTTGAGCATATGGGTGCTTGAACAATCTGGGGAGCGCCCTTCATACACAGGTGCTGAGCCAGTAGGGCTGGGCAGTGAATCCTATGTTTCTATTCTATTTAGCTTCTGGTTCACAGCTGCTTAAGCCATGGACCAAGAAGGTTTTAAAGTCTTCATTGCTCTTTTTTCCCCTTATTGGTAGAGATTCTCCGCGCCACACCTAGAATTAATTTTGACCGTCTTAAAGAAAAGTGAAGAAATGGTCCTGTAAATAGTTACTCACTGACATGACTACTCTGCATACCTATCTCCCTTGCCTCACACATTTTAAAAAGTGTGTTTGCACAGCGTGGCACACAGCTTTAGTCCCAGTACTCAGGTGGCAGAGGTAGGAGAATTGCCATGATTTTGAGGCCACCCTGAGACTACATAGTGAATTCCAGGTCAGTCTGGGCTAGAGCAAGACCTTACCTGGAAAAACCAAACCAAAACAAAAAAAAGTGTTTGTGAGGCCAGGTGTTGGTAACACACACCTTTATTTCCAGCATGGATTGCTGTGTGTTCAAGGCTAGGTGAGACCTAACACACACACACACACACACACACACACACACACACACACACACACACACAGTGTTGGGGTGGAGAGATGGCTCAGTAGTGTTAAGGCACTTTCTTGCAAAGCCTAATGGTTTGGGTTCATTTCCTGAGTACCCATGTAAAACTAGATGCACAAAGTGGCACGTGTGTCTGGAGTTCGTTTGCAGAGGCTGGAGGACCTAATGTGCCCATTCTTTGCTTGCAAATAATTTTTTTTCGTTTTTAGTTTTTTGAGGTAGGATCTTGATCTAGCTCAGGCCGAGCTGGAATTCACTATGGTGTTTCAGGCTGACCTCACACTCATAGCAGTCCTACCTCTGCCGTCCGAGTCTGGGATTAAAGGTGTGCGCCACCATGCCTGGCCTATTAGGACATTTTTCATGATCACTATACCCTGGTCACTGTAAGAAAATTAGTATTAATTTATCTGATATAGTCACTGTTCAGGTTTTTCCTTTTGTCCCCAAATGCCTTTTTGTTCGAGTTCTGATTTGGTCTCTCAGCTGTCATTTAGTCTGGAAAATATTGTGAACATAACTGTATTTTCTAGAACACTTTGAACTTGTCATTAATTTCTAACCTTTTTATGCTCTGATTTCAGAGCTTTCAGAGGCTTACAAGTCAGTATTGCCAGTTTTCAGCGCCCTCTGGTGGTCAGAAGTAGTATGCTAGCCGGCAGGCTGGAGCAGGGACAGGCAGTTACTGGGTGGTTACAAGAGAAGTGAAGTGTGTTCGGCTCATGGCGATGGTTTGCTGTGTTCACAGGTGTGAAGCTCACATTGTCTGCTCTGGTAGACGGGAAGAGCATTAATGCTGGAGGTCACAAACTTGGGCTTGCCCTGGAATTGGAGGCTTAATCCAGCTGAAAGAAACCTCTGGGAATGGATATTGGAAGATTTGGCCTTAATATATTTCCATGTGACCAGCAGGTGTCTCCCCCCTCCCCCAAGAAGGTGGTCAAAACGAAGGATGATCTAAACAAGAGCTGTATTTTAAATATGTAGACAGTCACATGTTAGCTGGTTTCTAGTTGAATTGGTTATCAAGTTACCAATGCTGCAGTCGTGCAGTCACCTATACATTATTTAAATGTATTTAACTGTTAAATGTGCTACCCACCAGTAATGAAATAGACCTTTATGAAAACTGCAGTTGTGTGGGGTTTTTGGTGTGCATTTGTGTGTAGATGGTGTGCCCCATGAGGCCAGAGGGAGATGCTGGGTGTCCTGTTACCTTGCTACTATTCTTTTTGGGAAGCATTTTGCTCTTTTCCTAAATCTGCAGGAGTTCCCTGTGTCCCTAGAAGTTTTTTAAGAGGATCCCTTCACTCTTATGAGATTTATTTTTCGTCTTTTTGAGGTAGGGTTTCACTCTGGCCCAGGCTGACCTGGAATTCACTATGTGGTCTCAGGGTGGCCTTGAACTCTCGGAGATCTTCCTACCTCTGCCTCCCAAGTGCTTGGATTAAAGGCGTGCACCACCACGCTTGGCTCCTTCATATATATATATATATATATATATATATATATATAAAAATTTTTTTTATTTTTCGAGGTAGGGTCTCATTCTGGTCCAGGCTGACCTGGAATTAACTCTGTAGTGTCAGGGTGGCCTCGAACTCTTGGCGATCCTCCTACCTCTGCCTCCCAAGTGCTGGGATTAAAGGCGTGTGCCACCACGCCCGGCTTACCTTCATATATTTTAAAAATTTATTTATTTGAGGGAGAGAAAGAGGCAGAGAGAGAGAGAGAATGGGTACGCCAGGGCCTCCAACCACTGCAAACAAACTCCAGATGCATGCACCCTGTTGTGCATCTGGCTTATGTGGGTCCTGAGGAATCAAACCTGGGTGCTTTGGCTTCATAGGCAAATGCCTTCACCGCTAAGCTCAGTGGGTAAGATCACTTGCTACACAAGCATGAGGGCCTGTTTGGCCCTGAGTTTGATCCCCAGCACCCATGTTAAAAGCAGGCATATCTGCATGCATGTACTCTATGCATAGATCGCCACTGCACACAGATGAATTTACAGTGCAACTTTTAACTCCAGGGATGGCTGGAGAGGAATGAAAAGGAAATAAGGATGGTGCCGTCCCCCTGTGAGCTGGTGCTACAGAAAGTGCAATGGGCACTGATTGGTGGGGAGGAGGATCAGTGGTACTGCGGGCTGTGAGGGAGCATCCAGGCCTGGTGAGGAGTCCCTGTTCCCTCCTTGCAGACACTGAAAAGTTGGGCTGACGTCTGAACTTTGGTAGCTCTCTCCTGGATTTCTTCTGGTCAAGAATGATCTGCATTACTCTGGCTCTGAATAGAAAAGTAGGAAAGCACAAGTGTTTTGGTGGGAGGGGCCAGTCAGGATGGCAGGCGCAGAGGAAGGGAGATGTGTTGAGTGCACCGAGGCCTGAAGTTCAGCTGGGAGCTTGAGAGCCTGCGAAAATGGAGTACTTTGGGGATGGGGACCCTCCACCCTTAGAAATGATGCATGCCAACAACTAGATTGAGAAGAACCTGATGAGAATTTGCCTATGCTCTCCACAGGGGGACACCAAGCTGCAGCCTTCTGGTCCTATCTTTGCCTTAAGGGATTGGCTGGGGTGGTCTGTGTAAATTAGAAGACTGGAAGGTTCTTCCTCAGGAACAGGCCTCTGGCAGTAGGTTGGGATTTGAGTCTAGGGGATTGTCTAAGCTTGTGTGAAAGCAGTTCTTGTACTTGGGTGCAGTGTCAACCCACAAACTGACTTGAGAGTGCAGCAGGTGCCCAGGACTGTCTGGTTGCTTCAGCCCCTTGGTGGCTCTGCCCCTCTGCCAACCAGTGTGCACTTTATCTGTCTCATTGCTCTGGAGTGGACGCAGCTACCCGTGTCTCGGATCTACTGAGAACTAGGCTGAACCTAGTCACCCAGGTGTACCTTAATAGGCTTTTTTTTTATGACAGAGAAGAGTTAAGATCCCCAGAAGTCATCCAGAATGCAAGGTAAACTCCAAGAGCTGTGGAGGTGGGATATCTGGCTGTGGGCGCGTGCGTATACTGTGGTGAAACTTGCAGTGCTGGCCGCCACTTCTGCTTTCTGCGGGAAGAACTTGACGTTCCCCAGGAATTGGGGGCTTTGAGAAAGAATGCCCCTTCAGAAAGCCTGGGTCCCTTTGTGTCTGCAGTAAATAAGTCACCACATTCCCTTCCAGAACTTCAGAGGAGGGGACCAGATAGTTGAGCCAACTGCGACATCCTCAGGTTAAGAGGTCTGGTTCTTACAGGTGATGGACTCTGACCAGGGCTTCCAAAGTACAGGGGAGCCCACCGTTCTCTGCAAACATGGGCGGATTGCCAGCAGACCCAGGACAGCCCTGTCTGCTGGGTGGCTCCACTAGTCCCACCTGCAGTGAGTCAAGAGCAAGCCTCACCTGCCCTTGAGGGGTGCAGGAAGAAGACCTATGCAAATAGCCCTCAGCCTGCTCTGGAGCCCACAGCCTAGGTGCCTTTAAGGTACCCTTTCACTGGAAAAGCTACGGGCTCAGGATGTCCCCTCTCCGGTTCAACACCAAATAGGGAGGCTCAGGATGTTGCCTATTCCAGTATCTTTATTGTCAGCTGTAACCCTAGCTCTGTCAATGCACGGGGTTCCCCGGATCTCTCTGGCACGCTGGGTTAAGCCTTAGCTTGCTCTATTATTCTGTTTTTCAAGGTAGGGTCTCTAGTCCAGGCTGGTCTGGAACTCACTCTAAAGCCCCAGGCTGGCCTCAAACTCAGTGATCCTCCCCAGAGCTTGGATAAAGGCATATGCCACTATGCCTGGCTGAGACCTAGATCTTGAAGGCCAAGGTGAGGCCATCACCCAGGGGCAAGAGGCTGATGTAGACTCTGGCGTCCCGCAGGATGCGCTCGTTTAGATTTCGCACACACTCGGCTCTCCGGTCTCCAGGTCGAGGCCTCAGCACCTCTCCACGCCACAGGACCTGCGGAAAGGCGGGGGGAGGGCTGGAGTCCCGAAAGCCTTCGCGGAACGTCCACCCGTCCAACCCCTGGAATCCGGAGGTGACTAGGGGAGAGTCGGGATCGGTTCCCGCCCTTACTCTAAGGATGGCGAGAACGCCACCCGGGCGCAGCAGCTGCAGACACCGCTCATAATAGGCCGTGCAGTTCTCCTTGTCGGCGTCCACCACGGTCACGTCGAAGGTCCCGGCCTCGCCAGCCGCCAGGAGCTCGTCTTATGTGTGGGGAGAGACAGGGCAGGTACCACTGAGTCTGCAGACCTGGTGCTCCGAGCCTTTGCTCAGGGATGCCACCGGTCCTGTCACCCGCAGACCCGGTCACCAGTGAGTGGGGCCAAGGCCCTTCCCACCCGAGGGGGTGCTCACCTAGGGTGTCGAGGGCGGGCTTCAGCCGAAGGTCGATCTTGTCTTCCATCTCGGCCTGCGGGAGGACGAGGTCAGGGTCGGAGCCAGCCACAGGCCCGCCCGCGCCCTCGGGGTTGTGGATGCGCTCACCTGCCTCCAGAGGGGCCGTCCCAGCTCCGGGGGCCCCGCGTCCACCTCGCAGGTCACCACGTGCCCATCCGGGGGCAGCGCCAGGGCTAGCGCCAGCGCGGAGTAGCCAGTGAAAGTGCCTGCGGACGGGGGCAGGGCCAGGCTTACAGCCGGGTGGGGAACAGCCCAGGGACCCCGGCTCCCGGCGATCCGGGCCACGCATCCCTACCTAGGTCCAGAACCTTCTTGGCTTTGATGAGCCGCGCCAGGTTGGCCAGAAGCTGGGCTTGCTCACAGGTCATCATGGAATCCCCCCGCGGCTGCTCCAGAGTCAGCTGTGTGCGGGGGGGTGGGGGAGACGGAGAGGGTGACACATCTGCCGATCAATCACCCACCCCACCCCAAGTCTGCAAATCCGGAGGTGGGCGTGGCCTGGAGGGGGTGGACAGCCTCTTGTGGGACGCCCACAACATAGCGTCCTGGAACCCGGAAGCCCCGAGAGGGCAGTGGCTCAAATCCAAGGTCACGGGCCACGTGGGTCCACCTATCCCGTGGCCGGTCACCCGGCCCTACTGACCAGCCGCAGGCTCCGCAGCGCCGGATGTTCCCTCATGGAGCGGCTCAGCAGATACTGCCACAGGGGACTGTCCTCGGGGGGCAGCAGGCGCTGCTGTCGCCGGAACCGCCATGGGAGCCCCCACTTGCCTGCAAGGGGAGAGAGGGTGCCGAGTCAGGGATCCGGGTTCCAAGCCACCGCCACCTGTGTCCGTCCGTCCCTCCTTGCTCCCCTCCATCCCCCCCCAGCCTGCCGGTCCCCCGGGAGCCGCCGCCGTCGCAGCGCATTGCTCACCCAGGAGGAGGCCGGTGGCGAAAGCGGCGCCCAGCGCGGCCGAGCCCAGGGCCAGCGCGGCGGGAGCAGAGATCCGGAGCATGGGGTGGGTCATGGCGCTGGTAGCTGGCTGAGGCTGTCACGTGTGCCCGTAGCCGCGGGCTCCGGAATGGGATCCATGCGCAGGCCGGGCTCCACCTCGTCCAGGCCCCGCTTGTTCGCAGCGCCCGTGGCCTCGGGCACCATCTGGTGACCACCTCTCCTCATTGCAGACTCCTCCCCAGAGGGCCGCGCGCCATCTGGTGGCCGCCTGCGGAACTGCGCCTGGGCTGGGGCGCCAACCTCCCACATGGACACTGGGGTCTTAAACGCCTGGCTGCGACCCAGCACCGTCTAGTGTCCCTCATGGCTACGCTTGCTTCTTCTGTTCGCTATCGTTTTCTCCCGAGGCCCCCTACAGCATATGTGGGTGAGTGGCGAGGACAAGAGTGTGACCAGTACCAGCGATAAAGTGAAAGCCAGAGAGAATCAAAGGGATGCCTGCTGGGTAACAGGCCCCAAAGGATGAGGTTGCAGGAGGGAAGGTTCTGGTTCGGAAACGCAGAGTGCAGCGGGTGCTGAGACAGTATCCTTAGCGGCTGGAATCCTGGCTGTGTGATCTGGGACCCCAGCAGCCTCTCCAACCTCAGTTTTCTTTCTGTAACATGGGAGCCACAGTCTTATGGTAAAATGCATCAGATTCTACAGCCTGGCACGCAGTGGCCTTTCAATAATGGCAGCTGTTGTTCTAGTCCTTGCGTGGAGAGAGGATACCATGGGGAATCTGTTAGCAATGGGATGGTAGGCGCGGCCTCCGTCCAGAACGCTAACCAGGGAGCGTTGCACACCTGTATGCTGAACCCTGACAGAGGCGAAAGACACCTGTATTGGCTTGTGACTTTCAGGCAACAGGTGGAGTAGAACAAGTAAGCGACTGTTTCCTTTTCTGTACAATGAAGTTACTAATAGAGAAAATCCTGCCACTTAGTGCTCTACAGGAATCAGAATGCCCAGGGCAGAAGGTCATTTGAGCAACTTCCCTGCTGAGGACCCTGGGCCCATCGCTCTGATAGCCTGAGTCATGACAACACCCGCCAGGCCCTGGTTTCTTCCGAAGGCGGTGGGAGGCAGGCCAACAACGGGCTCAGTGAGAAATGAGGCTTAGCTGAGGCCCCAGGCCAGACTGATCCCAGCTGCCCCAATCCTGGGTAATGGGAGGTCAAGGTTTGGGGCGGGGCTCCGAGGCCGGCCTCCAATCAAAATCAGGGTGGACTGATTTCTTTCTTTTCTTTTTCTTCTTTTTTTTTTTTTGCTTTTCTGAGGTAGGGTCTCACTTTAGCCCAGGCTCACCTGGAATTCACTCTGTAGTCCCAGGTGGCCTCGAGTTCTGGGTGATCCTCCTACCTCTGCCTCCCGAGAGCTGGAATTAAAGGCGTGCACCACCATGCCCTGCTTGCACTGATTTCTTGACTGATCAGTGGCTGCCCCAGGTCCGCTTCTCCCAGCTCTTCTTAGAACCTGTCACCAGGCGGCAGGTCTGCCCATGGCTTGAGCTTCCTGTCCCTTCCTCACTGACCCCCTGCATCCTGCTGGGCCCTGTAAATATCTCGGTAAGTGTTGCCTAGGTTAGGACGCAGGCTGCAGTTCATGGCCTTCTTTAGGGTGGAGCTCAGAGCAGGTGCTCTGTGGGTCGGGCGGTGTCTTGTACTGCTTGCTGCCCCATCTGCTACATTGAAAATAGTAACCTTAGGAGCCTTTCTGAGCATCTGTTGGGTGCCAGGAGCACTCCACCCAGGGTCCTTGTGAAACAGAGATTATTATTCCCATGTTCCAGACTAGGAAAGGAATTTGCCTGGAGACTCATTGCCTTCCCAGCCAACCAGCTTCCCCGCAGGGGCAACCACACCTTCCAGCAATTCTTGCCTTTGTCCCTGCGCAGTGGGAACAGGCATTTTCCTGCACCACGCCAGTGGCACAGGGCCCCTGGCCTCAGCTGGGCCCTGTCTCCCATTATCTGGGGCTCCTGGTTGACCACAGAGTCCCAGAGCTTTCCTCCCCCAGCCTGGCTTTAGGCGGGAGCTGTGGAGTTGTTGGGGGGGGGGTGGAGGGGAGAGGGAGTGGTGAAAGCCATGTCACCATATATCCCCGTCAGATTAAAAAACTAATTTGAAAAGATTAATGTATTCCATTCTTGTTACACTGCCTCTGATACCTCTGGGCCTGCGGCCGCCCTGCCTCCTGATTATTGAATTTTTATGGCCTGGTAATTAATTGCAGATTCCCTGTTTTGTTCTATTTCTTTTTCTCTGACATTTTAATTTCAACAGAAAGCAATGGTCTCCATGCAGGTTCTCTCTGGAGATCCTAATGGTCTATAAAACAGAATGACTTATAGACGTGGCTCCCACTTCAGTTGGCGAGCGATTGTTTGAAACCTTGCTGATCACGCAAAATTTAATTTTTCCACCTCCCTCCCCCTTTTTCTACTCATTTCTTGTCTCTTCCATTTTGCAGTGCCAGCCAGCATCTCAGCTCACCATGAAGAGAGCCAGGCCGCTGCCCCAGAACCTGGAAGACTCCTGAGGTTCCAGTCTGATGCTCCTCCCTCCTGCTTCTCTCAGCCCTGTTAACATCACACAGGCTGGTCCTGGGTAGGACAGGGCACAGGGTAAAGTCATAGAATCAAGATGGGCCTAAGGGTTTGAAACTTGAATGTCCCCAGGTGCTGGTGACAGGGGGCGCTCCAGAGCTCACATTCCACCAGGCCACTTAGTTCTCATGGTCAGGAGACATTGGGCACCTGTTTTCATGGTGTGTACTGTGTCCCTAGAGACCCACCGTGAGTTGCCAAGTGACCCTGAACCTAAGCTTCTGAAACTGAGCAAAATAAACCATCTCTACTCCCCCCCCCACACACACTTTTTTTTTGAGGTAGGGTCTCTAGCTCAGACTGACCTAGAATTCACTGTATAGTCTCAGGCTGGCCTTGAACTCACAGTAATCCACCTACCTCTGCCTCTGGAGTGTGAGCCACCACTCCTGGCTCCTTTTTTACTTTTTGTTTTTCCTGGTAGAGTCTCACTCTGTAGGCCAGGCTGACCTGGAACTCACTCTGTAGTTCCAGGCTGGCTTGGAACTCACAGAGATCCTCCTACCTCTGCCTCCCAAGTGCTGGGATTAAAGGCGTGCACTACCACATCCGAACAAATAAAATTATTAATTTTTTATATTAATATTTAATTTAATAGTAATGCAATCAAGGAGAGAGTGAATATGTGCATACCAGGGCCTCTTGATGATGCAAATGAATTCCAGATGCATGTGCCACTTTGTGCATCTGGCTTTATGTGGGCGCTGGGTAATCAAACCCCTGGCTGTTAGGCTTTGCAAGCAAGTGCCTCAACCACTGAACAATCTCTCCAGCCCCAAATAATTTTTTAAAAGACATAGAGAAGTTGGTGTGGTGGTAGGTCCCTGTAATTCTGGCACTCAGGGAAGGGTAGTGTTAGAATCTTTTTTTTTTGGATTGCTGTGAGTTTGAGGCCAAGCTAGGAGTACAGTTAGACTTCCATGTCAGCCTGGGCTAGAGTGAGACCCCTACCTAAGTTGATTTTTCTCAGGTATTTATTTATTTATTTATTTTGGTTAGGTAGGGTCTCACTTTAGCCCAGGCTGACCTGGAATTCACTATGTAATCTTAGGCTGGCCTCACATTCATAATGATCCTCCTACCTCTGCCTCCCAAGTGCTTGGATTAAAGGCGTGCGCCAGTAAGCCCGGTTTTCTTTTTCTTTTCTTTCTTTCTTTTTTTTTTTTTTTTTTTGAAAGGAATGGCCAGGGCTGCTTAGTTCCAGTCACTCTGGATGTCTCTCTTTCTGCTGGGGACTTGATTTTCGGAAGCACTCAAGAGGACAAACCTTCATGGGTCCTGTGAGCACCGGCAGAGGAAGTCCCTCTGCAGCTTGTCCAACTCCACGTTGAGTTGCTGGCCTGTTAGGCAAAGAAACACCCATCCTTCCCAGACTGGTTTCAGCTAATCAGATGCACTGTGTGAGCCAGAGTGGAAGAATTTTTTAAAATATTTAATTTTGGGGCTGGAAAGATGGCTTAGTGGTTAAGGCGGTTGCCTGCAAAGCCAAAGAACCCAGGTGTGATCCCATAGGACCCACATAAGCCAGATACACAAGGTTGCACATGTGTCTGGAGTTCATTTGCAGGGCTGGAGGCCCTGGCATGCCCATTCTCTCTCTTTCTCTATTGGCTTCTCTCTCTGCAAATAAATAAATGAATAAAATATTTAAAAATATATTTAGGGCTGGAGACTTGGCAGTTAAGTGCTTACCTGTGAAGCCTAAGGACCCAGTACAAGTCTTGATTCCCCTGGACCCATGTAAGCCAGATGCACAAGGTGGCGTATGCATCTGGAGTTCGTCTGCAGTGGCTGGAGGCCCTGGTGCACCCTTCTCTCTCTTCTCTCTCTCTCTCTCTCTCTCTGCCTTTCTCTCTGTGGTCTGCCACTCTCAAATAAATAAATAAAAATAAACAAAAATTAAAAAATATATTTATTTCTTTATTTGAGAGAGAACGACAGAGAGAGAGAATGAAAGAGGTAGATAGAGGGAGAGAGAGAATAAGTCAGGGCCTCCATCCACTGGGGGAAAAAGAAAACCCAGACACACAGGCCACCTTGTGCATCTGCCTTATGTGGGTCCTGAGGAATGGAATTTGGGTCCTTAGGCTTCGTAGGCAAACACTTTAACAGCTAGGCCCTCTCCCCAGTCCCAGAGTGGAATTTTTTTTTAAAATTATTTTTATTTATTTATTCGAAAATGACAGAGAGATAAAGAGGCAGATAGAGAGAATGGGCGCGCCAGGGCCTCCAGCCACTGCAAACGAACTCCAGAGACGTGCATCCCCTTGTGTATCTGGCTAACGTGGGTCATCGAGCCTCGAACCGGGGTCTTTAGGCTTCACAGGCAAGCGCTTAACCGCTAAGCCATCTCTCCGGCCCCCAGAGTGGAAATTTTAAGTCAGGGTTGAATAGAGACAGGTGAGGTGGCTCTGGTGGCCCATGGGGATGATGCCCAGAGGTTTGTCTCCTTGGGGTTCTAGATCCTGTCAAATTGATGATACTAACCATCACAGTGGGGTACAGTGAAGAGTGAGGGTGAATGCCCCGTCTAACAGGTCCCAAGTGCCCCAGGGAGTCCAGAAGTCTTGGCTGCAGGGCCCGCCCCCCAACTCTGCCCCATTGGGCGGAGCACAGCAGAGCTAAGGCGGAGATACTGCGGCGGGAGCTGCCCCCAGCCCCTGTGCCAACCCACATTCGAGACTTCTTCTGGTTGCCCACAGCAGCTCTGAGATTCTGGGCATCTATTTGTCAGATGAAGAACCTGAAACTCAGGGAGTCAGAGCGTGGCCCCAGTCTGCCGAGCTGAGCCCTAACCCCATCCGAGTGCCACCCTGAGCCAGCCAGGGACGGGCTGGCTTTCCTGGAGTCCAGTCCAGGCCGCTCCCCTCGCTCCCGGGCAAGGGCAGACCCTCCCTTCAGTAGAGCTGCTTGCCTGGTCTCCTCTGCTCTCCACCCCTGCCCGTGTCTGTCCCTGAGATGTGCCCACAGCTTTGGCCTGCGGGACCCAGAGCCCGCGCCTCTCCTCTTGTTTGCATCTGGCGGACTTGAACTGCCTGAGGACGTAAGGTGTCTGCCTCCTGCAGAGCTTTGTGTTTTAATGTGGCCAGGACTAAAGCAGATTTCACATGGAATTCAGATCTGATTTTCCTTTTTTTTTTTTTTTCTTTTCACTGCTCTTGCTCTAGTCCAGGTTGACCTGGAATTCACTATGTAGTCTCAGGGTGTCCTTGAACTCACGGTGATCCTCCTGCCTCTGCCTCCTGAGTTCTGGGATTCAAGGCGTGAGCCACCATGCCCAGCTCTGATCTCCATTTTTTATTATTTATTTGAGAGAGAGAGAGAGAGAGAAAGTATGAGCACACCAGGGCTTTTTTTTTTTTTTTTTTGCCACTGCAATGAACTCCAGACACATGCACCACTTTGTGCGTCTGGCTTTATGTGGCTACTGGGGAATTGAACCTGGGTCATCAGGCTTTGCAAGCTAGTGCCTTTATCTGGTGAGCCATCTTTCAAGCTCCATGGCTTCCATTTTGAAAAGGTAGATCTATCTGCATCAGGCCCAGCTTAGGCTGGCCCCCTGTGGTGACCCTCCACTCTGGTGGCCCCAAGTGCCTGGCTTCATTCTCCACCATTCCCTGTTGCCTCTAGCTAAGGGAGCTTCACTCATCCCCATGCTGGTCTGTGCTGTTGGCTTATCAGCTGTAACCCCTCATGGTTCCATCTGCTCTCCAGAGGCGGGTGCTATCTATTGGGGCTCCTTTAGTTTATCTATCTATCTCTCTGTCCATCTATCTATTTACTTTTTGTTTTGTTTTGTTTGAGGCAGGGTCTCACTGTAGCCCAGGCTGATCCAGAACACACTTTGTAGCCCAGGCTATCCTCAGACTCACAGTGATCCTCCTACTTCAGCGTGGGCTGGCCCCAACTTCTGGTTTAGGAGGCTTTATTTAAATTCTTCTCTATTGAGAAACTGTTCATATCCTGGCTGGAACTTGGAATGTCCTGGCATTACTGCCCAAGAGTGCAATCCCCAAGGGGGAAATTTAAACTAAGAGGAAGGTTTGGGAAGCACTGGGAGGTCAGGTCCCTGAGATACACAAGGAATCCTGCCAGATGTGTGAAAATGGGATAATAGCAGCTAACACTTAGGTAATGTTCTGGGCGCCAGCTCTGTCTTATGACTTCTTACTGGCTCACTAAATCCCCACTTCATCAGCATTGTACAGGGAGAAGTGCCATTTTTTTTTTTTTTTTTTTTCAAGGTAGGGTCTCACTCTTCTGACCCAGGATGACCTGGAACTCACTATGTAGTCCCAGGCTGGCCTTGAATTCACAGTGATCCTCCCAAGAAATGCCATTTTTTAAAACAATGATTTTATTTATTTATTTGAAAGAGAGCGACAGAGAAAGAATGGGTGTGCCAGGGCCTCTAGCCACTGCAAATGAACTCAAGACACATGTGCCACCTTGTGCACCTGGCTTTATGTGGGTAATGGGGAATTGAAATTGGGTTTTTTGGCTTTGCAGGCAGGTGCCTTAATCTCTAAGCCATCTCTCTAGTCCCCTACCCATGTTACTTTTCTTTTTAATTTTTTTTTTTTGTTTTGTTTTTTGTTTTTTCCAGGTAGGGTCTCACACTAGCTCAGGTTGACTTGAAATTCACTATGTAGTCTCAGGGTGGCCTCGAACTCATGGTGATCCTCTTTCCTCTGCCTCCCGAGTGCTGGGATTAAAGGCGTGTGCCACCATGCCCAGCTTTTTTTTTTTTTTTTTTTTTTTTTTCATTTTTTGAGGCAGGGTCTTGCTGTAGCTCAGGCTGACCTAGAATTCACTCTGTAGTCTCAGGCTGGCCTTGAACTCACAGTGGTCCTCCTGCCTCAGCCTCCCTAGTACTCCCTGTGCCACCACACCTGGCTCCCCCCCATTTTTTTTTTCATCACCATCTTATCGGTGCAAAAGCTGAAGCCCCATGATGCATAGCTTATAAGTGGTAGCTTGGGGACTTGAACCCAGTCTCTTGAGTGTATGTACGTGAGTGTCAGCAAGGGTGTGCCATGGCATGAGATTGAAGGTCATGACACACTTAAACAATTTTTTTAATTAATTTATTTGCAAGCACAGAGAGATAGAGCAAATGGAGACAGAGAATGGGCGTACCAGGGCCTCCACTCGCTGCACACAAACTTCAGATGTATGCACTTTGTGCATCTGGCTTTATGTGGGTACTGGGGAATCAAACTTGGGTTGTAAGGCTTTGGAGGCAAGCGCCTTAACCTAAATGTTGAACCATCTCTCCAGCCGTGGCATACTCTTGGGTGTCTGTTCGCGATTTTCACCTTATTTGAGGCACGGTCTTTCGTTCACCTTGCTAGCTGGCCTGCGTGAGTTTCCAGGGATTCTCCTGCCACTCCCCATGACGCCACAGGTGCTCTGGAATGGCAGTCATAGCTGAGTTCTGGGGATCTGAACCCAGTACTCGGGGCAAGTGCCTAGTTCACTGAGCCACCTCTCCAGCTCAAATTTTAAAAAAAAAAAAATTTAATTTTTAAATTTTTTCTCAATTTTTATTAACATTTTCCATGATTATAAAAAATATCCCATGGTAGTACCCTCCCTCCCCCCTGCTTTTTTAAAAAAAATTTTTTTTATTTATTTGCAAGGGGAGAGAAAAAAGAGAGAAAGTGAGAGAAGGAATGAATATGGGGGTACCAGGGCCTTTAGCTACATCAAACGAACTCCAGATGCATGCACCACTGCGCACCTGGCTTTACATGGGTACTGGGAAATCGAACCCAGGTCTTTAGGCATTGCAGGCAAACACCTTAACTACCGAGCCGTCTCTCCAGCTCAGACAGCTCTCAAACTCTACACTATCCTGGAGGAAAAGCCTTCCTTATTGTGGCTTTTTTTTGTCTGTCTGTTTTCGAGGTCAGGTGTCACTGCAGCTGTCATGGCTTCTTCTTTTTTTAAAAAAAAAAAAATTTCTATTTTTATTTATTTATTTGAGAGTGACAGAGAGAGAGAAAGAGGAAGAGAGAGAGAGAGAAAATGGGCGCGCCACTGTCTCCAGCCACTGCATACGAACTCCAGACACGTGCGCCCCCTTGTGCATCTGGCTAACGTGGGACCTGGGGAACTGAGCCTCGAACCAGGGTCCATAGACTTCATAGGCAAGCGCTTAACCGCTAAGCCATCTCCCCAGCCCTCTCGTGGCTTCTTGAATTGGGCAAGGCAGCGGCTTGAGCTCTGGCCATTGCACCCAATTTTCAGGGAAAAGGATGGGACTAAATAAATGGGATTCTCCCCCTTCCTTTCAGGAAACTGAAAAGCTGCCTGAGTGTTTTCCAGAGCCTTCCACCTTGCACTCATTCCTTTGACCAGCACTTTAGTCACCCTTCAGCCAATGGTCTTCATTCTTTTTTTTTTTTATTCTGAGGTAGCCACTCTAGCTCAGGCTGACCTGGAATTCACTATGGAGTCTCAGGGTGGCCTAGAACTCACGGCGATCCTCCTACCTCTGCCTCCCGAGTGCTGGGATTAAAGGCGTGTGCCACCACGCCCGGCTCATCTTTATTCTTTTGAATTAATAAATTAATTAATTTTCAAGCAGAGAGAACAAGAGACGAGAGTCAGAGAGAATGGGCACGCCAGGGCCTCCATCCACTGCGAATGAACTCCAGATGCATGTGCAAAGCCATGAAACCAGGTCATTAGGCTTTGCAGGCAAGCTTGGTAATTGTTGAACCATTGCCCCAACCAACCGAGTGCTGAGATTAAAGGCGTGCGTCACCACGCCCGGCTAATATTTATTTATTTAAGCAGAGTGAGAAAGAGGCTGAGAGAGAGAGAGAGAGAGAACAAGCGAACATGGGTGTGCCACGGTCTCCAGCCACTGCACAGACATCTGTGCCCTTTGTGCGTCTGGCTTGATGTGACACTGCGGGATAGAACAGGGGTTGCGAACAAGTGCCTTTACAACGATCTATATCGTTGTGACGATGTAAAATTAGTCCTCTTTAAAGTCAAAGCAGTTACTGGGAATATTTAGCACCACTGCTGTACTTATACACGAGGAAACCAAGGCTCCGAGAGGCAATCTGCTGGAGGCCAGGCAGCCGGGAAGAGGTGGGAAGAGCGTAGATCTGTCCACAGGTCCCGTGGAACAGATGGGGTCGCAAAGTCATTCTCCGCAGGGTCCTGATGGGATAAGGAGGAGCGTTTCTGCCCAGAACTCACTTTCCAGCCCCCACCCCCTCCAGATACCTAGTACCTTCCAGTGCTGGCAGCCTCTGTGGGCCCGGACCCCTCATCCTGGGCCAGCAGTGCCTGGGGCCAGCCAACTCCATCCATCCCACTGACGCCCGCAGGC
Source organism: Jaculus jaculus (assembly GCF_020740685.1). NCBI lineage: Eukaryota > Metazoa > Chordata > Mammalia > Rodentia > Dipodidae > Jaculus > Jaculus jaculus. Next base: position 16,151,290 of record NC_059119.1, read on the forward strand.
TCTGTGCTGCGCGTTCCTGCGGCCGCCTCTGGACTTGTGAATAATTCAGACCTATGTAATGGGATTATGAATTTACTGACAAGCCGTGTGGTCTCGGTACTTACATTTCTAGAAATAACTGACTCCGTGGGCTCACTCCGCAGGCAGGCAGGACGATCCACAAATAAGAAACTGTTGCAGGGTCTGGAGAGATGGTTTTGCGGTTAAGGAAGGACCCAGGTTCGATTCCCCAGGACCCACGAAAGCCAGATGCACAAGGGGGCGCATGTGTCTGGAGTTTGTTTACAGTGATTGAAGGTCCTGGAGCACCCATTCTCTTTCTTTCTCCCTCTCTCAAATAAATGAGATAAAATAAAAATTAAAATTAAAAAAAACCAACAATAACAACAAAACTGTTGCAACCGGGCGTGGTGGTGCACACCTTTTATCCCAGCACTCCAGAGGCCGAGGTAGGAGGATCTCGATGAATTAGAGACCACCCTGAAGCTACATAGTGAGTTCCAGCTTAGCTGGGGCTGGGGGGAGATCCTACCTTGAAAAACAAAAACAAACAACAACAACAAAAAAACACCGCATTGCCCCAAACCCCCTCCCCGGGAGCCTTGGGTCTGACGGAGTGGGAACCCCACTTGGACTTGGGTCTCACTGATTCTTCCACAGCTGGCAAGCATGGACTATTGGGGGGGGGGTACCGGTGGCTCTGAAGGCCTCTCTTGCTCCACGCACCCCAGGGACTCTCTCTAGGTTTGCATGTCCCTGCTCCCGTGGAAATGTGTAGCCTGGGCACAAGGGGCTCTGTGACAGAGCTCACTCTGTACCCCCAGGCTGTCCTCAAACTAACAGCAGTCCTCCTGTATCTGCCTGGTGTCTTTTTTGTTTGCTTGTGTTTTGAGATAGGGTCTTGCTCTAGCTCAGGATGACCTAGAATTCACTATGTAGTCTCAGGGTGGCTTCAAACTCACAATGATCCTCCTACTTCTGCCTCCCGAGTGCTGAGATTAAAGGCATGAGCCATCATGACTGGATATCCTAGTACCTCTTAAAATTTTTTTTTTTGTTGTTGGGCTGGAGAGATGACTTAGCAGTTAAGGTGCTTGCCTGTGAAGCCTAAGGACCCAGGTTCAATTCCTCAGAACCCATATAAGCCAGATGGACATGGTGGTGCATGTGTCTGGAGTTCATTTGTTGTGGTTAGAAGCCCTGGCATACCTACTCTCTGTCTCTCTAAGTAGGTAAACAAAAAGAAAATAGTAATTTTATTTTTGTTTTGCTTTTTTTGAGGTAGGGTCTCACTGTAGCCCAGGCTGACCTGGAATTCACTATGTAGTCTCATGGTGGCCTTGAACTCATAGTGATCCTCCTACCTCTGGGTCCCTAGTGCTGGGATTAAAGGCGTGTGCCACCAGGCTCTGCGCGTGCGCGCACACACACACACACACACACACACTTTCCCCTTCATAACTCTGCTCTCCATTATATCCCCTCCCTCTCTCCATTAGTCTCTCTCTCTCTTTTTATTTTGTTTTTTCAAGGTAGGGTCTTGCTCTAACTCAGGCCAACCTGGAGTTCACTAGGTAGTCTCCGGGTGACCTTGAACGCACGCGATCTTCCTACCTTTGCCTCCCTAGTGCTGGGATTAAAGGCGTGTGCCGCCACGCCTGGTTTTCTGTTGCCTTTGATAATGACCCTATTTCTATGTAAGGTCACACTCTGAAGTACGGGTGTAAGGAATTTATGATATCTCATTGTGGGATACAGTTCAATCCATAAACAGTAGTACATCATTTGGTAGGACTTGTCATGTGGCAATAGTCACTCAGAACACTAGAATTATGGGATAGCTAGGATTGCAACTAATACCAGTGGAAATGTAATGAGATGGAAATAATTTTCCCGAACATCCTTCCAGGAGACTACTACATGTGGTTAGAATAATTGGTTTTCTAAGTAGCTTGAGGTTGAGATGAGATCTAGATACTTCTGCCCCCAGGTATGCGTGTTTCAATAACAACATGAACTTGAGTCATGGCAAGAAGCTTCCCTAATGTCTTCTGAGCTAGGAAATGACTGTGGGTTTTACCTTGTGGTATATTCGTCCTCTTTAATAAATGTTGACCATTTAAAATGAATCAATTAGGGCTGGAGAGATGGCTTAGCAGTGAAGGTGCTTGTCTGCGAAGCCTAAGGACACACGATGACCCAGCATGCAAGGCCGCCCATGTGCACAAGAGGGCGCATGCATCTGGAGTTCAATTGCAGTGGCTGGAGGTCCTGACATGCCAATTCTCTCTCACACACAACAAAGGCCAGTCTCTTGGGCTTATCTCAAACAACAATAACAAGAAAAAAACAAAAAAAAAACCTGAATCAATTAGAATGTGTTGTGGTCACATGTACCTCAGCATGGCCTTGTTTACAGGTAATGTATGTAAAGTGTATGTAACTTGTTTACATGGTGACACCTGTATGTAATCCCAGCACATGGGAGGTGATGGCTGGAGGATAAGGAGTTCAAGTTCAGTTTCATCTCCTCAAATGTGGTTGAGGCCAGCCTGAACGACATGAGACCCTGTCCCCCTCCAGAAAGTCCTCAGATTCAGCAATTCCAATGATCTCAAACAGTATATAAAAATAAATTTATATAAATTCATTCATCATAATCAACTTAAAGAACAGCAGAAAACAGGGGGATCTTAAAAAATAAACAAAAACCAGAAAAATTGGTCTGGAGAGATGGCTTAGCAGTTAAGCACTTGCCTGTGAAGCCTAAGGACCTCAGTTCGAGGCTCAATTCCCCAGGACCCACGTAAGCCAGATACACAGGGGGCACATGTGTCTAGAGTTTGTTTGTAGTGACTGGAGGCCCTGGCGTACCCATTGTATTTCTATTTTTCTCTCTCTGTCTGTTGCTCTCAAATAAATAAATAAAAATAAACAAAAAAAAAATTAAAAAAACAGAAAAATTGTTTGCAACTTCCATGATTAGAAGAGATTTAATTGAGCCAGATGTGATGACTCATACCTGTAATTCTAGTGTTCAGGAGGCTGAGAGGAGGGTTGCCAGCCTTGGACCGTAGAGTGGATTTCAGGTCATCTTGTGCTAGAGTGAGATCCTGTCTAAAAAAAAAAAAAAATGGATTAACAGGTAACAATCAAAAACAATATTAACTGGGCTGGAGAGATGGCTTAGCAGTTAAGCGCTTGCCTGTGAAGCCTAAGGACCCTGGTTCGAGGCTCGGTTCCCCAGGTCCTATGTTAGCCAGGTGCACAAGGGGGCGCACGCATCTGGAGTTCGTTTGCAGAGGCTGGAAGCCCTGGCGCGCCCGTTCTCTCTCTCTCCCTCTATCTGTCTTTCTCTCTGTGTCTGTCGCTCTCAAATAAATAATAAATAAAAAAACCAATATTAACTGTAACAATGAAAGGGAGAAAAATATGAATTTTTTAAAACTATTTTTCTTTATTATTACAGAAAGAAGCAGAGAGAAAGAGGCGGGCACAGAGAGAGTAAGTATGGGTGTAGCATGGCCTCCTGCCACTGCAAACTCCAGAAACATGAGCCACTTTATGTATCTGGCTTGACATTGAACCCTGGGTGATTAGGCTCTGCAAGCAAGTGCCATTAACACTGAACAATCTCTCTAGCCCAAATATTAACTTTCAGGTGAGCTTTTCTTTCTTCCTTCCTTCCTTCCTTCCTTTCTTTCTTCATTTCTTTTTTCTTTCTTTTTCAAGGTAGGGTCTCACTCTAGCCCAGGTCGACCTGGAATCCACTCTATAGTCTCAGGGTGGTCTCAAACTCACAGCGATACTCCTACCTCTGCCTCCCGAGTGCTGGGATTAAAGGCATGGGACACCACACCCGGCTCATATTTATAACATTTTAATAGATAGATAGATGATAGATAGATAAATAGATAGATAGATATAGATATATAGATATATATAGATATAGTTAGCTTGGCTTTTAAAAAAACTCACCTAAAAGCTGGGCATGGTGGCCTATGCCTTTAATCCCAGCACTCGGGAGGAAGAGGTAGGAGGATTGCTGTGAGTTCGAGGCCACCCTAAGACTACAGAGTGGATTCCAGGTCGGCCTGGGCTAGAGTGAGATCCTACCTCGAAAAAAACAAAAAGTGATCCCACAAGAGTAGAGAGTGGTCTCAAGGCAGGGGAGAGAGATACCAAACAGGTGGGGGGTGGTGGTGACGGTGGTGTGTGTGGAAGTAGTTACTAATGTTGTCACAGCACCATTGGACAACTATCTAACAATTACACATTTCAAAATAACTTCGGAAGAATTGGAATGCTCCCAATGCATAGAAATGATAATGTCTGAAGAGACTGAAAATGCTAAGTGCCCTGATTTGATTGTTACATATAGTACACCTGTCCTGAATTACCACACTGCACCCCATAGGTAACTAACATGTCCATTTAAACAATCATACTCATTAACGACTGTGACTGCAGTAAAATTGTCTTTAAAGAACAGTATTCAATTCAAGAGAATTGAAACCATATATCCACATAAAATATACATGAATATTTTTAGCAACATTGTTCATAATGGCCAAGAAATGGAAACAACTAAATGTCCATCAACTGTGGGAGGTCCTGGGTTTGATCATCACCAATGAAATGAAAAAAAAAAAAAACACAAAAAAAAACACCAATCTCCCAAACTAGTGGTGGGGAAGAGACCAACTTCAATTCAAAAGAATACAATAAACTGGGCGTGGTGGCTCACGCCTTTGATCCCAGCACTCGGGAGGCGGAGGTAGGAGGATTGCTGTGAGTTCGAGGCCAGCCTGAGACTACAGAGTGAGTTCCAGGTCAGCCTGGCCTAGAGTGAGACCCTACCTTGAGAAGAACAAAACACCAAAACCCCCAAAGGATACAATAAAGAAGTAATGATGGTTTATTTTTAAAATTTTACTTATTATTATTTGTTTGTGTGTGTTGGTTTTTCGAGGTAGGGTCTCACTCTAGCCCAGGCTGACCTGGGATTCACTACGTACACTCAGGCTGGCCTCAAACTCACAATGATCCTCCTACCTCTGCCTCCCAAGTGATGGGATTAAAGGCGTGAGCTATCATGTCCAGCTTGTGTTAATTAATTTTTTATTCTCAAGAGGAGAGAGAGCGAAGTATGAGTGCAGCCTCTTGCCGCAGCAAATAATCTCCAGATGCAGGGGCCACTTTGTGCATATGGATAAATGTAGGTACTAGGGAATTGAACCCAGGCCTTCAGGTTTTGAAAGCAAGCACCTTTAACTGCTGAACCAACTCTCAAGATATGCACACATGCGTGCATGTGTGTTCACTCTAGTCCAGGCTGACCTGGAATTCATCATGTAGTCTCAGGATGGCCTTGAACTCACACAATCCTCCTACCTCTGCCTCCCAAATGCTGGGATTAAAGGTGTGTTCTACCATGCCTGGCCACACTTTTTTTTTTTTTTTTTTTTTTTGAGGTAACATCTCACTGTAGCTCATACTGACCTGGACCTCACTCTGTATCTCTACGTTGACCTTGAACTCAAGATGATTCTCCAGAGCACTGGGATTAAAGTGATGTGCCAGTAGGCCAGGCTTTAAAGATGAAGAAATGCAATCCTTAGAAAACAGAAAAAAGTAAAAAATAAAAAGGGCTGAAAAGATGTCTCAGTGGCTAAGGCGCTTTCCTGCAAAGCCTAATGATCCAGGTTGGATTCTCTGGTACCTATGTTAAGCCAGACGCCTCCCAAGTGCTGGGATTAAAGGCGTGAGCTACTGCACCCAAACAAAAGGTGTCCTTTTAGCTAATGGATTCCAAAGTCTCATTCCATCATGGCACAGAGCTCTTTAATTCACGACAGCCAGGAATAGAGACATAGATAGATAGATAGATAGATCTGATAGATAGATAGACAGATAAATAGAACACTTGTGAGGATGACTTTCTCTCCCCAACCTCATGCTCTCCCATTTCTTCTCTTCCCTTTCCTTCTCCTTCCCTTTCTTCTTCTCTTCTTCCTCTTCTTCTTCTTTTATTTTTTGTTTTTTTGAGGTAGAATCTCACTGTAGCCCAGGGTGACCTGGAATTCACTATGTGGTCTCAGGGTGACCTCGGGAGAGTGTTGGGATTTAAAGCGTGCACCACCAGGCCTGACTTAAAATTTCTACTCTAAAGACATATCTATAAAGTGAAAATACACCCTGCAGAATGGGAGAATCTTAGTTAATGGTGACCAGAGGAGAGGGGTTCACAATGCCCCACCCTTCCCCAAGGAATTAAAAAAAAAATTTTAGGGCTAGAGAGATGGCTTAGTGGTTAAGGCACTTGCTGCAAAGCCAGAGGACCTGGGTTCGATTCCCCAGGACCGATGTAAGCCAGATACACAGGTGGTACATACGTCTGGAGTTTGTTTGCTGTGGCCAAAGGCTTTGGCACGTCCATTCTCTCTCTCTCCCCCTGTATTTTTCTTTCAAATAAATAAGTAAAAATAATAAAATATTAAAAAAATATTTTTAAAAATTTTATCCTTCCGGCTTTACATAGGTAACTGGGGAATTGAGTCCAGGCTGGCAGGCTTTGCAAGCAAGAGCCTTTCACCACTGAGGCATTTCCCCAGCCTGCTGCCCAAGGATTTATAGACAAATAACGGTTGCTAGGGGAAGGGGCTCAAAAGGCCACGCTCTTCACAAACCATGTGGACAATTCATAATTGACAGGGGAGGGGCTTATGAGTCCAGCCTCTTCTCAGGAATTCAGACTCTTAGCATCCGCTGGGGGTGGGGCTTATGTGGCCACGCCCCTCCCTGAGGCTATGTATGGGGTTAACCATTGGGCCATTACTGAGACTTAGCCATTACTGAGAGACATTTTATTTTTTTAATTTTTTTTATTAACAACTTCCATGATTATAAACAATATCCCATGGTAATGCCCTTCCTCCCCCCACTTTCCTATTTGAAACTCCATTCTCAATCATATCCCCTCCCCCTCTCAATCAGTCTCTCTTTTATTTTGATATCATGATCTTTTTCTCCTATTATGATGGTCTTGTGTAGGTAGTGTCAGGCACTGTGAGGTCATGGATATCCAGGCCATTTTGTGTCTCGGGGAGCATGTTGTAAGGAGTCCTACCCTTCCTTTGGCTCTTACATTCTTTCCACCACCTCTTCCTGAGCCTTGGAAGGTGTGATAGAGATATTACAGTGCTGAGCACTCCAGTCACTTCTTTCTAGCACCATGATACCTCCTGAGTCATCCCAAGGTCACTGCCCTCTGAAAAGAGAAGGTACTCTACCAAAAGTGAGAGTAGCATTAATATAAGGGTATGAACATTAAGAGAAGTGCTTACTGGGCAGTTTGATAAGCATAGTATATACATTTAGGCAGACAGCAGCAGATGTTACACCCCTAGGGCTCATGACTACCCCAGTTTTAGGTTTTCAGTATCAGGGATGTATTCCCTCCCATGGAGCGGGCCTCCAGTCCAATTAGAGGGCAGTTGGTTTCCACCATGACAGACATGCCACTATTGCACCCATTGGCTCATTTGGCTGGCTGGCAGAATTTAAGACTTGCAGTGTCCACTGTTGAGTATCTTCACTGGTGATTTCTCTTTCTCCCATTGAGCTGCATGCAGAATGGCTTCTTCCAGCTTTCTGTCAGCTGATCTACATGGAGGAGGTTTTCAGCTCAGCTCCAGCAGAATTTCTCAGTGGCTTTTCAGCCCAAGTATGTGGAGTCTTCAGCAATAGGGTCTTACCATCTATTCCTGGTGGGAAACCAAGGGCCTTGGCAATGGCCTGTAATGTTTTGGGGCATCAGAGACCTCCCTGGCCAACAACTCACTGGAAGGTATCCCATCTCTGGCACTGAAAATTTTCTAGTAACAATCTATAGCTCCTGAGTGTTCCATTGTTCAAAAAAGTAGATTTCCATATGATTTATTTATATCTTCTTAGATTTTGATTAGCACGCCCTCCACCTTTCCTTTACTCAATCTCTTCCCCTGACCTCACTTGGGCCTTTTCACCCCTTAATCTATTCTGCTACTTACATATATACAATACCATCCTATTAAGTACCCCCTCCCTTCCTTTCTCTTCCCTTTACATCTCTTTTCTAGCTTACTGGCCTTTGCTACTGAGTTTTCTTCCTACTCATGCAGAAGTCCAATCATCTGTAGCTAGGATCCACATATGAGAGAGAACATGTGACGCTTGGCTTTCTGGGCCTGGGTTACCTCACTTAGTATAATCCTTTCCAGATCCATCCACTTTCCTGGAAATTTCATAACTTCATTTTTCTTTACTGCTGAGTAGAACTCCATTGTACAAATGTGCCATATCTTCATTATCCACTCATCAGTTGGGGGACATCCAGACTGGTTCCTTTCCCAGCTATTGTGAATTGAGCGGCAATAAACATGGTTGAGCAAGTATCTCTAAGGTAATGAGACGAGTCCTTAGGATATATGCCTAGGAGTGCTATAGCTGGGTCATGTGGTAGATCTATTTTTAGCTGTGAGAGACATTTTCTTCAGCCGGGTAGCTGCCCATGAGTTTCCTGTACTTCTGTAAGTAACCAATTAAAATGGTTCACCAAGCTCTACCTTTGTGGAATCGCCCCCCTGTTTCTGTCATAGGTACCCTGCTTGAGGTGAGCAGACATTTGCTCATGTCTCCTCAGAAAAATTTCCCATGCAGCGTGGTGGCACATGCCTCTTAATCTCAGCCCTGGGGAGGCCGAGGAAGGATGGCCGTGAGTTTGAGGCCAGCCTGAGACTCCATAGTGAATTCCTGGGCTAGAGTGAGACCCTACTTCCAAAAAGCCAAAATAATAATAAATAATGATAAACAAAAATAGTGGTGGGAGAGTGTGTCCCACCAAGTCAGCTAAGCTTCCCAAGCCTGCTTGCCACCTTGTCCTTTTCCAGTGTGCCGTGTGGCTTTGTCCAAGTCAACCTCCTCTCTGGTCCTCAGTTTCCCCTCTGTGAACACACACACACACACATACAAAAAGGGGTGACCTTGAAACGTCTGTGCATCTCGATCAGCTGCAGAGAACACATGGAGACAGCAGGGGCTGAGGGGCCCAGCCAGGAAAAGTGACTTGGTGACAGCTCCAGGGAGCCCCTGGTGGCGCTGCTGGCCTCTGATCTCTGAGTATTTCCACAGCATGCCCGACACTGGACCTGGTCACAGCCCAGCGCGGCCCCTCGCTCGCTCACTCAAGAACATCTGCTACAGCATTTTAGCACGTTAATAGATTAGCTTTGAGAACGGGGCAGGTGCGTTCTACCCCAGCCAGAAAACATCAAAATCACATGCGGGGCTCCAAGCCTTTCCGTAGTGGCAATCGGGTTAGAATGACTCATACCGTCTAGCAGATAATAAAACACACATAACATTTGCTTTAGGGGACAGGTGAGGGCATTTTGTCCCGCGCATGAGAGAAACAAAAACTCACTCTATTTGGGAATCGGGTAATTGAATACAGATGGGCGGAGGTAAATGAAAGAATTTAGCAAATATCTCAGTGGAATAGCTAATGGGAATGAGACAGAATAGGAAATTAAAAATTATTCGAAGCAGATGGACCATTCTTTGAGTTTTTAAAAATTTATTAGGGCCGGGGAAAAATGTGTCTGTTTATTTTCTACGGCCATGAAATTAATGACTTGGTGAGTTTTGCTTGTGCAATTTTATGACTGCAATGTCATCTGTCATAATTTGGGGGCTGTTTGATATGGATTTATGAATGTCTCCACCCTTTACCCCTCCTTGATTTATGAGTGTGGGTCACGTGAGGGAGGGCTGTCCCCCTTTTGAGGGTGCAGCCTCTTCGGTGGTAGCTTAGCCCTCCAGACCCTGGGCAGAGACCTCAGGGGACTCCCTGTCTAAAGGTGATTGGATAGACACAGAAGGTCACATTGAGGCTGTGGGAAATGGGCCTGACCTCGCTGAACGTCTGCTTGGCTTGTGGAGGTCACCTCAGTTTTCCCTAGGCTGGGGAAGCCCAGTCTGCTAGGGTTGGGGGTTCATGTTGTGGTCTTCACCTAGGACCACCTGCCTTTCCAGCTCCAATAGTCATCTGCTGTCCCAAGACCTGAAGCTCAAGGAAGGAGTTGAATTTCCCATTTCTTGGAGGTCTTTGTGTGCCTGGCGAGGGGCTGTGCGGGGGGGGGGGGGGGCGGCAGTGTCAGTGTGTTCTCTATGGTGATAGTGGTTAAAACTGGACTTTACAACTGGCCGTCTTGGGTGGTTTTATCCTGATGCTTCTTAGTTGTCTGACCTTGGGCTGGTTACTGTCCTCTTTGAACCTTAGTGATAAAGTTGTGATAGAAATCCTTAATATTGGAAGGCTTGGGGATCAAATGAATTAATGTCACCACCCTCCAAATGCATAGCAGATTGCTGATCAGTAATCTTTCTTTTAAAAATATTTTGTGTATTTATTGGTAAGCAGAAAGAGAGAGAGAGAGTGAGAGAGAAAGACAGAGAGAGACGAAGAATGGGCGTATCAGAGTCTCTTGCCAGTATAAACAAACTCCAGATGCATGCACCACATTTTTTGCATCTGGCTTTAAAATGTGGGCACTGGGGAATTGAACCTGGGCCATCTGACTTTGCAAGCAAGTGCCTTTACTGCCGCTCTCTCTCTTTAGCCTCAATAATTACCTTTTTAAAAGACTCTTTTATGCCTTTTATATATAAATTTTATTTTGTGTATTTGAGAGAGAGATGGAAAGAGACAGAGAGAGTGAGATTGAGAGAGAATGGGCACATCAGGGCCCTCAACCACTGTAAATGAACTCCAGATGCATGTGTCACCCCGTGCATCTGGCTTATGTGGGTCCTGGGGAATTAATTGAACATGGGTTCTTTGGCTTTGCAGGCAAGCGCCTTAATGGCTAAGCCATTTCTCCAGCCTAATTATTCTTCTTAAGGATCCTCTTATCAGCATTGTGAAGTGGATATTATTATTTCCCACTGACAAATGGGGACACCGAGGCACAGAACAACTATAATTTTCCAGAGGTCACATAATTAAGGGGATGGAGCTTACTTTTGGCCATGACCCTGGGCTCTCGCCATTTCTGAGTTGCTGCACGCCAGTCACCTGGTGGGACAGTTCAGGCCTGCACACCTGTGATGGTGATGGTGTCCTCTGGTTCCTCCGGCTGGGGTCTGGCCTCATTCCCCACCTGGCCTGCAAGTCTAACTCAAGCATTGGCCTAGGACCCATCCTTTGGGGACAGGTGGCCTGGATTCTCTATGGGGACAGAGGGCCTTTCGTCAAACCCCTTTCTGGGAGTAGCCAGCTAGGTCCTGGTGTAGGTGAGGTGGGGGCCCTAAGTAGGTCAGACGTGGAGGTAAACTTAGGGCTTTGAAGAAAATTAAGGTGGATAAAAGAGGCATGGATGGAGTTGAGTGGTAAAGGAAGGCCTCTCAGAAAGCCACATCTGGGCTGTTGAGTATACAGGGAAACTTTCTAAGCACAGGGAACAGCCTTGAGGCAGGAGGTTGCTGGCAAGTTCTAGCAACAAGGACAGAGTAAGCAAGAAGAATCATGCTTTATTTAATTTAATTAATTTATTTATTTATTAGCGAGAGAAAGAGAGAGAGAGAATGGGCATGCCAGGGCCTCAAGCCAGTGCAAACGAATTCCAGATGCATGTGCCATCATGTACATCTGGCTTCCTTGGGATCTGGAGAATTGAACCTGAATCCTTAGGCTTCACAGGCAATCACCTTAACTGCTAAGCCATCCTTCCACATCCCCCACCCCCGTCTTTTTGGTTTTTTGAGGTAGGGTCTCAATCTAGCCCCAGGCTGATCTGGAATTCACTATGTAGTCTCAGGGTGGCCTCGAACTCACGGCGACCCTCCTCTGCCTCCCGAGTGCTGGGATTAAAGGCGTGCGCCACCACGCCCAGCCTCATTTGATGTTTACTACCATTTACCAACATGAGTTTTATCAACTCTAGTTTTAGTGATCGGGACACTGAGGCTCAGAGCATTAGTTACTTGGCCAAGATCACAGCAGACACAGGGCACAGCCCTAGGTGGCTCTGAATTCTCACTTTATCCAACTGCTTCTCTGGATGTTGTACTTGGGTCACCACAGCAGAGCAGGACCAAAGGTCCCGATGTAGGATGAGGACAGGAGACGGTGGCAAGGTGGCCGATTGCTCTGGAGGCATCCATAGAGCAGATGTCTCGAAGATGTGTCTCTGAGCACAGGCAGGGCCAATTCCTGCAGTCCAGAGCCCTGGAGGTGGGGGGGGGGGGCTCCTTAAACTGTGGGGCTCATTCATACTACAGTGTGGGGCTCTGACACGGTAAGGCTGAGGCGCACTCTGGACTTAGCACCTGGTCACATTCTCTGCTCTTTTTCACCCAGATGAATTCCCTGGGCAGAGACAGGGAGGAGAAGTGATTCTAGCCAGCTTAGCCTGCCGTGGAAATGTCTTAAAGCCTGGGAAACTTGTCACTTTTCAGGCTGTGGCCTGAGCTGGGCCTGCGGGATGGCCAGAGGACAGGGAAGGTGCTGGTGGCACAGGCAGGAGGGGCTCCACTTCCTTGGCAGGGGCACCTGGAGTCACACAGTATTGGGGTGCTGTGGTCCTTGGCTCAGCTGGGAGTGCTTCCCTCCACTTACTCTGCTTTCATTTTCATGCACACGTGTGTGTGTGTGTGTGTGTGTGTGTGTGTGTGTGTGTGTGTGTAGGAAGAACATAAGTTGATATTGTTGGTGTTAGTCACTCTCTCCCTTGTTTTTTTTTCTTTTCTTTCTTTCTTTTCTTTTTTCTTTTCTTTTTTTTTTTTGGTTTTTCGAGGCAGGGTCTCACTCTAGCCCAGGATGACCTAGAATTCACTATAGTCTCAGGGTGGCCTCAAACTCATGGTGATCCTCCTACCTCTGCCTCCCGAGTGCTGGGATTAAAGGTGTGTACCACCATGCCCGGCCCCTTGTTTTCTTTTTAAACTTAAAAAAAAAAAATGTATTTTAGGGGCTGGAGGGATGGCTTAGTTTTATTTATTTATTTATTTATTTGACAGAGAAAGGGAGAGAGAGAGAGAGAATGGGCGTGCCAGGGCCTCCAGCCACTGCAAACGAACTTCAGACGCGTGTACCCCCTTGTGCATCTGGCTAACGTGGCTCCTGGGGAATCAAACCTGGGTCCTTTGGCTTTGCAGGCAAACACCTTAATCACTAAGCCATGCCTCCAGCCCTTCAAAAAAGTTCTTTTAATTGACAACTTCCTTACTTATAGACAATCAACCATAATAATTCCCTCCCCTCCCCCGCTTTCCCCTTCACAAGCCCACTCTCCATCATATCCTCTTTCCTTCTCAATTAGTCTCTTTTATTTTGGTGTCATCATCTTTCCTTCCTATTATGAGGGTCTTATGGAGGTAGTGCTAGGCACTGCAAGGTCATGGATATCCAGGTCAATTTGTGTTTGAATGATTGCGTTGTAAGCAGTCCTACCCTCCCTTTGGCTCTTACATTCTTTCTACCACCTCTTCGGCAATGGACAATGAGCCTTGGAAGGTGTGATAGAGATATTGCAGTGATGAATGCTCACCTGTCACTTCTCAGCACTACGGTGAGTTTTGAGTCATCCCAGACGTCACTGAAAAGAGAAGCTTCTCTAACCAAAAGTGAGAGTGGCATTAATATATGGGTATAAATGTTAGGGCAGTTTGGTGAGCATCACATATGCATTTAGTCATGCAAGAGCAGGCATTGCACTCCTAGGGTTCATGACCACCCCCATCACAGATTTTCAGTACCAGGCATGTATTCCCTCCCATAGAATGGGTTTCCAGTCCAAGTAGAGAGTGATTGGTTTCCCCCATAACAGACATGCCATTATTGCATGTTGGCTCATTTGGCCTGGCTGGCCCAACTTAAGGCTTGCAGTGTCCACTGTTTTCACCACTGATGACTTCTCTCTCTCATAGGGCTGCATGCAGCATGGCTTTTGCCAGCTGTCTGTCAGCTGTTCTACAGGGAGGCAGTTTCAGCTCAGCTCCTGCTTGATTTCTCAGTGGCCTTGCAGCCAAAGCATGAGGAGACTTCAGCAGTAGGGCCTTACCATTTATTCCTGGTGGGAAACAAAGGGCCTTGGCAATAGCCTGTAATGTTTTGGGGACATCAGGAACCTCCCTGGCCAACAACTCACTGGAAGGTATCCCATCCCTGCCACTGCTATTTTTCTAGTAACAGCTTCTGGGTGAGCCATTACTCACAAAAGCAGGTGTCCATATATCTTATTCATAACATTTTGGATTTTGATTAACCCTCCCAACCCTTCTTTTACTCAATCTCTTCCCGTGACCTCACGTAGGCCATTGCACCGCCAGTAATGTGTTCATCTATTTACATATATACAATACCATCTCCTTAAGTCCTCCCCTTTCCACCTTTTAAAAAAATAGTGGTGTAGCCTTTAAACATATTTTATTTATTTATTTATTTGAGAAAGAAAGAGGGAGAGAGAGAGGTAGGGGGCAGAATGGGCACACCAGGGCCTCCAGCCACTGCAGATGAACTCTAGACATATGTGCCCCCTTGTGCATCTGGCTTATGTGGGTCTTAGAGAATCGAACTGGGATCCTTTGGCTTTGCAGGCAAATGCCTTAACCACTAAGCCATCTCTCCAGTCCACCTTTAAAAAAATATTTATTTGGGAGGAGAGAGAGAGAGAGAATGGGTATGCTAGGGTGTCTTGATGCTGCACATGAATTCTAGATGCATGTACCACTTTGTGCATCTGGCTTTGTATAGGTACTGGGAAACTGAACATGGGCTGGTAGGTTTTGTAAGCCAGCAGCTTTGACTGTTGAGCCATCTCCCCTGCCTTCCATCTTATTCTTTGAAATAAGGTCATTTATAGAACCTGGAGCTCACTGATTGAGCTAGACTAGCTATCCAGCAAACCCTAGGGATCTTCCTGTCTATTTTACAGTGTCAGAGCTACAGGTATATGTCACTATTCTTGCTTTTATTTATTTACTTATTTATTTATTAATGAGAGAGAGAGAGAGAGAGAGAGAGAGAGAGAGAGGGAGAGGGGGAGGGAGAGAATGGTGCACTGGGGCCTCTAGTCACTGCAAAGGAACTCCAGACCTTGTGTATCTGTGGGGTTTGGGGAATTGAACCTGGGTCCTTAGGCTTCATAGGCAAATGCCTTAGTCACTAAGCCATCTCTCTAGCCTGTCCTGCCTTTCTAAAAATGTGAGTGTTGGGGATTCAAATTCAGGTCCTCATGCTTGTGTGGCAAGCACTTTACCCACTGAGTCATCTCTCCAGCCCCATTTTCTCCTCTCAATGAGTAAGAGATCCTGCCTATCCAGCATCCTTAGCTGTGTGCCTGAGGCCTGTGGTCATGCTAGGCTCGGCTTGGAAGGCTAGCGCTATCCTGTGGTGCAGGAACCAGTGCGGTGACATTTAGTGTGTGTGTAACGCAAACGGTTTGAGGGATCTTGTCTCACGTCTGATGTCAGACATCTTTATTTATTTTATTTTATTTTAAAAATATTTATTTATTTGAGAGAGAGAATGAATGAATGCATATGGGTGCATCAGGGCCTACAGCCACTACAAATGAACTCCAGAGACATGTGCCACCTTGTGCATCTAGCATTACATGGGTACTGGGAGATCAAACCTGGGTTCTTTGGCTTTGCAGGCAAACACCTTAACCGCTAAGCCGTTTCTCCGGCCCTCTACTTTATTTTTATTTATTTTTTGTTTTTCGAGGTAGGGTCTCGCTCTAGCACAGGCTTATCTGGAATTCAGTATGTAGTCTCAGAGTGGCCTCGAACTCGTGGTGATCCTCCTACTTCAGCCTCCTGAGTGTTGGGATTAAAGGTGTGTATCACCATGCCCACATCCACTTTATCTATCTATCTATCTATCTATCTATCTATCTATCTATCTATCTATCTATCTATCTATCTTGTTTTTTTCAAGGTAGAGTCTCACTGTAGCTCAGGCTGACTTTGAATTCATTATGTAGTCTCAGGGTGGCCTTGAATTCACAGAGATCCTCTTAGTCAGCCTCCCTGGGATTAAAGACATGTGCCACCACTCCCTGCTATGCCTGGTTTTTAACATGCTGGGACCTAGATTCAGGTCTTCATGCTTGCAAAGCAAGCATTTTGGCCACTGAGCCATCTCCCTGGCCCTTTATTTTTTTTTTTGAGACAGGGTCTCACTATGTAGACTACGGGCTTTCTACCACCACACTCAGCAGTATTATATGAAGGAGTGAATTGTATGCTATGTAAATTATATCTCCTGAAGCAATGACTAAAACAACACAAAACACTTAGTGGCTTTGGGAAGGCTGCTTCCAGTGATAAATTCACCAAGGGAAAGAGCTGTTAGTGGCCTAGACTTCAATCATTCTCAAAAGACAAAATAAAACAAGCTGGGCGTGGTGGTGGCGCACGCCTTTAATCCCAGCACTCGGGAGGCAGAGGTAGGAGGATCGCCATGAGTTCGAGGTCAGCCTGAGACTACAGAGTGAGTTCCAGGTCAGCCTGGACTAGAGTGAGACCCTACCTTGAAAAACAAAAAAAATAAAAATAAATAAATAAATAAATAAATAAATAAAATAAAATAAAAAGCAACAACAACAACAAAAAAGCCAGGGACGGAGAGATGGCTTAGCAGTTAAGGCACTTGCCGGCGAAGCTTACGGACCCATGTTTGATTTGATCTCTCTCCAGATCCCACACAAGCCGGACACACAAAGGTGACATAGGCACAAGGTTGCGCATGCCCGCTAGGTGGCTCAAGATTCTGGAGTTTGATTTCATTGGCTGAGGCCCTGGTGTGCCAATTCTCTCCCTCTCTCTTGCTCTCACTCTCTCTCTCTCTAAAAAAAAAGTAAAAAACAAAAGCAAACCACTCGAGAGGAGGGAATACTTTTCCAGGCTTAGAGAAAGAAGCACAACCACTTGCTTGTGTGCTAGTTTCCCGTGGTTGTAGGAGATTCCCAAAACTCGGGGGACTTACACCAATAGAAATTTATTCTCTTATTGGTCCGGAAGCCAGGAGGCCTGAATCACAGTATCAGCCGGGCTGGCTTCCTTTGAGACGTTCTCTTGACAGCGTTGGGACTTGACATCAGTCTGTCCTGAGTCCATTGCTCACCATTTCCAGATAGCATTTAACCTCTATGGGTTCGTGTCATGGTCATCATGTCATTGTCACCTTAACTGGATTTGGAATTACCTAGGAGACCCCCCCTCTGGGCATGTCTGTGAGGGTTCGCCTTAACCGCTAAGCCATTCCTCCAGCTCTCCAGTGCCCTTTTAAGTCCTAATGACAGCCCTGTGAGATTGGTATGATAATATTTTCCCCCATTTAACAGATGTTGAAGCAGGCCCATAGAATCACAAGGCTGGGGATTGGTAGATTTGAATCAGATTTATCTGGGCCCAGCATGCACACTGACCCCCAAATAGCCTGCCTGTGCATGTGACGCACATACATTCATGTGCATTAGCACATCACCCTATACTCAGTACATATGAACAAACATACCTCCCCGCACAATGTACCACTTACATACTGCCAGACCATCACCTGTGTGCCAGGGCACCCCAATGCCCACCCCACTGACCCCATTCGAACTATCTGGCTTCCTTTCCTGCCTGTGTGCTCTTCCCAGCCACAGCCCACTTTCCTTGTGGAGCCAGTGACTGAGGCTGGCTTGGGCCTGATGTCAGGGTCAGCACGGGGACAGAGTGGCTGCTGACAGGGTGATGGAAAGCAGGAAAGTCACAAATAAGCAAACAGCCCCGCCTGGACACAGCCTTGGCCAAGCATTTCCTGCATGTCCAGGGACATGATTATTTTTTGATGACTGTCCAGAGCCAGCTCCAAGTCCCTCCCTCCCAGAATGGCCGGCTCCATGGAGCCCTGGTGCTTTGGGCCTGGCAGCCTCAGGCTGTTTTCAGAAGTGTCTCCCTAGCTCAACAGAGGTGGGGATCCCTCCAGTTGCCTCAGCCGTTTCATCCCTCCACCTGCCACCCCCATGACCACTTTCGGGTGCCACCATCCAGTCCCCTCCAGCCTTTTAACTTTTGCCCAAGCCGCCTTCTGCCTGGAACACCCATTTCCTTTGCTCTCGCTGAATCCTAACCCTCTTCCAGGACCCAGAGGACACCTCCTCCAGGAAGTTGCTTAGCATTCTTTCAAGTTACAAGGGACCTCCTCCTTCCCCTGGCATTTAAAACAAAAATGTTTTTTAGGGCTGAAGAGGTGGCTCAGCAGGTAAGAGCCCTTCCTGTGCCAGCATGAAGGCCTGAGGTTTGGGAGACTGCTTGAGTGAGCTCTCTGGACCCCTATGAAGAGATGGGTGTGGCCATGCTTGCCTTTAACCCCAAGTCCTATGGGGAGCAGAGACCTGAGAATTTCAGTCCCCTCCCCCACACACTTTGGGATCAATAAGAAACTTCAACTCAAGAAAGAGTAGGGGCCTGGAGAGATGGTTCAGTGGTTAAAGGTGCTTGCTTGCAAAGTCTGAAGGCCTAGGTTTGATTCCCCCAATATGTACGTAAAGCCAGATGCATAAAGTGGTGCATTCATCTGGAGTTGTTTGTGGTAGCAAGAGCCCTGGCCTGCCCACTCTCTCTCTCTCTCTGTCTGCCTTTCTCTCTCACACTCGAATAAAAAAAATAAAAATATATTAAAAAAAAAAGAATGGGTAGAAATGTGATGAAAGGGGACATGCTATGCTTCTCTCTGTCCCCCACAGGTTAGCACATCCTATAGCAAGTGCACGGGCACATACATGTGCACACACCACAAACACATACTGTACCATGCCGTATTACACACACACATGCAAAAATACAGTTTTTACTTTATTTTTTTGGCTTTTCTTTTTTTTTTTTTCTTTTAAGAGGTGAGGTCTCACTCTAGCCAGGCTGAACTGAAATTCATTATGTAGTCTTAGGGTGGCCTCGAACTCTCAGTGATCCTCCTGCCTCTGCCTCCCAGGGGCTGGGATTAAAGGTATGAGCTACCACACCCTGCTCACATGTTTTGGCTTTTTTAAAGCAGAGTCTCACTCTAGCTTAGACCGACTTGGAGCCCGTTCTGTAGTCCCAGGCTGTCCTCAAACTCATGGTGATCCTCATACCTTTGCCTGCTGAGTGCTGGGATTAAAGGCGGGACCACCACGCCTGACCAAAAATATAGTTTGAAAGTAAACATTTAAAACATTTATTAAGGGCTGGAGAGGTGGCTTAGAGGTTAAGGCACTTGCCTATGAAGCCAGAGAACCCAGGTTTGATTCCTCAGGACCCACATAAGCTAGATGCATAAGGTGGCACATACATCTGGAGTTCATCTGCAGTGGCTGGAGACCCTGGCATGCCCATTCTCTATCTGCCTCTCTCTGTGAAATGAATAAATACAATAAAATATTAAAAATTATTAATTTAGCTGGGTGTGGTGGTACACACCTTGAAGCCCCAGTGCTTGGAAGGCAGAGGCAGGAGGATCGCTGTGAGTTCGAGGCCACCCTAAGACTACATAGTGAATTCCAGGTCAGCTTGGGCTAGAGCGAGACCCTGCCTAGAAAAACAAATATATTAATTTGCATGTGGGGTGCTCCAGGCACTCTTGCTCCACATAGGCAATTTTCTGTATCTGACTTTATGTGGCTGGAGAATTGAACCCAGGCTAGCTGACTTTGCAAACAAGTTTCTTTAACCTCTGAGCCATCTTCCCAGGCCCTAAATAAAACATTTTATTTTTTAACATATATATTTTTTAAATTTTTATTTACTTGACAGAGAAATTTTTATTTATTTGACAGAGAAAGAGGGAGAGAGAGAATGGGCGCACCAGGGCCTCCAGCCACTGCAAACGAACTCCAGACGCGTGCGCCCCCTTGTGCATCTGGCTAACGTGGGTCCTGGGGAATCGAACCTGGGTCCTTCAGCTTTGCAGGCAAACGCCTTAACCGCTAAGCCATCCCTCCAGCCATGTATGTATATACATGTATATATATATAT
Organism: Jaculus jaculus; assembly: GCF_020740685.1. Lineage (NCBI taxonomy): Eukaryota > Metazoa > Chordata > Mammalia > Rodentia > Dipodidae > Jaculus > Jaculus jaculus. The sequence continues at coordinate 16,171,336 of NC_059119.1, forward strand.
ATATGTGGTAGAACTTTATTTTGTTTTATTTTTATATATTTATTTATTTGAGAGAGGGAAAGAGGGAGACAGAGAGAGAATGGGCATGCCAAGGCTTCCAGCCACTGCAAACGAACTCCAGATGTATGTGCCACTTTGTGCATCTGGCTTATGTGAGTACTGGGTAATTGAACTGAGGTCCTTTGGCTTTGCAAGCAAGTGCCTTAACTGTTCAGCCATCTCTCCAGTACTTATTTTATTTTTTATTGACAGTTTCCATACTTACAGACAACAAACCATGACAACTTCTCCCCCATTTTCTCCTCCATCACATCTCCTCCCTCTCTCCATTAGTCTCTCTTTTATTTTGATGTCGTCATCTTTTCCTCCTATCATGAGGGTCTTGTGGAGGTAGTGCCAGGCACTGCGAGGTCATGGATATTGAGACCAATTTCTGTCTGGACAATTGCATTGTAAGCAGTCCTACGCTTCCTTTGGCTCTTACATTCTTTCCACCACCTCTTCCTCAATGGACCCTGAGCCTTGGAAGGTGTTGTGATGGTTTGAGTCAGGTGTCCCCTATAATCCTAGGTGTTCTGAATGTTAGGTTCCCAGCTGATGGAGATTTGGGAATTAACACCTCCTGGAGGGAGTGTATTATTGGGGATGGGCTTATGGATGTTATAGCCTATTTCCCCATCCAGTGTTTGGCACACTTTCCTGTTGCTATGGTCCACCTTATGTTGGCTTGGGGGTGATGTCGTTTCCCCTGCCATCATGGAGCTTCCCCTAGAACCTGTAAACCAAAATAATCCTCTTTTCTTCCCACAAGCAGCTCTTCACAGGCAAGCACTTGAACAACTAAACCATCTCTCCAGCTCTAAATAAAACTTTTTTTTTGGTGGTTTTTTGAGATAGGGTCTTGCTGTAGCCGAGGCTAACCTAGAGTTCACTATGTAGTCTCAGGGTAGCCTCCAACTCATGGCTATCCTCCTACCTCTGCCTCCTGAGTGCTGGGATTAAAGGCGTGCACCACCACGCAGTGGCTAGAGGCCCTGGCACGCCCATTCTCTTTCTCTCTTTCCCTCTCTCTGTCTATAATAAATAATTAAATAAAAACATTAATTTTAAAGTGTTTTATTTAAGATGGGTGTGGTGGTACACGCCTTTAATCCCAGCACTCAGGAGGCAGAGGTAGGAGGATAGCCATGAGTTCGAGGCCACCCTGAGACTACAGGGTGAATTTGAGGTCAGCCTGGACTAAAGTGAGATCATACCTTAGGGAAAGAAAAAAAATATATATATATATATATATTTTTTATTATGTATTTTTATTTTTGTTTTTTGAGGTAGGGTCTCACTCTGGTTCAGGCTGATCTGGAATTCACTATGTGGTCTCAGGGTGGCCTTGAACACTCGGCAATTCTCCTACCTCTGTCTCCTGAGTGCTGGGATTAAAGGTGTGCGCTGCCCTGCCTGGCTCAGCCCCCTTTTTTAAGTTAGTAATTCTTTTTCACTCCTTTGCCTAATGAAAATCAATTATATGATTTCTAAATAGAAGGAAAAGATATTTGTAAGCTATAAAATGTACTAAATTGTGTTATTATTAACAATAACATGTTTGATGAATTGCTCTTTTTTTTTAATATTTTTTTAAAATTTTTATTTATTTATTTATTTGAGAGTGACAGACACAGAGAGAAGGACAGATGGAGAGAGAGAGAGAATGGGCGCGCCAGGGCTTCCAGCCTCTGCAAACGAACTCCAGACGCGTGCGCCCCCTTGTGCATCTGGCTAACGTGGGACCTGGGGAACTGAGCCTCGAACTGGGGTCCTTAGGCTTCACAGGCAAGCGTTTAACCGCTAAGCCATCTCTCCAGCCCTGAATTGCTCTTTTAACATACTTATTTACCCAACTGCTGATGGAAATTTGGGTTGTTTCATGTGTGTCTGTTACAGGTAAGGCTGCTATAAACACACTCATCTGCACGTCTTTGTAAAGACGTGTGTGATTATTTCTCTCAGGTGTATGTCTAGGAGTTGGCTGGGTCGTATGCTAGGGGTATGTTTAACTTTCTAAAGAGAGTTTTAAGCTGTTTTGGAAAGTAATCGTGTCATTTTTCACTGCTGGTAGAATGGATGGGGGTTCTGGTTTCTCCACATCTTCCCCAATGCTCAGTATGACCAGTTGCTGACTCTTTGACTAGGTGTGCAGTGCGTCATTGTGGTTTTAATTTACATTTCTCTAGTGGCTCTTAATTGCCCTTTGGATATCTTGTTTGGTAAAGAGACTGTGGTGGTTTGAGTCAGGTGTCCCCCATAAACTTAGGTAGTCTGAATGCTAGGTTCCCAGCTGATGGAGATTTGGGAATTGACGCCTCCCGGAGGCGGTGTATTGTTGTGGAGGGATTATGGGTGTGATAGCCAGTGTTTGGCACACTCTCCTGTTACTGTTGTCCATCTGATGTTGGCCAGGGGATGATGTCCATCTTCGGCTCATGCCATCGTTTTCCTCTGCTATCATGGAGCTTCCCCACAAGTCTGGAAGCCAAAATAAACCTTTCTTCTGGCAAGCTGCTCTTGGTTGGGTGTTTTCTGCCACCAATGTGAAGCTGACTACAACAGTGACTCTCTTTTTTTTCTGTTTTTATAAGTATTTTAAAAAATACTTTATTTTTATTTATTTGAGAGAGAGAGAGGGAGAGAGAGAGAGAGAGAATGGGTGTGGCAGGGCCTCTCACCACTACAAATGAATTCCAGGTGCATGCAACACCATGTGCATCTGGCTTATGTGGGTCCTGGGGACCAGGCTGGCCTTGAACTCATAGTGACCCTCTTATCCCAGCCTCCCAAATGCTGGGATTAAAGGCATGTGCTATTTTAAAAATATTTTATTTATTTATTTGTAAGGAGAGAGAGAGAGAGAGAGAGAGAGAGAGAGAGAGAGAAAACACACACACACACACACACACACACACACACACACACACACAGAATGGGCATACTCAGGCCTCTAGCCAATGCAAACAAACTTTAGATACATGAGCCATTTTGCATCTGGCTTTACATGGGTGCTGGGAAATTGAACCTGGGTCATTAGGCCTTGAATCCAAGTGCCTTAACTGCTAAGCAATCCCTCCAGTCCCTTTTTGAAAAAGTTATTTATTCATATTCTCAAGCAGAGAGAGAGGAGAGAGAGTGAGAGGAGAGAGAATGGGTATACTAGGGCCTCCTGCCACTGCAAATGAACTCCAGATACAAGCACCACTTTGTGCAGCTGGGTTTATGTGGGTACTTGGGAATTGAACCCAGCCTGTTAGGCTTTACAAGCAAGCACCTTTAACTGCTGAGCCTTTCTCCAACCCCTCCTTTTAAAATTTTTTTTAGGGGGAGAGAGAGAGAGAGAGAGAGAGAGAGAGAGGGCCTCAGCCACTTCAATCGAACTCCAGATGCTTTCACCACCTAGTGGGCATGTGATACCTTGCGCTCACCTCACCCTTGTGTGGGTCTGGCTTATGTGGGATCTGGAGAGCCAAATGTAGGTCCCTAGGCTTTGCAGGCAAGTGCCTTAACTGCTACGCTATCTCTCCAGCCCACTCTTCTATTTTTGGTTTTTCAAGGTAGCATAGGCTGAACTGAAATTCACTATATAGTCTCAGGGTAGCCTCAAACTCATGGTGATCTTCCTACCTGCCTCCTAAGTGCTGGGATTAAAGGCATGTGCCACCACACCTGGCTGGCTGGCTTTCTTTCTTTCTTTCTTTCTTTCTTTCTTTCTTTCTTTCTTTCTTTCTTTCTTTCTTTCTCTCTCTCTCTTTCTTTCTTTCTTTTCTTTTGTTTTTGATGTAAGGTTTCACTCTAGCCCAGGCTGACCTGGAATTTACTATGTAGTCTCAGGGTGGCCTCAAACTCATGGTAATACTCCTATCTCTTCCTCCTGAGTGCTAGGATTAAAGGTGTGCACTACCACTCCTGGCAAATAAAAATATATTTTTAATATTAACATATATTTATTTTAATTATTTGAGAGAGGGAGAGAGAAGCAGATAGAGAGAATGGGTGTGCCAGGGCCTTCAGCTGCTGCAATGGAACTCCAAACGCATGCATTACCTTGTACCTCTGGCTTATGTGGGTCCTGGGGAATCAAACCTGGATCCTTTGGCTCTTAAGGCAAGTGCCTTAGCCACTAAGCCATCTCTCCAGCAGCCCCTCCCAATACATTTTTTGGTTTTGCGAGGTAGTGTCTCTTTCTAGCCCAGGCTGACCTGGAATTCACTATGTAGTCTCAGGGTGGTCTTAAACTCATGACCATCCTCCTACTTCTGCCTCCTGAGTGCCGGGATTAAAGGTGTGTGCCACCACACCTGGCCCCCAAAAATATTTTAAAAACTAGATAACTATTTGTCTTTTGCATTTCATTTTATCAATTCAGTGTGTTCTATAAATTGCTTTTTTTCTGGTTCTAGCAATTCTTTTCATGATATTGGATACCATCATCATATTCAGCATAAACTGGTACCTTGCTGAATATTTGAGGGAACTTCTGTTGGATTCAATCTGAGAAATGCTTATGCCTTGGTCCCCTCAGTCTCTTGGCTGCATCCCCTGTCCTTAACTAAGCTCGGCTATGGATTCATCTTCTTTTTGCTGTACCATGAAAACGCTCTTAAGATCACAAATGGGGAAAAGTGTATGGTTTGCCTTGTTCTTATCTGTGTGTATGTGTGTGCATGCGTGCGTGCATGAGCATGGTGGGGATTGAACTACCACTAAACCACAACCCAGCGCCTAATTTCCATTTTTCTTTTTTTCTTTTCTTTTCTTTTTTTTTAAAATATTTTGTTTTTATTTATTTATTTGAGAGAGACAGAGAGTCAGTTAGAGAGAGAATGGATGGTGAGGGCCTCTAGCTGCTACAAATGAGCTCCAGACACGTGCACCACCTTGTGCATCTGGCTTATGTGGGTCCTGGGGAATAGAACCTAGGTCCTCTGGCTTTGCAGGCAAGCGCCTTAACCGCTAAGCCATCTCTCCAGCCCCTCTTTTCTTTTTTTTTGAGGTAGGGTCTCACTCTGGTCCAGGCTGACCTGTTATTAACTATGTAGTTCCAGGGTGGCCTCGAACTCAATGGTGATCCTCCTACCTCTGCCTCCTGAGAGCTGGGATTTAAGGCATGCACCACTACACCCAGCCTTCCCTTTTTCTTTTTTGAGGCAGGGTCTCACTATAGCCCAAGCGGGCTTTGAACCCATGGCAATCTTCCTGCCTCAGCCTCCTGAGTGCTAGGATTAAAAGCACATGCCACAGTGCCTGGTCAATTTCCCATCTTTCTTTTCTTTCTTTCCTTTCTTTCTTTCTTTCTTTCTTTCTTTCTTTCTTTCTTTCTTTCTTTCTTTCTTTCTTTCTTTCTTTCTTTCTTTCTATGTGTTTTTTTCTAGCCCAGGCTGACCTGAAATTCACTATGTAGTCCCAGGCTGGCCTCAAACACACAGTGATCCTCCTACCTCTGCCTCCCGAGGGCTGGGACTAGAGGTGTGTACCACCATGCCTGGCTTGTTTGTTTGTTTCTTTCTTTTACAATTTTTATTCATTTATTTGAGAGAATGAGAAGAGTATGGTTGCATCAGGACCTCTAGATGCTGCAAATGAACTCCAGCAGTGCAAATGAACTTCAGACACATAAGTCACCTTGTGCATCTGGCTATACATGGGTGCTGGGGAGTCAAACCTGTGCTATCAGGCTTTGAAAACAAGCACCCTTAACCACTGAGCTATCTCTCTAGCCCCATTTTGTTTGCAAGCAGAGGGGGAGGGGGAGGGGGAATGGGTGTTCTAGGGCCTCTACCTGTTGTAGATGAACTCCAGATGCATGTGCCACTTTGTGCATATGCTGTATGTGGGTACTGGGGAATTGAACCTGGGTCATTAGGCCTCTCAGGTAAGTGCCTTAACCACTGAGCAATATCTCTAGTCCCCACTTTTTTTTTTTACATTAATGTCTTTAATATTATCTCACGAGGGTTAGAAGGATGGCTTAGTGGTTAAGGTGTTTGCTTGCAAAGCCAAAGGATCCGGTTCGATTCTCCAGGACCCATGTAAGCCAGATGTACAAGGGGCATATGCATCTGGAGTTCATTTGCAGTGGCTTGATGCCCTGGCATGCCCATTCTCTCTCTCTCTCTCTCAAATAAATAAAATATATATTAAAAAATAGATTAAGCTGGGCGTGGTGGCTCACGCCTTTAATCCCAATACTTGGGAGGCAGAGGTAGGAGGATCGCCATGAGTTTGAGGCCACCCTGAGAATATAGCATGAATTCTGGTCAGCCTGAGCTAGAGTGAAACCCTACCTGGAAAAACAACACAAAACAAAACAAAAGATTATCTCATGGGTTTTACCTGATGGCTTAGTTGTTTCAGAAAGGAAGGAAATCCAGTTCTACCTTGGTTGAAATAGAAGGTTCTCAGTGCATAGTTTTTCTTTGAGCAGCAGCACTATAGGAATTGGAGACGATGGGCTGGAGAGATGGCTTAGCGGTTAAGCCCTTGCCTGTGAAGCCTAAGGACCTGGGTTCGAGGCTCGATTCCCCAGGTCCCATGTTAGCCAGATGCACAAGGGGGTGCACATGTCTGGAGTTCGTTTGCAGTGGCTGGAAGCCCTGGCGCACCCATTCTCTCTCTCTCCCTCTATCTGTCTTTCTCTCTGTGTCTGTCACTCTCAAATAAATAAATAAACAAAAAAAATTAAAAAAAAAAAGAATTGGAGACAAGCAGTTAGGCAGTGCTCTCCCACTGATCTATGCTCTTTGCCCGCAGTTCTAAGGAGACTGAGGTGCCCTGTGGGACTGGCTGGGTGGAGAAGAATTAGCATGAGAGAGTGCATCTCTGTGCCCAGAGCTGTGCATGTCACCCTTAGCTGCACATCTGTTTGTCTGCATGTCTGTCTGCGATCCTGGATACATTCTGCTGGCATCAGGAAAGCTGTCCACGGCTGCCCTCTGGGACTAGGTCTCGCCTTTTTCCTGCTCAGGTGAAGTCCCACACAGCTTTCAGAGCCGTCCTGCCGAATTTCTATAGACTCACATCCAATTGCATCAGGCCTGGCCTGGTGTGGCCTGGTGTGGCCTGGTCCATGGACAATTTGCAGAGGAGCCAAGCAGACATTTGCTTTTTGTCATTCTGTTGGGAAGAAAGGGGGGGAGTAGAATGCCCTTTTGCTTGAGCGTGCTGCGCTAATCGGGGGCTCTGCCTCATCTGCCTTTTCCTTCACGATCACTCCAGTACCCAGGCTTCATGACTCAGGACCTGGCTGCTCCCATAGCCCCTGACTTCAATACCATCTCTCTGCAAGGCAGGGGTCAAGACCTAGCTCTATTTTTGGAGGAGCCCAGCCTAGTGTCCTAAAAATGGGCTTTCTCTAGACCTCCAGAGAGCTGTCACAATCAAAAGATTCCCCCAGTACCAGAACTCTCTCCTTTCCCCCATGTGGCACCCCTCACCCATGCCAAACAATGGACACACAAGTGTCTGCCAGTAGTGGGCCTAGCCCAGTCTGAGAGCCTCTGTCCACGTAGAAGATGGTTCTGTAGCAGGAGGCCAACTTCTCACCATGCTCCCGCTACGTCTTAGTTCAGGCAGGCTGCCGTAACAAGATGCCAGCACAGAGCAGAGCTTATCAATCATTGAGGTTTGACTTCTCACAGACCTGTCCAAGATGAAGATGTCAGAAGGTTTGGGGCTGCTGCTGAGGGTCCGTTTTCATGTGGGTGTTCATCTCTTCATTGCAGCTTCTCACTGTTGGGACAAAACACCTGAGCAGAAGTAGCTCATGGAAGGCAAGGGTTTATTTTGTCTTACAATTTGAGAGGAAAGCTTTGTCATGGCAGGGAAAGCATAGCAGGAGCAGACAGCTGCCTTACCTCATCACATATCAGGAGGGAGAAACAGCAAGAGCGAGCTAGCCTGCCTTGGTGGGGATGGGGCTGGGCCATAGATAATCACAAAGGCCTGCCCCAGTGACACACTCCTCCAGCATGGCTCCACTTCCCAAAGGCTCCACTGCATGGGGATTAGGTATGAGGCTTAATTGCAAGTACATGAGGCTATGGGAGACATCATACATTGAAGCCACCACATGAGGGAAGCAGATACTAGACAAGCATGTCATCACAATTAGGGATTCTAAGCAATGAGTCAGTGTTCATATAAGAGAATGAAGGTAGGGCCCGGGTAAGGTTCATGGGGCACAGGTAAGGGAGGACCTTTGGAAGAGGAATATTTCCATGAGATCTGGAAATGGACTGGAAGTTACACAGGGGACGAATCAGGGCTGTGTGTTCCAGGTGGAGGTAACGCGTACATGAGGGCCATGAAGGGCCCTTCTCGGACCTGCTCTGTCTGGCCAGGATGAGGCATCGCCAGAGTGAGCTGGGGGTGCAGATGCTGGGGACATGTGGAGATTACCGCTTTAGAAGATGTCCTCGTGATTTATCATGCAGGCCAGTGACACTTGAGAGTAGAAAGGTGCTTCATTAATAATAATGCTGGGCACCTTATTTGTAGGTCAAGGTACACAGTTGAATTTTGGGCTGGAGAAATGGCTTAGCGGTTAAGGCACTTGCCTGCGAAGCCTGAGGACCCAGGTTCGATTCTCCAGGTCCCACGTAAGCCAGATGCACATGGTGGCGCATGCGTCTGGAGTCCATTTGCAGTGGCTAGAGGCCCTGGTGTGTGCCCGTTCTTTCCCTCTCTCTCTGTCTCTCCCTCTCAGCCCTCTCTCTGTCTCTAATAAATAAATAAATTAAAAAAAATCTTTAAAAAAAGTTGAATTTTATTCTCGTTGATCTAAGAAGCCATTAGGGAGCCAGGCGTGGTGGTGCACACCTTTAATCCCAGCACTCAGAAGGCAGAGGTAGGAGAATTACTGTGAGTTTGAGGCCACCCTGAGACTACATAGTGAATTCCAGGTCAGCCTGAGCTAGAGTGAGACCCTGCCGTGGGTGTGTGTGTGGGGAGCAGCCATTAGGGTAGCAGGGAAAGGGAGATGTGGTCTGCTTTTTGCCTGCAGGTTCTGGGGGACATAGCTCTTGACGGCTTCCCATTGTTTCCATAGGCATGGAGGAGCCTCATGGAGGACAGTTGGCTTGTGTCAGAAACCTGGGGTCAAGAGGCAGCCAGGAGCCTAGAAATGTCCTGTGGGATAGAGAGGAGATGACAAATGTGGAGCCTACCACCTGGGTCCTGTCTGCTTGCTGACAGATGCCCTTCCCATCCAGGGAGTCTGAGACCTGAGAGAGAAACGGAAGTGGGTGGGGGAAGAAACAGAGCTGGGTTTACCAGGTGGAGGCAATGTGGGTTTGAGGGTCATGGGGCGGGAAAGAGCTCAGCCCCTCTCACAACCCGCTCCACTTGGCTGCACGGAAGGCAGACGGGGATGAGGAGTTCACCATGAGTACCACCGACTAGGTGTGTGGGTTGGAGAGGACACCCTGTTCTACCCCAGCTGCAGAGGCAAGAAGGGGGCCAACTGAGCCTAAGTCAACGTGACGGTCACTGAGTTTTACAAAGCAGTATCTTAAGATGTAGGGATAAGGAGAACGACTCTAAGTTTGGTCCCTAGCACCCTCATTGCCTCCTTCCTGTGAGTGTTATGTCTCATTTCATCACTCCATGCACTGTGCGCCCCAGCACAGGCCACAGCTGGTGCGGGAGCTCACACTGGGGGAGGGATCATGGTGCTTCCTGCACATACGCATCTAGATTTCAGCTCCAGGTGCACAGGACAAAGCCCCCCCGCTACCCAGGAGCTTGGAGTAGACAAAACCCAGAAAAGATGGTAGCTTAGGGAGGAGCCAAGGTCACTAAACTCCCTAGTATTATCTATGCACATTCCCCAAAAATTAGTCTTTCTCCAGCCGGGACTCAGGGCTCTCCCATCAGACCGGAAGGTAGTAAAGGATGCCAACTGGCTAGGATATGGCAGCCCTGTCCACAACATACCCGCCAGCCATCTCTCCTCTCCTCTCCTGCTTACACTGTGACTTGTACAGTTAGAAGCTAACGATTGTTTCTTAGGGAGGCTAGGACCCTGGCCCTGCTCCAGCCCTAGGAAATGAGTCACCATTGCTTTAAACGAAACATAGCAACTCAGTCCATTGCCAATGACTGGTCTGGGCAGGGGCGAAGGTAGGAGATGTGGGATGTAGCTCTGCCAGGGACACGCCAGGGGAAGTCTGCTGGGGGACATTCCTTTTCTCAAATGAAAGACAGAACCTTGACTGGAGCATTCCCCTGCTCTCCTCTGTCTAAAAACCCTTTTTATCTCCCTGGAATGAACACAGCACAACAGCCCCTTGTAGCCAGAATGCAGTAAGTCAGAATGTAGGGATGCTGGAGTGGGTAGATAGTCTGATTTTTGAAGGCCAGGCCCTCCAGCCTTCATTGAGAAAAATAACGTGCATGGCTTAGGAGTGCAAAGCATTGTGGGATGTGCAGCCAGAGGTGGTCTTGATTCTACCTGTATGAATCAGCTAAGGCCTCTCATTTGAGGGATCTTTGACCCCATCCTTCAAAGAGGAATTGTATCACATAAAGAACTTCTGGGCCTGAGCTAGAGTGAAACCCTACCTCAAAAAAAAAAAAAAAAAAAAAAGGGCGGGGCTGGAAGGATTGCTTAGCAGTTAAGGCATTTGCCTGTGAAGCCAAAGGACCCAGGTTCGATCCCCCAGGACCTACGTAAGCCAGATGCACAAGGGGGCACATGCGTCTGGAGTTCGTTTGCAGTGGCTAGAGGCCCTGGTGCACCCATTCTCTATCTGTCTCTCTTCTCCTTATCTCTGTCTGCTTGCAAATAAGTAAAAATAAAAATAAAGACCCTCTGGGCTCACAAGAGCACCTATCCCAGCTTTGTCTTCTCCCTGACAGGATGATCTTGGGTGACTTAATCTCACGGTTCCCTTGGCTGCATGGTGGAGGCAATGATGGAACTGAAGGAAAGCAATGAGAAAGTGAGTGGAAATCACTGGACATAAAGCAGGTGTTAGCAAGAGCCAGCTCCTTTTCTTCTCTGGAAGTTCCTTGGAAGCACCCCTCCAAGCTTGACTGGCAGGTTGCAGAGTCTCCATAGGGCATGTCACCCTTCCTGCCAGGAGAGAATTTGCATTATGGAACCTTGAGTTCTAAATTAAGTGTCAAATATAATTTGACAATACGAAGAATTAATTATGTGACTGTCCTTAGAAAAGCCAGAGAGCCCAGCTCTGAGTGAGCACTTGGTGTCTGCTTACAGAGGAACTCTCGGAGGATGGGGACAGGCTGGGGCTCCCCGTGAGTCCCCCGCTGGGCCCTCAGTGGCAGAGCTCCCTGCAGCAAGGCTGAGGGTGGGCGTGAAGGATGTCCACCCCTTCTCCAGATGGCCCCACCTTCTATGGCGTGTACACATCTGTCAGCTGCAAACACACATGTGGCTAGTGTCACTCCCTGTCCTTTAAGGGAAGAGAAGCATTTCTTGCCAGGGTGATGGGGGAGAGGGAGACAGGCCGGCCAGAAAGGAGGCCACATCTGTCCGGATGACAAGCCAAGGACAAACGCTCAGCCCACAGCATTCCAGAGGGGCCTGCCTCCTCCTGAGCCCCGAAGGCTCCCTCCCCTGGCTCTGGGGGCCAGGGTACATTTGAGGGGAGAGACAGTTGCAGGGAGCGAGCAGCTGGGCAGGGACGTGAAGACCCCATCCCTAGTCCACAGCTCCCATTCCACCCCACCCTGGGGCCTCTGCTGCCCCCCCCCCCACTTGGAGGAGTCTGGGTTTAATTTTCTGGTCAGTATGACAGGGAGGAGGAAGAGGAGGAGAAGAAAGGAGCGAGTTGAAGCTCTAATGCAGTCGGCTGGGATCTGTCACTCAGCGCACAGCCGCTGATGACTTGAGGCAGCTTCAGCTGTAAGCAGCCCATGATTTATGGACACCGAGTGAACTCCTGCGGCAGAAACCAGCCTGGAGATCAGAGCAGCAATAGGGCCCTTTTTTTTTTGGCAGGAGACAGGGCGTGCATTTTTCTCATTCATGCCAAACTGCTTTGCACGGCAATTAGCTCTGTCCTCATTTAGTCTCCCGTCCCAAAGGGTAATGAAAATCATACATCATCTTCAAGACTGCTAATTATTGAGCTCCCTTACAGGTAGGCTTTGTAACTGTGAGAAGGGCCTGTCAGCCTGATATTTATTACTCCTCCAATAAGTAAGCAAAGAGGGGGGCTGGGGGACAGGGAGAAGAAGGGAGGAGGGAGGAAGGGCAGGAGGAGGGGGGAAAGAAACAACTTTTTTGAAAGAATGCCCAATCCCAGCCCTTGGATCTCAGACATCCCTTCTGCAAATGTGCTCATCAGAGGGTAAACATCTTCATTCCGCGCAGCCATTTTTCAAGCCGCATCAAACCAGGCTGCAGAGGTCCGGAATGGTGAGGGGAGCCCGTGAGGGAGCCGACGGGCTCGACAGGCTCTGGAGGGTAGGAAAAGGAGACTGGTTGAATGGAGAGAGAGAGAGAGAAAGAGAAAGAGAAAGAGAGAGAGAACAAAAATGGAAGAATCTCCTAGGATCACCGGTTCCAGAACGTTCCTCCGTCATTCCTGGGCCTGACGGGTATGGCTGGGGACATCGGGCTGGGATTAGTCACAGCTCCCATATTTGCCCCTTCAAAGTACAGGGTAGGGTCTTGCTCTAGCCTAGGCTGGCCTTGAACTCACAGCGACCCTCTTGGGTGCTGGGATTAAAGGTGTGTGCCACCATGCCTGGCAGAGAGAGAGAAAGAGAGAGAGAGAAAGAGAGAGAGAGAGAGAGAGAGAGAGAGAGAGAGAGAGAGAGAGAGAGAAAATGGGTGCATCCGGGCTTCCAGCTGCCGCAAATGAACTGCAGATGCATTTGATACTCTGTGTCTAGCCTTTCTGGGTTCTGGGGAATTGAATTCAGGTTGTTGGGCTTTTGCAAGCAGAAAATTGCTAAGCCATTTTTCCCCTCTTTTCAAGCAAAATTTTTCTGGTCTGGATCCTTTCCTTTCAATTTGGTAATCCTGCCACTGAATGAACACAGTGGGGATTACAGAGACTGGATTACAGTCTGTGCCAGAAGTTTCCATGGGTGTGGTTAACTAAGTTCTTATTTCTATTCAAATTATTTTTAAAATTATGATTTCTATGAACTAGGGTAACTGCCATTTTCCATTTATTTATTTATATTTTTATTTATTTGGTTTTTCAAGGTAGGATTTTACTCTAGCCCAGGCTGACCTGGGATCACTATGTAGTCTCAGGGTGGCCTCGAAGTCACAGTGATCCTCCTACCTCTGCCTACTCAGTGCTGGGATTAAAGGCGTGTGCCACCATGACTGGCTATTTATTTATTTTTATTATTTTGGTTTTTCAAAGTAGGGTCTTGCTGTAGCCCAGGCTGACCTGGAATTCACTATGTAGTCAGTCTCAGACTGACCTTGAATTCACAATGATCCTCCTACCTCTGCTTCCTGAGTGCTGGGATTAAAGGAGTGTACCACCATGCCCGGCTCCAGTTATTTTTTTGTTTGTTTGTTTTTTTTTTGAGGTAGGGATACACTGTAGTCCAAGCTGACCTGGAATTCACTAGGTAGTCTCAGGGTGACCTTGAACTCATGGTGATCCTCCTACATCTGCTGGGATTAAAGGTGTGCGCCACCACGCACAGCCATTTATTTTTTTGAGGCAAGATTTTACACTAACCCAGGAAGGCCTTGAATTCATGGCCTTGAACTCCTTCCTACTTTAGCTCTTTTTTTTTTTTTCTTTCAACTCTAGATCTTTAGGTAGGAATAAAGGCCTGAGCCACCATGCCTGGCTTACTTATTTTGGGGACAGGGTCTCATATAGCCCAGGCTATATGTAGTTTAGGATGACCTTGAGCTATTGATCTCTCTGGCTATAACTTTCAAGTTCTGGGATTGCAGGTGTGTGCCACCACACCTGAATGATGGCAATTTTATTTTATTTTATTTTATTTTTTTCAAGGTAAAGTCTCACTCTAGCCCAGACTGACCTGGAATTCACTCTGTAGCCTCAGGCTGCCTTGAACTCACAGTGATCTTCGTATCTCTGCCTCCTGGATTTCTGAGATTAAAGGTGAGTGCCACCATGCCTGGCAGCAATTTTATTTTATTTATTTTTTATTTATTGATTTGCAAGCAAAGAGGGAGGGAGGGGCAGAGAGAGAAAGAATGAGAATGGGTACACCAGGGCCTTTTGTCATTGCAAACAAACTCCAGATGCTTGCACCACTTTGTGCATCTGGCTTTAAGTGGGTGCTAGGGAATAGAACCCAGGCCATCAGGCTTTACAAGCAAGTGCTTTTACCCATTGAGCCATCTTTCCATCTCTTATTTATTTATTTTTAAAATATTTTATTATTTATTTATTTATTTATTTATGCGAGAGAAGGAACAGATAGAGAGAAAGAGAGAATGGGCACACCAGGGCCTCTAGCCACTGTGTATGAACTGCAGACACATGTGCCCTCTTGTGCATCTGACCTATGTGGGTCCTGGGGAATCAAACCTGGGTTGTTAGGCTTCACTGGCAAATGCTGTAACTGCTAAGCCATTTCTCCAGTCTGTTTTATTTATTTATTCATTTTATTATTTTTTTTTTAGCGTTTAAAAGAATCTTTATTGTTTTTCTTAACATGTGCATTACAGGAGACAAAAACACAAGCAAAAAGCAGCCATCCAGTCACAGGCAGTTTGGTTGTGTTTTATTTATTTATTTTTTTAATTTTTTAAATTTTTATTAGCATTTTCCATGATTATAAAAAAAAATCCCATGGTAATTCCCTCCCTTCCCACCCCCCACACTTTCCCCTTTGAAATTCCATTCTCCATCATATTACCTCCCCATCACAATCATTGTACTTATATATATATATAATATCAACCTATTAAGTACCTTCCTCCCTTCCTTTCTCTTCCCTTTATGTCTCCTTTTTAACTTACTGGCCTCTGCTACTAAGTATTTTCATTCTCATACAGAAGCCCAATCATCTGTAGCTAGTATCTACATATGAGAGAGAACATGTGGCGCTTGGCTTTCTGGGCCTGGGTTATCTCACTTAGTATAAGCCTTTCCAGGTCCACCCATTTTTCTGCAAATTTATTTTATTTATTTGTTTTTTTATTTGCAAATTTATTTTATTTATTTTTAAAAAATATTTTTGTCTGGTGGCTGGAGAGATGGCTTAGTGGTTAAGTGCTTGCCCGTGAAGCCTAAGGACCCTGGTTCAAGGCTCGATTCTCCAGGATCCATGTAAGCCAGATGCACAAGGGGGCGCATATATCTAGAGTTTGTTTGCAGTGGCTGGAAGCCCTGCGTGCCCATTCTCTCTCTCTTTCTCTGACTGTCGCTCTCAAATAAATAAATAAAACAAACTTATTTTTATTTATTTGCAAGCAGAGAGAGAGAGAGAGAGAATATGAATATGGGCACATCAGGGCCTCTTGCCATTGCAAGTGAGCTCCAGATACATGCGCCATTTGGGGCATCTAGCTTTACATGGGTACTGGGGAACTGAACCTGGGCTGAAAAGCTTTGCAAGCTAGCACCTTTATCTGATGAGCCATCTCCCTAGCCAAATTTTAAAATAGAAAATGCAATGAAAGGGCTGGAGGGATGGCTTAGCGGTTAAGGACCCAAGTTTGACTCCCTAGGGCCCACGTTAGCCAGATGCACGGGGGAGGGGGGCGCACCCATCTGGAATTGGTTTGCAGCGGCTGGAGGCACTGGGATGCCCATTCTCTCTCTCTCTATCCCTTTATCTCTGTCAAACAAATAAATAAAAACAATATATATATTTTTTGTGAGGTAGGGTCTCACTCTAGCCCAGGCTGAAGTGGAATTCACTATGTAGTCTCAGGGTGGCCTTGAACTCACAGTGATCCCCCTACCTCTGCCTCCTGAGTGCTGGGATTAAAAGTGTGTGCCACCACATCCGGCTTTAAAATAATTTTTAAAAAAGAAAAGAAAGGGCTGGAGAGATGGCTTAGCGGTTAAGCACTTGCCTGTGAAGCCTAAGGACCCCAGTTTGAGGCTCGGTTCCCCAGGTCCCACGTTAGCCAGATGCACAAGGGGGCGCACGCGTCTGGAGTTCGTTTGCAGTGGCTGGTAGCCCTGGCGCACCCATTCTCTCTCTCTCTCTCTCTCTCTGCCTGTTGCTCTCAAATAAATAAATAAAAATAAACCAAAAAAATTAAAAAAAAAGAAAGAAAAGAAAATGCAATTAAAGAAGGAACTAAGGAAATCCCACTATTAGGAACCACACCCATATGACTCAACTTGGAACTGGTAGTTACTGGGTGTCTGCTCCATCAACGTGTTTGTCGAACACCATTCTAGGTATGGTGGCAGCAGTGATCAAGATGGACAAGGTTGGGCTGGAGGGATGGCTTAGTGGTTAAGGCATTTGCCTGCAAAGCCAAAGGACCCAGGTTCAATTTCCCCAGGACCCATGTTAGCCAGATGCATAAGGGGGCACATGCATCTGGAGTTTGTCTGCAGTGGCTGAGGCCATGGCACACCCATTCTCTCTCTCTCTCCCTCTTTCTCTGTCAAATAAATAAATAAACAAATAAAAATAAAAATATTTTAAAAAAAGATGGACAAGGTCCTTACCCTCATGGTGCTTCAAGTCCAGTGACCAACCACTGTTCATGAGTCATTTTGATATTAACAGCTGGCAGCCCGGGTATGAGCTACAAACCCAGCTGGCATCTGGTCAGTGTTTATTCTGTGCCAGGGGCTGCACCAAAGGCTTTGTGTTTGCATTTCTTTTTAAAAATTTTATTTCTTTTTTTTTAAATTTTTTTTTTTGTTCTTTCTTTATTTATTTGAGAGCGACAGACACAGAGACAAAGACAGATAGAGGGAGAGAGAGAGAGAATGGGTGCGCCAGCGCTTCCAGCCACTGCAAACGAACTCCAGACGCGTGTGCCCCCTTGTGCATCTGGCTAACGTGGGACCTGGGGAACTGAGCCTCGAGCCGGGGTCCTTAGGCTTCACAGGCAAGCGCTTAACCGCTAAGCCAGCTCTCCAGCCCTAAAAATTTTATTTCTTTACAATTTATTTATTTGCGAGCGAGAGGGAGAGAAAGGCAGATGGGTGTGTCAGGGCCTCCAGCCACTGCAAACGAACTCCAGATGCGTGCACCACCTTGTGTATCTGGCTTACGTGGGGCCTGGGGAGTTGAATCTGGGTCCTTTGGATCTGCAGGCAAATATTTTAACTGCTTAGCCATCTCTCCAGTCCCATGTTTGAATTTCTCATTGACTCCTTGTGAAGACATCACGGTAGCACTCACTCTCCATTTTATAGATGTGGGTTAAGTCTCATACCAGCCACATAGGATTTAGATGTATACTGTTTGACTCCAGAATGAATTTTCTAAACCCTGCTACCATGTTTTCCTCCATTCATCCCAAATCATTCAAATTTCTAGTTAATGGTATTGGTCGCTGGTCGGCTTGGGCAGCAAATGCTGCCAGCGACAGATTTTTCTCAGCTGCCACCTGAGCCCCCCCCCATGGTGCAGTATCTCACAGGAAGTCACAGGAAGGGTGGACTCACTGTCCCTGCAATGAGCCGTCCCACCCTCCAGAATCCTTGGACTGTGGGAGAATAGTGACGTGCTTGAGTGCTTACAGCGTGTCTCGTGGGACCCTTGAAGCTGACCATGAACAGGAATGTGTGCGCTGTGACCAAGGGCAGATGCTGCGCATCAGGACTGTTTTGTTCTTTGTCCTTCTTTCCCTCCTTCCTTCCTTCCTTCCTTCCCTCCTTCCTACCTCCCTTCCTTCCCTCCCTCCCTCCCTCCCTCCCTCCCTCCCTCCCTCCCTCCCTCCCTCCCTCTTTCCTTCCTTCCTTTCTTCCTTTTTTTTGCTTTTTTGAAGTATGGTTTCTCTCTAGCTCAGGCTGACCTGGAACTCACTATGTAGTCTCATGGTGGCCTTGAACTCATGGCGATCCTCCTACCTCTGCCTCCCGAGTGCTGGGATTAAAGACGTACGCCACCACGCCCAGCTCATGTTCTTTGTTTTCTAGAACATCTGGTTGTTAGACATTTGTCAGTTGCCACACCAATGGGGAGGACCCTAGGAAGAGCAGGAAGCAGTGTGTTGTGGTTCTAGTGATCTCTTGGCATCCCTCTCCCTGAGAGATAGGTACAGACAGCCCTGTAGAGGAGCCTGGAGAACCAGGTTTTAGACCAGGCTTTGTGGCTTGGGGCTCTGCCCTCATTTGCATTAAGTTGCCTGGTAGATATCACCCCTGCCAGAGGTATAAAGGGCCTGGAGCTGCGAAATAAAGCCTGCCTTCTTTTCTTTTCTTCCCTCTGTCCCTCCTTTCCTCCTTCCTCCCTCTGTTCCTTTTTAAGTGGGTACTGGGGATTAAAGGTGTGTGCCACCATGCCTCACATATATATATATGTGTGTGTGTGTGTGTGTGTGTAAAATATTTGATTTTCAAGGTAGGGTCTCACTCTAGTCCAGACTGACCTGGAGTTCACTATGTAGTCTCAGGGTGACCTCGAACTCACAGTGATCCTCCTACCTCTCAAGTGCTGGGATTAAAGGCATGTGCCATCATGCCTGGCCAAATATATATATTTTAAATTTATTTTGACACACACACACACACACACACACCCCTACACATAGAAGAGCATACATACACACGTAAGAGATCGAAAGAAAAGATGAAATAGAACCCTTCGGCATGGCTGGCTTCTGGTCCCTAGAGCAGGGCCTGGTCACTGACCGCTTTGTGCTTCTGGTAGTGACCATTTGTGTGGTGGCTGCCACCTGCTTGCCACTTTTGATATTGCAACTCCTTGGGTCTCTGTGGCCCAGGGACAGTCAGGGCCGTGCAGTCCTGTGGAGCTGCACTCGGGGTGCCCCCTCTCCCTGACCGCATGCTCTGTGGCAAGCTCTTTCCCATCTTCAGCGGCACTGCTTCCCCATCCTGGGGACAGAGCCATCTTCCAGCTTGGCTGCAAACCCCTTCCTCTCTCCTGACCTTCTCTCTCTTTTATTTTTTGTTCATTATTTATTTATTTATTTGAGAGTGACAGACACAGAGAGAAAGAGAAGGAGAGAGAGAGAGAGAGGGAGGGAGGGAGAGAATGGGCACACCAGGGCCTTCATCCTCTGCAAATGAGCTCCAGATGCGCCCCCTTGTGCATCTGGCTAATGTGGGTCCTGGGGAATCGAGCCTCTAACCGGGGTCCTTAGGCTCCACAGGCAAGTGCTTAACCACTAAGCCATCTCTCCAGCCCTCTCTCTCTTTTTTTAAGCTTCATTTTTATTTATCATCTTTATTTATTTATTTGAGAGAGAGAGAAAGAGGCAGAGAGAGAGAGAGAGAGAGAGAGTGAGTGAGTGAGAAAGAGCATGCCAGGGCTTCCAGTTACTGCAAACAAACTCCAGACACATGCGCCCCTTGTGCATCTGGCTCACATGGGTCCTGGAGAACCAAACCTGGGTCCTTTGGCTTTGTAGGCAAACACCTGAACTGCTAAGCCGTCTCTCCAGCCCTCTTCTCTTTGATTTCTTTTCCACCAACTCAACAGCGCCCTTCCCCTTTCCTGGGCTTCTTTTTATTTCTTTTCTCAGTCTTGCATTCCTGTTACCTATACTCTCATCCTCACTTACCAGGAGCTAACCTTGGTGACATTTTATGGACCTCTGAGAGTAGGCCAAGCAGCTAGAGCTTTGAGCGGAGTTGGGATGAGTGTACAGAGTCCTTTACGTTTCTCCCTCTCCCTGGGCTGCTCTGTGTTGACTTTCCTCTTTCCAGCCCCTCCTCATAGGAAGGACACAGATGCCAGGGCAGTGTGTTCTCACACCCAGGCCCATAGCTTTGATCCACGCCTGGGTCTAGTTAAAAATTTCCAGGGAAGGACTCCAGTTGTCCAAGCTGGGGACATATGTTTAATGACTCACTGAGAGAAGATGAGGCAGTGATACGGGTCTGGGGCTGGTGGGGACACTCTCGTGTGTGGTCAGTGCTGTCCGGAGGAGGGACAAGACAAGCTGAGCAAGGAACATGGGACAGCGCTGCAAGTATGGGAAGGATGGTCCAGATGTTCCAGAGTCAGTGGCACATGCTAGCCAACAGTATGGTTCAGCCGTGCTAGATTCAAACACCAGCAAACCTACCTGAGAAGGGGTTTATCTCAAGACAGCCACAGTGTAGAATCATAGTGTTTGCTTATTTTTCTTTATGTGAGCCAGAATTCTTACTGTATAGATTTAGCCAAGGTTTAAAAAAAACATATTTTATTTATTTATTTGAGAGAGAGAAAGAGGGAGAGAGAGAAAGAGGAGAGAGAGAGAGAAAGAATGGGTGCGCCAGGGCCTCCAGCCACTGCAAAGGAACTCCAGACATGTGTGCTACCTTGTGCATCTGGCTTATGTGGCTCCTGGAGAATTGAACTGGGTTCCTCTGGCTTTGCAGGCAAACACCTTAACCGCTAAGCCATCTCTCCAGCCCTTAGCCAAGGTTTTGATAAGGTGGCTACAGCCCACGTTTGGCCAATATTTTCTACTCAGGACTAAGTAGGAGAGGCAAGGAAAAACCAGAGGAAGCAGGCCCAGACCTGGGTGACCTAGAGCTGCCATCGAGGCACCAGGCTCCAGAGTGCATGCTATCCTCTGTTACCATGGGTAATCTTTGAGACATCTCTTCCCAAACAGTGGCACCAACAAATCATCTAGTGACAAATCGGCCTCTTTCCCACTATTCCCAGTGGGGTCAGCTGGGCACTGAGCTTTGCCTTCAATGCTGGGAGTACCCTCCGTGCTTTGTTGGCCTGTTTAGTGCCAGTCTGCTTGGCAAACTTTGGCAGGTGGGCCTTGGAGCAGCTTAGATCTGTGAGAACACAGGACTTGGCCAAAGGAACCTGGGGTATACTCTGGGGTTGGGGAGATTCACTCAAAGTTTGAATTCATGGACAGGGTCTAAAAGAGTGCCACAAAATAAAAAGCATCGTTTCCAAAACTGTCCTGTGTGGGTAACTTTGCCCTTAGCAAGTGTTCCTGTCTTCTCTGTGATGGGTCAGCACAGGAGGACGGCAGGGATCCTCTGGCTGGTGGAGGGACTTGACTGGTTTCTTCTGCTTTTGCTCCCTTCCCAGCTCTCCCAAGCCTGCCTTGTGTTCCCATGGGAGGTGAGGAGCAGACAGAGAGGCCAGGATGGGAAGAGGGCCCAAGGGGGTGGAGTAAGCCTTTCCTGTGGGCATAGCTCTTACAGCCTCAGTTCTTTAAAAAAATATTTATTTATTTGAGAGTGAGAAAGAGACAGGGAGAGACAGAGAGAAAAAGAGGGAGATATTGGGTGGGGGGATGGGCATTCCAGGGCCTCCAGCCACTGCAAATGAACTCTGCGTGAGCCACCTTGTGCATCTGGCTTATGTAGGTACTGGGGAGTTGAACCTGAGTCCTTTGGCTTTGCAGGCAAGTGCCTTAGCCACTAAGCTATCTCTCCAGCCCACCCTTAGTACTTCTTATTGCCTAGTGGGCAAGAGTAGATTTCTGAGGTCATTAAAGTTGAAAGCAAGGACTGTCCTATTAGGAACAAGGCCTGATTTCAAGCTGGGAGAACACCTTGCCAGAGAGGTGGCTATCTTGGAGGAGGTGAAGGGTTACTTACCCTTGGGCCCAGTGAAGGGTAAGTGAATCATTGGTTGGTCTCAGCTATAGACTTGCTCATACCCACAGGCCTCTTGACAGCAGCCTGGCCATCTTGCTCCCGATGTTCCAACGACTATTGCTGTATAAGAAGCCATTCAAGGGCTGGAGAGATGGCTTAGTGGTTAAGGCACTTGCCTGAGAAGCATAAGGACCCAAATTCACTTCTCCAGTACCCATGTAAGCCAGATACACATGATGGTGCATGTGTCTGGAGTTCCTTTGCAGTGGCTAGAGACCCTGGCTAGCCAATTCTTTCTCTCATTTCTATCTGCTTGCAAATAAAAAATATTTAAAAAAGGGCTGGAGATATTCCTCAGTGGCTAAGGTGCTTGCCTACAAAGCCTAGTGACCCAGGGTTCAGTTCCCCCGTATCTACGTAAAGCCAGATGCACAGTGGCACATGCATCTGGAGTTCATTCACAGTGACTGGAGAGATGGCTTAGTGACTAAGGTGTTTGCCTGCAAAGCCTAGGACCCAGGTTTGATTCCCAGTACCCATGTAAGCCAGATACATAACATGGCACATGAGTCTAGAGTTTTATATATATATATATATATATATATATATATATATATATATATATATATATTTTTTTTTTTTTTTATTGACAACTTTAGAGTTTTTTTTTTTTTTTTTTTGCAGTGGCTGGAGGCTCTGGTGCACCCATTCTCTCTTTATCTCTATGTAATAAATAAATAAAATATTTTAAAAAGAAGCCATTCACACATTTATACAATGGAGTTCTACTCAGCAGTAAAGAAAAATGAAGTTATGAAATTTGCAGGACAATGGATGGATCTGGAAAGGGTTATACTAACTGAGGTAACCCAGGCCCAGAAAGCCAAATGTCACATGTTCTCTCTCATATGTGGATCCTAGCTACAGATGATTGGACTTCTGTGTGAGTAGGAAGAAAACTCAGTAGCAAAGGCCAGTAAGCAAGAAAAGACATGTAAAGGGAAGAGAAAGGAAGGGAGAGGGCTACTTAATAGGATGGTATAGTATATATGTAAGTAGAAGAATAGGTTAATGGGGGTGAAAAGGCCCAAGTGAGGTCAGGGGAAGAGATTGAGCAAAGGAAAGGTGGCGGGAGGGCTAAACAAAATCTAAGAGGATATAAATAAATCATATGGAAACCTACTTTTTTGGACAATGGAACACTCAGGAGCTGTACATTGTTACTAGAAAATTTTCAGTGCAAGGCTACTGAGCAATCCTGCTGGAACTGAGCTGATAACCTCTTCCATGTGGACCAGCTGACAGAAAGCTGGAAGAAGCCATTCTGCATGCAGTTCAATGGGAGAGAGAGAGAAATCACCAGTGAAGATACTCAACAGTGGACACTGCAAGTCTTAAATTTTGCCACCCAGGCCAAATGAGCCAATGGGTATAATAGTGGCACATCTGTCATGGTGGAAACCAATTGCCCTCTAATTGGACTGGAGGCCCACTCCATGAGAGGGAATACATCCCTGATACTTAAAACTTAAAATAGGGATAGTCATGAGCCCTGGGTATAACGTCTGCTGCTGTCTGGCTAAATGTATATACTATGCTTATCAAACTGCCCAGTAAGCCCTTCTCTTAATGTTCATACCCTTATATTAACACTACTCTCAATGTTGGTAGAGACCCTTCTCTTTTCAGATGGCAGTGACCTTGGGACGACTCAGAAGGCATCATGGAGCTGAGAAGAAGTGACAGAGGAGTGCTCAGCACTGCAATATCTCTATCACACCTTCCAAGGCTCAGGGTCCATTGCAGAAGAGGAGGCAGAAAGAATGTAAGAGCCAAAGGAAGGGTAGGACTCCTTACAACATGCTCCTCCAGACACAACCTCATAGTGCCTGACACTACCTACACAAAACCATCATAATAGGAGGAAAAGATCATGACATCAAAATAAAAGAGAGACTGATTGATAGGGGGAGGGGATAAGAGGGAGAATGGAGTTTCAAAGGGGAAAGTAGGAGAGAGAGAGAGGGCATTACCACGGGATAATGTTTACAATCATGGAAGTTGTTAATAAAAAAAAGAAGCCATTCAAAACTATTTCATTATGTCATAGTTTCTATGGGTCAGGAATTTGGGCACAGCAAGGATGGTTTATCTTTTTCTTTCTTGTCTCATTTTTTAAGATTATTTTTATTTATTAAAGACAGAGAGAGAATAAGAATGGCAATGCCAGGGCCTCTAGCCCCTACAAATGAACTCCAGACACATGTGCCACCATGTGCATATGGCTTATGTGGGCACTGGAGAATCGAACCTCAGTCAGTCCTTAGGCTTTGCAGGCATGTGCCTTCACTGCTAAGCCATCTCTCCAGCTCTTTCTTAAAAAAATTTTTTTTTGTTCATTTTTATTTATTTATTTGAGAGCAAGAGAGAGAGAGAGAGAAAGAGACAAAGAGAGAGAGATAATGGGCATGCCAGGGCCTCCAGCCACTGCAAATGAACTCCAGACGTGTGCGGCCCCTTATGCATCTGGGTAATGTGGGTTCTGGGGAATTGAGCCTCAAACCGGGGTCCTTAGGCTTCACAGGCAAGCATTTAACCACTAAGCCATCTCTCCAGCCCCTTTGTCTTTTTTTTTTTTTTTTTTTTTGAGGCAGAGTCTTACTCTAGCTCAGGCTGACCTAGAATTCACTATGTAGTCTTAGGGTGGCCTCAAATTCAAGGCATTCCTCCTACTTCTGCCTCCCGAATGCTGGGATTAAAGGTGTGTGCTACCATGCCTGGCTTATCAGTTTTAAGAACAATTTTTAAAATTTATTTGCAAGGAGAGAGAGAGAAGGAGAGGGAGAGGATGGATGCACCAAGGCCTCTAGACATGGCCAATGAACTCCAGATGCATGTGCCACTTTGCACATCTGGCTTTACATGGGTACTAGGGAATTGAACCTGAGTCCTTAGGCTTTGCAGGCAAGTGCCCTAACCACTAAGACATCTCTACAGCCCTTCCTTTTTAAAGAATATTTTCATTCACTTGCAAGGAGAGAGAGACACACACACACAGAGAAAGACAGAGACAGACACAGAGAACTCCTGATGCTTGTGCCAATTTGTGCATCTGGCTTTATGTGTGTACTGGGGAATCAAACTTGGGTAGTTAAGGTTTGCAGGCAAATGCCTTAACCACTGTGCAATCTCTCCAGGCCAGGATGGTTTATCTTTGAGACTTAAGTTGGGTCACCTCAAAGACTGGAGATGACTCAGTGGATGGGGAGCTGGAATCATTTGGAAAAGCCTTTATTTACTAATTTTTTTCAGTTTTAACTTTTGGTAAAATGCATGTAAAATTTGGTATCTGTAGCAGTTTTCTTCTCATAGTAGGGACAAAAACACCTGATCAGATGCAGCTGATGGGAAGAAAGGGTTAAGTTCAGATCACAGATCATGGTAAGTAAAGCATGGCCGAGCAGACACTGACCACCACATTTTGTCACAGCAGCTGCGAGGGAACAGCAAGAGTGAGCAGGCTACTGAACATCCAGGAGACTAGTGAACCTTAAGGTCCCCACCCCCCCCGTGACACACCTCCTCCAGCAAGGTTCCATCTCTCAAATTATCACCAGCCGAAGTCCAGGCATTCACAACACATGAACCTGTGGGGACATTTCATTCACACCACTACACCGCATGTATGTGATATGGGTATGAATATATGTATGTGTGTGTGCATGCATAGTCACACTAGGGAACAACCTCAGATGTTGTTCCTTACATGCACTGACCATCTCTTAAAAAATTTAATTTGGGGGCTGGAGAGATGGCTTAGTGGTTACGTGCTTGCCTGTGAAGCGTAAGGACACTGGTTCAATGCTTGATTTCCCAGGACCCACGTTAACTAGATGCACAAGGGGGGCGCATGTGTATGGAGTTCATTTGCAGTGGATGGCGGCCCTGGCACACCCATTCTCTCTGTCAGCCTCTTCCTCTCTCTATCTGTCGCTCTCAAATAAATAAATAAATAAAAATAAACAAAATTTAAAAAACATTTAGTTTGTGCCAGACTTGGTTGTGCATGCTGTTAATCCCAGCACTCAGTGGGCAGAGGTAGGAGGATCGCTGTGAGTTTGAGGCCACCCTGTGACTACATAGTGAATTCCAGGTCAGCTTGGGCTAGAGTGAGATCCTACCTTGAAAAACACCAGCAACAACAAAAATTAATTAATTTGGGGGCTGGAGAGATCACTCGTGGTTAAGGTGCTTGCCAGCAAAGCCTGATGACCTGGGTTTGATTTTCCAGCACCCATGTAGAGCCCAGATGCACCAAGTGGCACATACACCCGGAGTTCATTTGCAGTGCCTAGAGGCCTTGGTGCACCCATTTCCTCTCTCCCTCTCTTTAGGTCTTTCTCTGTTTGTAAATAAAAAAATGAAAAATATATAAAGAAATAAGTTGCACATGTGGTCGTAGGGGCTCATGCAGGCCATGGTGCATGAGGCACAGTGCATGTGGGGAGGTCAGACAACTTGTTTGCAGCCCCACTGTCCTTGAGACAGGGTCTCTTGCTGCTGCAAACAGGTCTGGCCTGAAAGCTTGGGGTTCTCCTGCTCTCTTTCCATATGTCATAGGCTCGGCTTTGCCTTTGGCTTTATACGGGTACTGGGAACTTGAACCTGGACAGGCAGCCTTTTCCAGCAAGCACCTTTGACTACTGACCCATCTCCTCAGCTTCTAACTTCCGTCTCTTTTTAGACAGGTTCTTTCATTGGCCTGGATCTCACCAACCAGGCTAGACTGGCTAGCCAGTGAGACCCAGAGATCCACCTGTCTCCGCCTCTCCACCGCTTGGATCACAGGTGCTAACCCTACCATGCCTGGCATTTTCTATGGGTACCTCTGCCTATAAGGCCAGCAGCACTTTACCAACTGAGCTATCTTCCCAGCTCTTTGTAACCCTTTCTAAGCATACAGCTTGGTGGTATTCAACAGAGGCATCCCCAGATCCTTCTCTATAACTCCCCTTTTCTTATAAAATTGAATTTCTGTGCCCTTTAAACACAGACTCTTTATCTCCTTCTCCTTTCAGCTCCCAATAATCACCAGGGAATTTCAACCTACACTCTGTGTCTTTCCATGCCTGGCTTGTTTCACGTACAGCATGTTTTACTTATAGCACTTAGCATTGCCAAAAGTTCTCTCCCCTTCCAGGCTGTGTAATATGTCGCTCTATGCACACATCACAGCTTGTTTATCCGTCGATCTGCTCATAGACACTTGGGTTGGTTCCACGTTTCCACTGCTGGGAGTATTGCTGCTGTGACTAAGTCTCCGTTTACTTTTGGTGACTGATGCTGTCCGTCGGCTGGGCCTCCGAATTGGCTGGGGTCTGGCACTCCTGTGAGTCTCTCCACGTGAACATTCTGCATAGGTGACTTGTGGATTCCTCACAGCACTTTGTTTTGGATCTAGGAGCAAACATCCCCAGAGAGCCCCAAGACCTACAGTGACCTTTCTGATCCAGCTCTGAAAGTCACCTAGTGTCACTTCTGCCACAGTCTATTTGAGGACCAGACACTGGCCAGTTCTGGTTGGACAGGATGGGTTCTTCTCATGGGAGAGGCAGGTGGACAGTATGTGGGAGGGGAGGCTTTGCTGCGGCCATTGTTGGAAATATAACCAACCATGTTTGGAAAACCTACCAAGCACAGCTAGCTGTACACTAAGGAAGATGAGAGAGCATCCCCAGGAGTTAATCATCCAGCTTCTCTTTGGCTATCTGTGGTGATGTGGAGATTGTTGCTTTTCAAAGGGGCCCATTCCAATTGTCCAGGACTGGAATT
Source organism: Jaculus jaculus (assembly GCF_020740685.1). Taxonomy (NCBI): domain Eukaryota; kingdom Metazoa; phylum Chordata; class Mammalia; order Rodentia; family Dipodidae; genus Jaculus; species Jaculus jaculus. The sequence goes on from NC_059119.1 coordinate 16,198,854, forward strand.
GTCAGAAAATTCATAGAATGTGATGAAAGCTACATCTCTTACAAGATGCACCCACTGGTTTTGCTTCTGCCTCGTGGTGAATGAGGACTACATCAGATAGGAGGAAACATTCGCTTGAGTGCCAGAGACTTCCCAGTCATCTCATGGAGAACAAACCTGCTTTGCCCTGCAATGTGTTCTTCGGAGATTTGATGTCCACTGCTCAGTACCTTTGCCTGGGCTACAGTTTCTCAGAATTGCTTTTTTACTACATTTTTTGTTGTTGTTTTTTTGAGGTAGGGTCTCACTCTAGCCCAGGCTGACCTGGAATTCACTTTCTAGTCTCAGGGTGGCCTTGAGCTCACGGCGATCCTCCTACCTCTGCCTCCCAAGTGCTGGGATTAAAGGCGTGCACAACCACGCCCGCTCAGAATTGCTTTTTAAATTTTTATTTATTTGCAAGCATAGAGGAAACACAGAGAGAGAGAGAGAGAGAGAGTGAGAAAGAGCGAGAATGAATGGGTGCCCCAGGGCCTCCTGCTGCTACAAATGATCTCCAGATGTAGGCACCGTTTTGGGCATCTGACTTTCCCTGGGTACTGGAGGCTCAAACACAATGTACTGTCACACCTTGGCTTATCATTTTATCTGTTACAAAGTGATAGCATATACTTGGCTCATGATAAGCTTACAGACAACTCACAGTCACGTTTGACTTCTTTGCTGCATACCATCTATCCCATGTATCCAGGACTAGATGATAACAAACACCTAAAGGTCCACTCTTGGTCCAAGGAAACATCTGAGATCAAAACTGTCTGAGCAAAGTGGGGTGGCATGCACCTGGAGTACCAGCTTCTTTGGAGGCTGAGGCAGGAGGGTCACTTGAGCCTAGAAGTTTGAGGCCGTGAGACCCTGTCTTGGGGGTGGAGGGGAATGCTGTCTGAAGAGTGGGACACAGGGCTGTGTCTGAGGTAGTTGAGGGTTCAGCTTGAGCATGGCTTGCTACAGGGTTGGCACAGGGGGTAGGCAGGCATGTAGTGGCTTCATAAAGAAGCTGGGAGGACCACCACTCACCCAGGATCGCATGCCCTTGCTGCCTGGGAGTGAGGGCAAATCATCGAGAGTGGGCAAGGCAATTGCCAATGGATTCAGCAATCCATATGGGATCTGGGAGAAGCTACATCTGGGCAGACAGCTGTTGAGACTGACTGCCTGGCATGATGGTGTGTGCTCACAGTGGGGAGAGGATCAGAGAGGCGGCTCTCGGTATTTTGTGCTTTAGTTGGTTCTCGTTTACATGAGGAAAAGGTGGAATCACTTATTGATTATGGATGAATCCTCCTAACATTGGCTTGTCCCCGAACACCAGTGTGAAGACTGTCTTGGGTTGTAAGAGACAGAAATCAAACTAAATCTACTTTCAGTGAGACAGGGAATGTATTGACTTACCTGCTGGGAAGGCCTGATGTACAAGCAGGCCTCAGGCTTGACTAGATACAAGGACCTGATAGATCATCAGGATTTGTCATCAGTGGGCTCCATTGGGCCCCATTTACTCTGTAATAGATTGGTTTCCTGCAGGCAGCAACCATGGCACTAGAAGCTCTGGGTTCCTAACCTTATAATACTCAATTCAAAAGAAAAGAAAAGTACATCCCTCAAAATCTATAAAAACCTAGGGAAGGAGGCTGGGGAGATGGCCCAGCATTTAAAGATGCTTTCCAGGGGCATAAAAGCAACACATGCATGAAAGTATCTGGGGTTTATTTGCATCAGCAAAAGTTTTTGGTGTATCCATACTCTCTCTCTTCCTGTCTCTCTCTTTCTCTCTTCTCTCTCTCTCTCTGCTTGTAAAAAAAAAAAATCCCAGGGAAGGATTATGATTGACTTGGCATGGTTCACTTGACTATTTCTGAGTCAGTTATCTTAGATAGGAGAATGGGATAAAATGCTTGGCCAGGCCTGAGTCATGCCTTTTCTACTGGCTAGCTATTTCACAGGCATCTCGGGGCAAGAGTCCGTGTAACCAAGCCTCAGGGTACAAGAAGAGGCAAGTCAGGAATCGAAGCTACGCTGTTTTCTCTTGGGTCTACCTGGTGTCTCATACCCACTTCTTTCCTCCCGCGCCTGATTTTCTTTTTGCCTTTGGACACTGGCTTTTCCCTCTCTCCTCAGCATAGGTGTGTGGCTCAAAATCGCTGCTCTGACCCTAGACAAATGTGGCTGAGTTCACATCTCAAGAAAGAAAGAGCTTGATGAGCTGATTAGATAGGTAATATTTTTTATTATTATCATTTTTACATTGCTGGGGTTTAGGGAATAGATGTTAAATTTTGGACTGGTTACCCAGTGAGAGAGGGTAAAATAATGTGGTGCATGCTGGACTCTGGGGTCTTTCTCTTTTGCAGGCCTGGTAGGAGTGGTTCCTTCGGTGAGGGACAGCGGGTGGGATAGCTACTTCCGAACAACTCCTAGGGGATTCCGAGGACTGTTAAGTATGGCATTGCGCCTGTCCTCAAGCAACTTTAAGTCTAGCTACAGGCAAGATGCTTACCTTGGCTGAGGTCATAGGATATCAGGGGAGGTGAATAGTCAGCGTGGTGCTGGGGATGGCGCTGGCCTCTGGATGAGCAGAAAGGAAGGCATGAGACACTCTGTCATGTGGGGACATGTGCTCAAGCAATGCCTTCCTTGCTCCCCCCCTCCTCCCGCCGTCCCAGGATCCCACCAGGAGTTTCCTGTGTCTTTTTGGAGAGTCAAATTTATTTATTTTTATTCCCAGTCTAGGAGAAGGCTCAGTTGGGGACAGCGCTTGTCATGTGGTGTGAAGGCCCGAGTTTGGATCCCCGGCACCCACACAAATGTTTTTATTTTGGGGGGGCAGAGTCCCAGATGGGTCCCTGGGGCAAACTGGCTAGCTGAGCAAGCTGAATGGAATTGGTGAGCTCTGGGTTTAGTGAGATACTTGTCTCAGTAAGGTGGAAAAGTCACAGAGGGTGACGCTTCATGTTACCCTCTGGCTTCCCCCATGTATACATGTGCATGTATATCTGCACACATGCCTGCCCATACAGACAGAACATACATGCACAGGCATGAACCACACACACAGTTTATTTTCTCCTTAGAAGACAAGGAAGGGATAACAGATCAAACAACCTTCCTCAAGCCTCTAAGGTTAAAAGCACTAGAGGGCTGGAGAGATGGCCTAGTGGTTAAGGCACTTGTCCGTGAAATCTAAGGACCCAGATTTGATTCCCCAGAACCCAAGTAAGTCAGACGTGCGCATGGTGGCACATGCATCTGGAGTTAGTTTGCAGTGACTATTGGCCCTGGCACGCCCATTCTCTCCCTCTCTCTCTCATGAATAAATAAAAATAAATTAAAAGAAATCTTTTTTTTTGTTTGTTTTTTCGAGGTAGGGTCTCACTCTGGTCCAGGCTGACCTGGAATTAACTATGTAGTCTCAGGGTGGCCTTGAACTCACGGTGATCCTCCTACCTCTGCCTCCCGAGTGCTGGGATTAAAGATTAAAGACGTGTGCCACCACGCCCTGCAAAAGAAATCTTTTTTAAAAAAGAGAATAGCTTCCAGGCAAGAATTTTAATTCTTACCTTGTGGTAGAGGCAAGTTTTAGACTTGCTCAAGGTCTCAAGGCATCAATTAGAACCCTTGCTTCTGGCCACCAGCCCTTCTCTGAGTAGTGGAAAGTGGGCAGGTCTAGTCTCTCTGGAGAGGTAGGGGACGCCTACCTGGAGGGAGTGAAGCTCTGCCCAGGGAAGCGCGAATCAAATCAAATCCTGAAAGTAGGTGACAGGTTGCCAGCATCTCCTCAGGGAAGGCCCCCCCCCCCCGCCCCCCAGGTCTCTCCAGTGAGTCTTATCTGGGCAGATTTCACTTCCTGGTGGAGGAAAAGGAAGAGATCTTTGTTTCTCTGGTGTTTCTTCCCTTTCAGATTCTGACAGATAAGTCCAGCTGAACAGAAAGAGACCAAAGCGCTAAGCAAAGGGGCCCTTCATGACGTCCCTTATGAGAAGAGGAAATGAGAGCTCTTGGGGTCATGGGCCACAAGCTCCTGGCTTTGACCTTTTTTTTTTTCTTTTCTTCCCACTGAAACTTGGTCTCACTTTATCTCAGGCTGACCTGGAACAGAACCTTAGTCCCCAGGCTGGCCCTGAATTTCGATCTTCCTACCTCTGCCTCCCCCAGCGCAGGGAACGAAAGGCCACCACACCCATCGGCTTGGACTTTTGACAGCATTTGCAACGCACAGGGATGGTATTAGTCTTTTGCATGGTCTAACAGCCACCCGTGGCTAGCTGTGAACGGAAAGCCTGCTCTTTTAGTCACCCGTGTATGTGTGTGTGTGTGTGTGTGTGTGTGTGTGTGTGTGTGCGCGCGCGCGCATGCGCGCTGTCCTCATGGTGTCACCCACGGGCTGCCACACACACACACACACACGTGCGTGCACGCACGCACACCCACATATGCACACACACGTGCGCGCACGCACGCACACACACATATGCACACACACGTGCGCGCACGCACACATATGCACACACACGTGCGCGCACGCACGCGCGCACACACACACACACACACGTGCACACACACCCAATGGTAGGGTGAGCCTCACTTGACCTCGGCGAGGGCCCCCCCGAAGGCCATCCCAGAGAAGCCGAGGACCCCGGGGGGAGGGCACCCGAGGAAGGAAGCGAGGGCCAGGGCGGGAGGAGGAGGAGGGCGGGGAGGCCCGAGCGGAAGAGGCGGGAGCCGGGGAGGCGAGCGCGGGCCGGCGGGCGGCGAGGGCCCCGCTGTCACGGTTCTATCTGCGCGATGATTGATGCGGGCCCGGGCTTCGCTGTCAGCCTGTCGGGGCGCAGGAATGTTTAATGTTCTCATTATTGGTTACGCTGTTGTGTATATTTCTCTGTCAGCACCGCGGACCCAGCTGAACTGGCAGAGCACTTCAAAGGCCTGCGGGTCATTCATCATCCCCATGACGCTCCGGCAAGCGCTCGGCTTCAGCTCCGCGCCAGGGATTTGTTATGACTTGCGAGCAGGCTGACGGACAGGGCTGGTGGCGGGACACCCCGGGCCCCCCCCACTCCTCCTTCCCGGCTCCCCCCTCTCGTCACCCTGGGCCCAGGGCACTGCCCTGGTGCCTCGCAGACCAGCCACGGCTTGACCCCTGGGGCATGGTGGTGGTGGTGATGGGTGGGGGAGTGTCCAAGGAGCGCACAGCCTGGCTGGAGTGGGGTCCCTCTGCCAGCATCCCCACCCTCCTCCAATGCTGAAAGTTGTGCTGAAAACCGAGGTGGATGGAGGGGGACGGAAAAAAAGCAAAACTTGCAGAGAGGCAGGGAGGGATTGGTGGTGGTGGTGGGGGGAGGTTGGGGGGGGCAGGGAGAGCCGGAGAATATCGGAGCTTTGTTCCCTTTCCCAGGCCGTGACATGATTAATCGTTTTCTTCTGATCTAATTTTGGAACATGAAAAACAGCACATTTGTCTTGAAGAAAAATGATGTGCCGAACTGCGCAGATGGAAATTTCGAGCAATGAGAAAGATTAAAGTGAAACCCCACTCCTTAGACCTAATCATGAGTTGTAGATTATTCTGTCGGCCCAGCCAGATGGTAGCTCTGATTCCACAGACCCTTCTTATATTAATGAATACTAGACTGTTATATTTGACTTAGGTAAGTGAAATGTCTATCAGAGCTAATGGACTGCCAGCCAGCATAACACATGTTGTACCACTAAGAGTCCTTGCCGCATTTTTCATGTTTTATACTAATGTAGAACATTTTGTTTCCTACTGTTTTTCATCATTGTCACTGTTTGCTAAATATTTTCACATGGAAGGGGTGGGGGAGGGAGACAGAGTCAGGAGGAAAAAAGAACCCCCCTCCAAACTTGTGTCCAAAGCTAATTTCCTCCCGTTGGGCTTGGCTATAACTCTACAAGTAAAACAGTCACCCCAAGCAATGCGTACAGGAACTCAATAGTAACGTGATTAAGTTCCTAGTCAACAAGACTACACTCGACTGTATGTTAACAAACCTAATTATAGCCCCGCGGTGATAAATTGGGCTGGAGTCCTTGCTGTGCATCTCCGAGGTCATGTCCAGAAGAGCAGCTCGACCTTCTTGTCCCCAGGGAGAGAATTGTCCTGGAAGAGATGTCCCAGGCCCAGTGTGGCGGAGGGGCCGTTCCTCCCTGACCTAGTTGTCCAGCCCCTGGGGAGGATAAACAGATGCCAGGCAGTGGTTCCTAGCAGAAGGTCAGAGGTGCAAGTAACGCTTTGGGCTTTCCTGCAGGAACCTGGAAGGGCCCCAGCATCAGAATGCCTGAGGACAGCATGGCACTTCCAGCTCATTGGCTTCAGACAGACATGCCTCTGGGCTGGAGGCTCACCACCCCTCTGGGCCTAGTACTGGGTGGCTCAGGCGTTCCCTTTTCCTCCAGTCTTCTCCTCTGCGCAGTGGGGAGACTTGGAAGAGCTCGTTGCTGCACTCTGGGGAGGAGCCAGAAGAGGACCCTGACTTCCTTATGAAGGACCCCATGTGGTGAGGATGGTGTTTTGGAGATGGAATCTGAAAGGCATTTGGGGACTGATAAAATGGAGAGGGTTGGGGGACATTTTCAAAGGATGGTGTCCTGACAGCAAGATGGGACGAGACCCAAAGAAGAGAGATCCAGACAGGAAAGCTTGTGAAGGTAGATGGGTGGAAGAGAATACAAAGAAATAGGCATGGAGGCGAGCAAATGAGGCCAGGAGTCAGTGGCTTGTGAGCTTGCTGCACCCAGCCAAAGTGGACTCGTTCCAAAACTCACTGGACCTTTGCTTTAAACTCTCTTGGCTGTGATCACCACAGAAATCTTGACTGGCCTCTCTATCTACCCTGTCTTACCTCTCTAGCCTCATTTCTCACTTGTCTTCAACTGTGAACTCCACATTTCTGCTTCACGAACCTTCTTAATGTCACTGAGAATACCGGAACAACGTGCTTCTGGCCTGTGTTTGTCTCTACTTTCTTGGGCAACCTTCTATATATACTTCAGGACTCAGCTCTCACGTTTCCTCTATGGCACTGCAGTGATATTCTCTAGAATGTTCATGTTTTTCCTTTCTCTAGGCCTCTGTGATGGTTTGAATGTGAAATAGCGCCCCCCCCATAAAGAAATGTGTTGAATACTTGGTCCCCAGTTGTTCCTCAGTCTCTGCTTCCTGCCCACCACGAGGATGAAGTGAGTAGCTTCCTTCTCCACATGCTGCCAGTGTCCTGATGTTGTTCCTTGTCAGTGGATTGTCACAGAGCCAAGTGACCATGAATGGAGCCCTCTGAGACCGCGAGCTAAAACAAATCTTGCTGTCAGATGTTTCATCACAGTGCCAAAAAAACGAAACTAATACAGCTCTTTGTGGTGGTTTCGTTGCAATCTCTAGAAATGTAAAAATGTTGTATTGAAAGAGTTTGTGTGTATAAGCCTGTCTTGTATACCTCCCTTCTTCTTTTACATTCCTCTGTTCATTCAGGTTCCTCACTCAAGAAATACGTATTGAAGCTGAGGAAGCAGTTAAGTTGGTAGAACACTTGCTTAGCATAAGGCCATGGGTTTGACTCCCAGCACCTTATGTCCAGAGCATAGGGGACCCAAAAGCAACCCTGTAGTTGAGTCTCTTGGCTTCTATAACCTGTAATTAGGTCATTCATGGTCTCTTCCACTCCTTAAGGCCATTTAAAAACCTTCTCATGAGCCAGGCATGGTGGTGCATGCCTCTAATCCCAGGACTCAGGAGGTAGAGGCAGGAGGATTGCTATGAGTTCAAGGTCAGCCCGAGACTACAAGAGTGAATTCCAGGTCAGCCTGGGGTACAGTGAGACCCTACCTCAAAAAATCAAAAAACAAACCACAACAACAACAAAAACTCAAACAACAACCTCCTCAAGAAAGAACCCCCCCCCCAAAAAAAGAAAAAAAAAAACCACTTTCTCATGGTGGCCTACGAAAGGGTCTTATCTCACAAAACATTCATGTCAATGAATTTTTGGGGACTGACACACGTGAGAAAGTCAAGAACCAGAACATTCAGTACCCTATACCACATAATCCCTCTGTTTAAGTTTTTAAGTTCTCACCCCATCATTCCCCCCACGATTTTCCATGGCATCTTGAGTTCTCTTTTCTGTGGTCTCACATTTTTAAAAAGTGCAACCGTGACCTAGACCAGCTGTTTTTTGTTTTTTTTTTTTTAGACCTTTTTTTCTCAGGGCTGGAACTTACTATGTGCCCTATGCTGACTTCAAACCCATGATCATTTTGCTTCAACTGGGAGTGCTGGGCTTGGAAATGTGTCTCATAAGCCAGTTTTAGAATAGTTCCACCTCCCCAAGTCCTCTTGAGCCCATTTGGGTTTATATTTAGGTTTATGATAAAACAAAACCCCACCAACTTTATTGAGATATAGTTTGTGTGCCACAAAATATACACCTTAAACACATAAAATTCTGTCATCTGTTTAGTATATTTACAAAAATGTGCAATATAACTACACCATTATTCTAGAAATTTCCCCATCAAGGTTGTGGCAATTAATACAATGCAAAAATATGCATTTGAAGCTAGTCTCCATATCTCCCTCCCTCCATACTCTGGTAACCACTAATTACCTTCGGTGTCCATGGATCCATCTATTCTAAGCATCTCATGAACATGGAATTATGTGCTGTGTGGTCTATTGGGTGTTTGACTTCTTTTAGTGTAATATTAAGTTTCACTCATGTAGCATGTATGAAAACTTAATTTGTTTTTATGGTCAAATAACATTCCACTCTATGAATTTGCAACAATTTGCTTATCCATTTCTCAGCTGATGGACATTTGGGTTGATTCCACTTATGAACATTTATATACAAATTTTTGTGTTGATGTGTTTTTGTATCTCTTAGGTATATACCTACAATTGGGATTACTGGTTCATATACTAACTCTTTTAATTAATTAATTAATTTGCAAAGAAAGAGAGCTAGAGAGAATGGGTGTACCAAGGCCTCCAGTTCCTGCAAACAGATTCCAGGCATATGTGCTACCTTGTACATCTGGTACGGTACATGGGTACTGAGAAATTGAACCTGTCAAAAAATCAGATGGCTGTATCTGCCCAGACTTAAATCTGGGTCCTCTGTTCCGTTCCACTGATCTACATGTCTGTTTTTGTACCAGCACCATGCTGTTTTTGTTACAATGGTTCTATAATATTACTTAAAATCAGGTATGGTGATACCACCAGCCTTATTTTGTTGCTCAAGATTGTTTTGGGTATTTGAGCTTTTTTGTGCTTCCAAATGAATTTTAGGACACTTTTTTTTTTCTATTTCCATGAAGAATGCCATTGGAATTTTGATGGGGATTGCATTAAATACATTGATTGCTTTTGGTAAGATTGACATTTTCACAATATCGATTCTCCCAATGCAAGAACATGGGATATCTTTCCCTGATTACATCCTCAGCATGTTTGTTGTTAGTATACAGGAAGGCTACTGTATCCTGCTACATTGCTAAAAGTGTCTATCAGCTCTAACAGTTTGCTGGTAGAGTCTTTAGGGTCCTTTATGTATAGAATCATATCATCTGCAAATAATGATACTTTGATCTCTTCCTTTCTAATTTGTTTCCCTTTTATGTGTGTCTCTTGCCTTACTTCTATGGCTAAGACTTCCAGTACTACATTAAATAATAGTGGGGACAGTGGCCACCCTTGTCTTGTTCCTGATTTTAGTGGAAAAGCTTCCAATTTTTCCCCATTTAGTGTTATGTTGGCTGTAGGTTTGTCAGGCAAGTGCCTCAACCACTGAGTAATCTCTTCAGTCCAAGGTTTGTCATAAATAGCCTATATTATGTTAAGGCATGTTCCTTCTATTCCCAGTTTCTGTAGGACTTTCATCACGAAAAGAGGTTGAATTTTGTCAAATGCCTTTTCTACATCTATTGAGATGATCATGTGATTTTTGTCCTTCAGTCCATTTATATAGTGTATTACATTTATTGATTTGCATATGTTGAACCTTTCCTGCATCTCTGGGATAAAGCCTGCTTGGTCGGGGTGAATGATCTTTTTGATATATCCTTGTATTCTGTTTGCCAATATTTTGTTGAGAATTTTTTTTTTTTTTTTTTTTTTTTGGTTTTTCAAGGTAGAGTCTCACTCTGGCCCAGACTGACCTGGAATTCACTATGGAGTCTCAGGGTAGACTTGAACTCACGGCGATCCTCCTACATCTGCCTCCTGAGTGCTGGGATTAAAGGCGTGCGCCACCACGCCTGGCTTGTTGAGAATTTTTGCATCTATGTTCATGAGGGAAATTGGCCTGTGATTTTCCTTTTTTGTTCTGTCTTTGTCTGGTTTTTGGTCTGTTGGTTTTAGTTTTGCATATTTTATTTTTTATTTATTTTTTATTTTTTTGGTTTTTCGAGGCAGAGTCTCACTCTGGATCAGGCTGACCTGGAATTCACTATGTAGTCTCAGGGTGGCCTTGAACTCACGGCGATCCTCCTACCTCTGCCTCCTGAGTGCTGGGATTAAAGGCGTGTGTCACCATGCCCAGCTAGTTTTGCATATTTTAAAGCTACGTTAATGTGAGCATATACATTTAGAATGATTTCAGCTGGGCATGGTGGCACATGCCTTTAATCCCAGCATATGGGAGGTAGAAGTAGGAGGACTGCTGTGAGTTCAAGGCCAGCCCAAGACTACATAGGATAATTTCATTCTTTTAACTGATTGAGTAATCTTCCTATCTTGTGATCTTTTTTGCCTTAGTTACTACAGTGTCTATGTTTAGGCCTCTCTTTTGATTAATATTTACACTGAGATTATTTTCTATCTTTTTGCATTTATATTTCTGTATCTTTATTTACAAAGATATCTCTTATAAACAACATATGCAATTGTTTTGAATGTATCATGAACTTTTCTGTTTTTTAGTTGGAGTATCTTCCTCATTTTACTATACATTTGGGGTCATACCATTTTATTGTTTGATTTCTATTTATACCAGAGATTCTATGTTCCTTCTTTTCTTTTTTCTGAGGTAGTGTTTCACTTTAGCCCAAGCTGACATGGAACTCAATATGTACTCTCAGACTGGCCTTGAACTCATGGTGATCCTCCTACCTCTGGCTCCCTAGTGCTGGGATTAAAGGCCTGAGCCACCATGCCTGGCAAGTATTTTTATTATTGCATTTTATTCTTCTAATATCTCAGTAGCTAGATAGCCTTTTGCTATTATCTGAAATAGTTATTCTAGAGCATGAAGACATATCTTTTGTTTATTTATAAATATTTAATTTATTGATTTGCACATGGAAAGAGATAGAGAGGATGGGTATACCAGGACTTCAGCCACTGTAAATGACCTCCAGATGCATGCACCACTTTGTGCATCTAGCTTTTATGTGGGTACTGGGGAATTGAACCCAGGTCATTAGGCTTTGAAGGCAAGTGCTTTAGCTGCTGAACAGCCTCTTTGGAAAGCAATTTGACGGTTCTTTTTAAAATTAGATATATATACAATATGACTGAACAATCCACTCCTAGGTATTTACCCAAGATAAATGGAAACTTATGCTTATAATAAATGAATGTTTATTTCTCCAGTCCTGTTTTATTTTTTACATTTTTAGATCTTTGATTTGTAAAAGTCTAATATAAAATAGTGCCTTCAACACTTACACCATACAATACTTAAAATACTTTAACTCTCTGGGTGTGGTGGCGCACGCCTTTAATCCCAGCACCCAGAAAATGGATCACTGTGAGGTCAAGGCCACCCTGAGACTACATAGTGGATACTAGGTCAGCCTGGGCTAGAGTGAGACCCTACTTTGAAAAACAACCCCCCAAAAAACAAGAGAACAAAACTAACTCAATTCACCACACCCAATTTTTATGATTTTGTTTCATGTGTTTTATTTTAGTTTTCTCTAGAAATAATATTAGTTTTTCATTGGTTGTTCTCTCTTTCCCCTCTCTCTTCTCCCTCCCTCTTTCCCATCCTCCCAGGACTTTGTGCCTGCCAGGAAAACACTAGTCTTAGCTATATACCCAACCCTATATTTCACTTTAGGTTTTCCTTATATCCTGGTTGATATTTGAAAATTTACACACTGTAAACTTCATCTGTTGTGTACACAGTTCTACGGGTTTTGCCAATGAAGTTGTATATTTACCATGGCAGCCTGGATTTAGAACAATATATTACCCCAAACTGTCCCTTGTGTTACTCTCTTGTTGTCAACTGTCCCCAACTCTCAGCCTGCCCCGAAACTCATGTATCTGTTTTCCTGCGAAGCCTCATGGTTCCGACTTCTTTCGCAATGCAAAATGCAGTTAAGATTGATGCGTGTTCCTGTATCCATCATGTAGTCTGTCCCATTCATTGCTGAGCTGTATTTAGTTGTACAGTTGTACTATAGGATGCTTATTCATCTGCAAGCTGAAAGACATCTGGGTTGCTTCCAGTTTTAGGTAATTATGAATAAAGCTCTCATAAACATTCATTTATTATAAGCATAAGTTTCCATTTATCTTGGGTAAATACCTAGGAGTGGATTGTTCATTCATATTGTGTATATATTTAATTTAAAAAAAAAAACCGTCAAATTGCTTTCCAAAGAGGCTGTACTATTTTGCATTTCTAGCAGCAATATGAAGCTTCCAATTACTCTGCTTCTTTATCAATGTTTGGTATTGTCAGTCAGCCTCTTTAATTTCCACCCCCATAATAGGTATGTTGTAGTGGTTCATGATTGCTTCAATTTGCATGTCCCTAATGACTAATTATGTTGAGCACCTTTTCATGTGCTTGCTAGTTGTCCATATATCTTCTGTGGGGAGAGTGTGTTCTGAACTTTTACAATTTAAAAAATTGGTTTGCTTGTTTTCTTATTGTTGAATTTTGACTATTCATTTTTTTATGAGAGACAGAAAGAGAGAGAATTGGCATATCAGGGCTTTAGCCACTGCAATTGAACTCCAGATGCATGTGCCCCCTTGTGTACATGTGTGACCTTGCGTGCTTGCATCACTGTGTGTCTGGCTTACGTGGGACCTAGAGAGTCTAACGTGAGTTCTTACACTTTGCAGGCAAGTGCCTTAACTGCTAAGCCATCTCTCCAGCCCTTGACCACTCTTTTAAAAAAAGTATTTTATTGACAACTTCCCTGTATATAAGCAATATACCATGTTGAGCAATTTATATTTCCATTTTTTATTTTTGAGGTAGTGTCTCACTCTAGCCCAGGCTGACCTGGAATTCACTATGTAGTCTCAGGGTGGCCTTGAACTCATAGCGATTCTCCTACCTCTGCCTTCTGAGTTCTGGGATTAAAGGTGTACATCACCATGTCTGGCTTATATATATATTTAAAAATATTTTATTTATTTATTGGCACATAAAGACAGAGATGGGGGACAGAGAGAATGGGCACACCAGGGCCTCTAGCCACTGAAAACAAACTCCAGATGCATGCACTACCTTGTGCATCTGGCTTTTCCTAGGTACTGGGCATCAAATCTAGGTTGTTAGGCTTTGTAGGCAAGTGCTTTAACTACTGAGCCATCTTTCCATCTCTTTTTTTTAAAATTTATTTATTTATTTATTTGAGAGCGACAGACACAGAGAGAAAGACAGATAGAGGGAGAGAGAGAGAATGGGCGTGCCAGGGCTTCCAGCCTCTGCAAACAAACTCCAGACGCGTGCACCCCCTTGTGCATCTGGCTAACGTAGGACCTGGGGAACCCAGCCTTGAACCGGGGTCCTTAGGCTTCACAGGCAAGCGTTTAACTGCTAAGCCATCTCTCCAGCCCTCCATCTCTTTTTAATATTTTCTATATACATGTCTGGCAGAAGCATTCACAAATATTTTCATTCACTTCATGGCTTGTTTATGTATTCTATAATCATGTCTTTTGAAAGAAGAAGCTTTTGATGCCAGTGGTGTTGTGTATATTTTCATGAATGTGCTTTTATTTTTATTTGTTTATTTATTTTTAGCAAGGGTGGGGGAGAGACAGAGAGAGAAAGAGAGAGAGAAAGAGAGAGAGAGAGAGAGAGAGAGAGAGAGAATTGGGTACCAGGGCCTCAGCCACTGCAGTTGAACTCCAGACACTTGTGCCACCTAGTGGGCATGTTGAACCTTGCACTTGCCTCTCCTTTGTGTGTCTGGCTTATGTGGGATCTGGAAAGCGATCCTACATGGGTCCTTAGGCTTTGCAGGCAAGCTCCTTAACTGCTAAGCCATCTCTTGAGCCCATGAATGTGTTTTTATGAGCCATTTTTGGAATGTAGAAACTCTTTGCCTAAGTTCAGGTCCTGAAGATTTTCTCTTTGAGAAATATTATAGCTTTCATTATAAATTTATGTTTATGATACCTTTGACTTTTTTTGTTATGATACTGTTCACATGGCATGACATTCACCCCTCTGCACTGTAAAGCTCAGGACCGGGGATATAGCTAAGTGGTAGAGAACTTGTCTAGCCTCACAAGGACCTGGCTTGATCTCTGCCATCCCCCAATGTCCAGATTGTGTTGTGCAAGTTTAGGTTTTAGCACATCCATGAAGCTCTACAACCACCACCACCGACTCCAGAGAATTTCATCATCTGAGAAAAATCAATCCTATACTCTTTTCCCCTGTGCCCATATGGCCAGTGTCAAGCCATCACTAATCTATTTTTTGGGTCGAGAGATGCGTTCAGCATTTTCAGGGTTTGTTTTGTAGTACATCTCAGCACTTTATTCCTTCTTATTGCAGAGATATACTAATGTCTATTATATGGATATGCATATTTTATTGGCCTATTCATCATTGCATGAGTAGATGAGAAACATTTGGGTTGTTTCCATTTTCAAGTATTATGAATAATACTGCTATGAACATTCATATACAAGTTTTTGTGTGAACATATGCTTTTAATTATCATGCGTACCAGGATAGTTGAATTAATTTTTCTGTAAATTATCAGATGAAATTTGATGTGATTGGAGTCTACAGAATCCAGCTACCCTATAACTGTTTATGTGACTCTTTTCCTTCACACCACGGTCAAAAACCAGTTGAGGGGGACTGGAGAGATGGCTTAGCGGTTAAGTGCTTGCCTGTGAAGCCTAAGGACCCTGGTTCGAGGCTCGGTTCCCCAGCCAGGTCCCACGTTAGCCAGATGCACAAGGGGGCGCATGCGTCTGGAGTTCGTTAGCAGAGGCTGGAAGCCCTGGCGCGCCCATTCCCTCTCTCTCCCTCTATCTGTCTTTCTCTCTGTGTCTGTCGCTCCAAAAAAAAAAAAAAAAACAAAAAAAAACAAACCCCAAACAGTTGAGGGCTGGGTAGATGGCTTAGCAGTGAAGGTACTTGCCTGTGAAGCTTAAGGACCCAGGCTCGACTCCCCAGAACCCACATAAGCCAGATGCACAAGGGGGTGCACACAAGGGGACTAATGGGCACAAGTGATGCGTGGGCACAAAGTGGTGCACATGTCTGGGGTTCATTTGCAATGGCCAGAGCCCTGGTGTAGGGAGCCAATGCAGACGCCATTACAAAATGGCGCTGGCTTCCTGCCAGTCTTGAGGTAAACAATTCCTTATTTAGGCAGCACCTTGTCCTGAGCCTATCCCGTGGCTCCTGTTGGGCGGGTGAGCCTATGGCAGCCAATCAGCAGGCGCCCCATAGTATTCTGCCCTATAAAAGCAGCTACACTCCTGCACCCCTCACCCCTCGCCATCAGCTTTCCTGTTAACCAAGAGGCTCTCCAATAAAGTGTGATCAAGAAGGATCTTCGTTTGCTGGTCGTCGTTCTCCTGCTGGTCAGGGGGTTTGCCGCACCCTGGTGCTCTCACAATTAATAAAACAAAACAAAACTGGGTATGGTGGTGCATACCTTTTATTTCAGCACTCAGGAGGCAGAGATAGGATTTCCATTAGTTTAAGGCCACCCTGAGATTACATAGTGAGTTACAGGCCAGTCTGGGCTAGAGAGAGACCCTACCTTGAAAAACCAACCAACCAACCAATCATACAAAACCAAAAAAAACAAAACAGCTGACTCTAGACTCTGTTTAACTTCATTTATCTACGTGATGATCCCTTTGCTAATATTAGTCTTGGCTGCATCAGGTTTAGAGGAATTGAATAGTTTGAGTACTTCAGTATCTTCTTACTTTGCATTATTGCTTGGCTTATTCTAGGTTTCATGTCTTTCTTATATGCCTTTTGGAATCAGGTTGTCACCAGTAATTTTAAAGATGTATGTTGAAATTTTGATTTTTAAGTTTCAAGTATTTTGTATATTTATTTGAGAGGGTGGGAAGAGCGGGTACACCAGGGCTTCTTCCTGCTGCAAACGAACTCCAGATGCATGCACCACTTTGTGCATCTGGCTCTATATGGGTACGGGGGAATTAAGCCTGGCCAGGTGTTCTTTGTGATATATGTGTGTGTGTATGTATATATATGTGTATGTGTGTATATATATATATATATATATATATGGCTTTTTTTTTTTTTTTTTTTTTTTTGGTTTTTCGAGGTAGGGTCTCATTCTGGCTCAGGCTGACCTGGAATTCACTATGTAGTCTCAGGGTGGCCTCGAACTCACGGCAATCCTCCTACCTCTGCCTCCCGAGTGCTGGGATTAAAGGCGTGCGCTACCACACCTGGCTCTGGGTTACCTTCTTACATAGACAGAAAGTAAAAAAGCTGCCGGGCGTGGTGGTGCACGCCTTTAATCCCAGCACTCGGGAGGCAGAGGTAGGAGGATCGCCGTGAGTTCGAGGCCACCCTGAGACTACATAGTGAATTCCAGGTCAGCCTGAGCCAGAATGAGACCCTACTTTGAAAAACCCCCCAAAAAGAAAGTAAAAAGAGCCGGGCGTGGTGGCGCACGCCTTTAATCCCAGCACTCGGGAGGCAGAGGTAGGAGGATTGCCATGAGTTCAAGGTCACCCTGAGATGACAGAGTTAATTCCAGGTCAGCCTGGACCAGAGTGAGACCCTATCTCGAAAAACCAAAAAAAAAAAAGAAAGTAAAAAGATATGACATGAATTTAAAAATAACAGCAGGGCTAGAGAGATGGCTTAGCAGTTAAGATACTTTCCAGAAAAGCCAAAGGACCCAGGTTCAACTCCCTATACCCATGTAAAGCCAGATGTGCAAGATGGCATATGTGTCTGGAATTTATTTGCAGTGGCTAGAGACCCTGGCCTGACCATTCTCTCTCTCTCTCTTCCTCCCCTCTTTCAAATATATAAAGAAAATATTAAAAAAAATAAAGTAATAGCAATTGCATATAATCTAGAGAAATAGGAGTTTCAGCCCTACTTGAGGCATTTTGGCCATACCAAAAGTCTTGGAAATGCTCAAATACTTCGACTCAGTAATTCTACCTGGAGGAGAATGTTCTTTGGAAGTTGTTGGGCCAGTGTATGTGCACACACACACACACACACACACACACACACACACAATATGTGCACAATGGCATTCATTATAGTTTTGTCCACAGTATGAACAGCTGAAAACAAACAAAATATCCTGCAATTAGAAACTGGACCATAAGTGGGGGGTGATTTCACAACAAACTATACATCTAATAAAAGGGACGCTGCTGTTGATTTTACATTTATTGATATGAAAAGGTACTGTTAAGTGTGAAAAGCAGGTCCAAGAACAATATATGCACTATGAGCTTATTTTTATAAATAAAAGTAGATATGTTAATTTATTTCAGTAACTTTTTGTCCTAGGCCATCGAAGGTGACTTCTGCTTGAGACTGTGCCATGTCAAGGACCACAGGTCACAAAGGCGGCTGTCATTCTATGCTGGGAAGATTACAGGCAGCATGTGCACCTTACTTTGCATGGTGTCTGACCTCAAGTGCACAGATATTTGTTTGAAACCATTAGTTTCAGAAAGTATCTATCCCCCAGCTATCATTTATCTGTCCTTATCAATCTATGTATCTCTGTGCCTCTCTCTCTTCCTGCCTTGGGGATCAAACCTAGGGTTTTGTGCATGATAAGCATGTACTCTAAAACTGATCTATACCCCCAGCCTCTTGACATGTTAGTAGGATAGGAAGTATGAAACACAAACAATCACCAAAGCTTAGTGTGCAGAAAGAATGTACTTGGTATATTACCAATTTTGAAAAACTCATGACTATGAAGATAGAAATAAAATGTTAACAGTGTTTGAGTGCTATTGGCTTTTGAGTGTTCTTTATGCCCTTTTTTAAAAAAAATATTTATTTATTTTAGAGAGAGAGAGAGAGAGAGGGACAGAATGGGTGCGCCAGGGCCTCCAGCCATTGCAGATGAACTCCAGATGCATGCGACCCCTTGTGCATCTGGCTTATGTGGGTCCTGGAGAGTTGGACCGGAATCCTTTGGCTTTGCAGGCAAATGACTTAACCTTTAAGCCATCTCTCCAGTCCTCTTTCTTTCTTTTTTTTTTTTTTTGCTTTAACATATCCTGCCTCATAGATCTAGAATAGACAAATGTTCACAACTCTTTCTCTTCATTTTGTTTTTCACTTTTAAAAATCTTTTTTTTTCTTTGGTTTTTGGAGTTAGGGTTTCACTCTAGTCCAGGCTGACCTGGAAGTCACTGTGTAGTCTCAGGGTGGCCTCAAATTCACAGCGATCCTCCTACCTCTGCCTTCCGAGTGCTGGGATTAAAGGCGTGCGCCACTGCGCCCGGCTTTTAAAAAATCTTTTTATTTAAAGGGAGAGAGAGAGAGAGAGAGAGAGGGGGAGAGAGGGAGGCTCAGACAGAAAGGGAGTGAACATGGATTCTCCAGGGTGTCCTGCCACTGCAAATGAACTCCAGGTACATGTGCCACTTTGTGCATCTGGCTTTACGTGGGTACTGGGGAACTGATCCCAGGTGGTCAGGCTTTTGGGCTTGGCGAGCAGACAATCAAGCAAGTGTGTACCTTTAACCACTGAGCCATCTCTCCAGTCCCTGAAGTTTCTTTTTTTAAAGACTTTAATTACTAATATAAAGTAAAACAATTACTTGTTGGTTGTCTGAGAATTGGTAGAAATTAATAGTTTGGAAATTACTTAGTAAATTCTAATTACTTAGCAAAAGTAATTAAAATATTTATAAGCGAACACCCATAAAACACCACCAAGTAAATACATTACTCAATAAATGGTTTAATTAGTATTTCATTACCAGAAATTAATCTCAGTAACCAAACATTACTACAAATTACGCGTAGGATGGACAACTTATTTTACTAGTATTAATGATTTCAATTACTAAGTTTGTGCAAGTCTCATTTATTGCTCCCCACCACCTCCTGCACCCACCAGGCAAGTTCCCACACCCTGCATCTGAATTAGGACGTGTGTGACGGGGGCCAGCTGGACCCCTCCATTGCATTGGGAATCCCTGGCCCATGGATTAGCAATTTCCCTGAGCTCATTTCCCTGGTTGTCTTGCTGAAATAGAGGTCCTGGGTGTCTGCTAAATCAGTTGGAATCAGACTCCAGGGCTGGTGGGCTTCTTATCATAGATATACTCTCCTCTGGAGTCTTCTAAATCACTTGGCTGCAGGGCTCAATTCCTTCCCAGGGCCGGTGCCAAGGCATTTCCGGCACTGGCTTGAATTTCTGGTTCACCTCTCAGGTGCAACGGCTGGGCTTCTGTTAAGTCACGAGGGGGCATTGTTGTACATCTGAGAAAGGGGTCTTTTCCTCCTGACTGCAGGTCACACACAACAGTGGGTTTCAGCTCCCACATGCTGGCTGCTTGGTCAGGTTCCCCAAGGGACAGACTCTGAAACTTGAGATTCACAGGCAGGCGTCTTACTGGGGAATGCTTCTGGGAGCCGTCCCAGTACTGGAGCGATGGAGGCAGGACCAGGCAGAGGGGGAGGTTGCATAACCTCACAGGAAGCTGTGGAACCTGAATAAACCTTCCAGAATGTCCTACATTAAGTCTCAGTGGTTAAAGGTGCTTGCTTGCAAAGCCTGATGTCCCAGGTTCAAGTCCCCAGTACCCATGTAAAGCCAGATGTACAAAACGGCTCATGCATCTGGAATTCATTTGCAGTGGCAAGAGGCCCAAGTATGCCCATTCCACCCACCTTCTGTCTCTCTGCTTGCAAACAAACAAACAAATATATATTTTCTAAATTTTTTTGGTTCATTTTTACTTATTTATTTGAGAGAGACAGACAGAGAGAGAAAGAGGCAGGGAGAAATAGAAAGAGAATGGGCGCGCCAGGGCCTCCAGCCACTGCAAATGAACTCCAGACGCGTGCGCCCCCTTGTGCATCTGGCTAATGTGGGTCCTGGGAAATCCAGCCTCGAACTGGGGTCCGTAAGTTTCACAGGCAAGCGTTTAACCACTAAGCCATCTCTCTCCAGCCCCAAACAAACATATTTTAAAAAAAGAATATTGTGCAAACATTACACAATAGTCTCTTCCCATATTGAAACTCAGTGCCCATTTAACACTAACTCCCCATTTTATCCCCTCTAGGCCCCTGACACCCACCACCTTACTGTCGCTGTGGCCTTGACAATTTGCGTCCCTCATAAAAGTGCCTTTAAAATGGGTCTCTTTGCGAGTGACAGAGACTTATTTTAGTTAATTAGTGGGCATAACTCAAGAACTAGGGTGCTAGACTCAACTGTGTAGGGAAGCCTTTGCCATTTCAAAGGACCAGACGCCAGACAGGGCGTACTATGGGGAAGGATGTGCCTTCCTCTCTTCAGCTGAGGACGGTGCCTCGAGGGATTCAGCTGCCATTCATTACAGTCAATACTTCCTGCAGATGAAGGAGTGTCTTGGCTCTGAGAGAGGAATATGGGCCCACACACATCACCATCCACTTACAGCCCTTTCAGCATGTACAACATGAGCAACTGTACATGAAGTCATTTGGGGGGGTGCCTGAGGGGTGTAGTTTCCTACTGGCATAGCACTGGTGGGTGAATTGTCTCAGGGTTCTGCTGAGTCTGGGGTATTTTCACTTTTGGCATTAGGGTAGATACTTACCTAGATGCCAGTTGGGATTGATGCCTGGACCACAAGTCCTAGGAAAGCAGGGTTCCATCTCATTGTGTCCCTGGAAGTTATCACAGTTCATGGCTTTTTGCTGATTGGATGAAAAGACAAATTATTAGTTATTTCCTCATTGCTTTCACAATGTCTCTGACCAAAAAAAAAAAAAAAAAGAATGTAACGTGGGAGAGATGGCTCAGTGGCTAAAAAGCACTTGCTTACAAAGCCTGATGGCCCAGGTTCAATTTCCCAGTACCCATTTAAAGCCATATTCACAGAGTGGTGCATATATCTGGAGTTTGTAGTGACAGGAGGCCGCACTGTGCCCATACATTCTCTCTCTCACAAATAAACTATTAAAAAAAGAATGTAGGCTGGGCATGGTGGCACATGCCTTTAATCCCAGCACTTGGGAGGCAGAGGTAGGAGGATCATGGTGAGTTCAAGGCCACCCTGAGACTACATAGTGAATTCCAGGTCAGCCTGGGCTAGAGTGAGACGCTACCTCAAAAAAAAAAAAAAAAAAAAAAAAAGAATCAAAAAGAATAAAAAAAGTGCACTGGAGCTGTGGCTTAGCTGTTAAGCTGCTTGCCTGCATAGTCTAAGGACCCAGGTTTGGCTCCCCGGAACCCACATAAGCCGTATGTACATGGTAACGCATGTGTGTAAGGTCACATATACACACAAGATGGTGCATGCGTCTAGAGTTTGATTGTAGTGGCTAGAGGCCGTGGCATGCCAATTCTCTCTCCCTCTCTCACTTGCTCACTCTTTCTCATTAAAAAAAAAAAAGAGAGAGATTAGCCAGGTGTGGTGGCACACGCCTTTAATCCCAGCACTTGGGAGGTAGAGGTAGGAGGATTGCCGTGAGTTCGAGGCCACCCTGAGACTCCATAGTGAATTCCAGGTCAGCCTGGGCTAGAGTGAGACCCTACCTCGGGAAAAAAAAAAAAAAAAAGAGAGAGAGAATGTGAGGTGGCTGGTCACATTGTGTCCATAGTTAGGAGGTAGCAAAAAATATGAATGCTGGTGCTCAGCTGGCTTCTTCCTTTTTAAGCCTCCCCCTTTTAAAAAATATATTTTATTTATTTATTTATTTGAAAGGGAGAGAGAAAGAGGAAGAGAGAGAGAATGGGCTTGCCAGGGCCTCCAGCTACTGTAAACAAACTCCAGATGCGTGCACCCCTTGTGCATCTGGCTTACATGGGTCCTGGGGATTTGAACCTGGGTCCTTTGGCTTTGCAGGCAAATGCCTTAACTGCTAGGCCATCTCTCCAGACCATTTTTTTACCCCCCTTTTTGAGACCCTAATCCATGGAATTGTGCCACCCACATTCAGAACGGGTCTTCCTTGCTCAGTTAAATCTCTCTGGAAAACCTTGCAGACATGCCCAGAAGTGCGTCTCCCAGGAGATTCTGAATTCAGTCAAGTAGACAATCAAGATTAACCATCGCAGTCACCCAAGTGCATTAATATGAACTATGACTCACTTGTCACAGGGAAATAGAGAATGCGATCTAATGTAAGGGGACAGGGGCTCTTCCACAAAGGTGTGGCACTTGAGCTGAAACCCAAGAGTGAACCAGGCGAGGTGCGGGAGAGGGATGGGGGAGTGCTTTCAAAGCTTTCTCTAGACACCTTTGTCACCCTCTGCTCATGTCTCCTGGGATGAAGTCAGAGAACCTGAGAAGTTGTGCTCATTGAATTTCTCCTGTTATCTGTTGCTGAAATGTATCCTTTGGCCTTATCTTGTACAAGATTCATGTGTAGATCTTATTTCTACCTAACCTCAGCTTGGGCCACTGTGGGATGATTTTACCTGTAACTAGGTGTGCTTTCAGGAATGGGAGACACAGGTGAGGTGTCCCAGCTAAAGAGGGTGTAGCTAATATGCTTACCTAGAGGGTCACCTGGATGCCACATTTCATTCCTTTTGTTGGGCGGTTGGGGTGGGGGGGACCAGTGCTGGAAATAAGTGGGCTGCATCCCAGTTAACCTCTCTCTCTCTTTTTTTTGAGGAAGAGTCTCACTGTAGCCCAGGCTGACCTGGAATTCACTCTGTAGTCTGAAGGTGGCCTCGAACTCACAGCGATCCTCCTACCTCTGCCTCCCGAGTGCTGGGATTAAAGGCGTGCGCCACCACGCCCGGCTTCAGTTAATCTCTTGTTTCTCATCTGTCCCGGCTCTGCCCCATGCCCGCTTGTACTGACTGCTCTTTTCTCCTCCACACCTATGCAAGTGGCCTCCCACCCACCAGGGCTACCTTTCCACTTGCAAAGGCCCTTCTTGGAGCTATGTCCAGTGACTCCAAGTCACTGTACTCAGCTGTTTCTTGATTTCTGCGGTCCTCAGCTGCAGACTTTTGGGAAGAGGCTGTTCTGTTTGGAAATCCCATGCCTGGTCCAGAGCACAGAGGTTGGAAGATGCTGGAAGGAACACCAAGCCCTGAGAGAAGACCCCCACACACTGACCCCTCTATGCCCACCCCCACTACTGTGACGTGGTTGGGCTTGGCAGTGTGAATTTTGATATCTGGGCCGTATGGGGGCATCTGCCAGGCCTCCCAGGCAGCCAGCCTGTGAGAGTACCTCCAGCCTGCCTTTTGCTGGTGTTGGCAAGCCTGGAGGAAGATGGAGAGTTCACATTTATTGTGTCTGGGACTTTGCTTGCTTGTTCTTAATCAGTCTATAGCTAATTAGCCACCTCTTCCTCAGCTCTGCAGGGCATCATTAATCACAGCGGGCAAAAGCTGGCTGCAGCGCCTTCCAGCTCTGGGCAAACCCTGGTTGCTTGGGTGGCCCCTTCTAGCCGGGGGCATCGGAATGGCTGCAGGGTTACAGAGGCTCCTTTCTGAGGGTCCTCAGGATATTTGGGAAGGGGGACCTTGGGGCTGCTGAGATGACATAGGAGGAAGGGTATGACATCACCCTTTTCCTTCAGACTCATTCAAAAATCCAGTTTGGTTCATGCTGAGAATGTGCCTATCCCCAGACAGTACACCCATATTACCTAACTCCCTTGCAGCTAAGTAAGACCGCGTGACCCAGTTCGGCACATTGAGGCATACACCGAACTCTTCTTGGGGCTCCAGAATGTGTCTTTTCCTCTACTGGTAATGGACAGTGGATGCCACCAGTATGACCCCTCTTTGCTCCCCACCCCCCGTGCCTTGAAGACTCAAAGGCTAGCAATCATTAGCCTGTAGGTCAAAAAGAACGGGAGATTGCATGATGTCAGTGTTGACGTTGCTGGATCCGTCTTACTCTATACTTTCCCATGTAAAGAGCAAGTCTCTATTGTTTCTCTATTGTTTCGGCCTTGGTTAGTTGGGCTGTGTGCAGCAGAACACGTTTCTAAAATATAAGGGAGCTTGGCCTTCCTAGAGATGCCCAGGAGCAAGGAGAAACACAGACATTCCTAGGCTTCATCAGCACTGGGTGTGGACGAGCTTATAGTGGGAACCCAAATGCCAGCAGCTTTGCCCTTCTCATCCAGGCAGCGCCACCAACGCTTTATCTTTATTCTCCTCATCCAACTCTTTTAGCCACTGTGTGTGGTGGTTTGATTCAGGTGTCCCCCATAAACCTAGGTGTTCTGAATGCTAGGTTCCCAGCTGATGGAGATTTGGGAATTAACGCCTCCTGGAGGGAGTGTATTGTTGGGGGCGGGCTTATGGGTTTTATAGCCATTTTCCCCATGCCAGTGTTTGGCACACTCTCCTGTTGCTATTGTCCACCTTATGTTGGCCATGGGGTGATGTCCATCCTCTGCTCATGCCATCGTTTTCCCCTGCCATCGTGGAACTTCCCCTTGAGCCTGTAAGCCAAAATAAACTTCTTTTACCCAGAAGCTGCTCTTAATTGGGTGATTTCTGCCAGCAATGTGAACCTGATCGCAACAGTAAAGTGGTACTGAGGAGTGGGATTGCTGCTAGACACCTGACTGTGTGGCTTTGGTGTTTTGGAGCTGATTTTCAAGAGGAATATGGGAGGATTTGAAACCTTGGCCTAAGAGATGCCTTGCAGTGCTGTAAGTACAGCTTGATGGTGATGGACTATTCTGGTCTACGCTGCAAGACCTAAATGCAGTAAGAACTATGGCTTATGAGGGTGAGAAAGAGCTTTGCTTGGACTGGGCTAGCAGTTTGTGTGAGAAGCTTGCTCTTATGCCTGTGTCCTGAGAAGTTGTGCAGGGTTGCTTGGCATAGAAATGAACCGGTGTGAGCAGAAGGATATGGCACTGAAAGAAAAATCTTTGGGTGAACTGTTGCCTGTTCAGCTGCAACTGAGAGATTATAACCTTTGAGACTGGGCTAGCTGACCTGTGCTGGGGCAACAGGAAGAATGTAGACACTTTTGAAGGGACCTGAATACTCAAGAAGTCCTGTTCTTCAAAGTCTTCTTTATTCCCCGCCCCCCCCGGCTTAACAAATTGGCACCCTACCTGGTATTATGGAGTATAAGAAATGCTGGAAAGAGGGTCATTGAGTTTGCAACACAGTCTTGTGTTTTGGAAATGACCACGGGCAGTGTGAAGCAGGTTTGCTGGTTGCCTGCATGGAGACTCCATGGGGCCATGAGGATGAACCGTGGCTTGCAGTGGAGATGCCGGGCCCACGAGACGGCTGCCAAGGAGAGCTGCCGGCCCCGATGAAGTCTTCCAGGACTGTGAGTAGCCTACCTGGAGGGGTGGAATTGGAACTCCAGAGACTTGTTGCTGGTTAGAATTATTGGACTTGGAGATTCGTCACTTGCTAGAGTTGTTGGAATTGAAGCTACAGAGTTTGACGTTGCCCTGGTTGTTTTTTTTTTTTTTTTAAATTTTTTATTTATTTATTTGAGAGCGACAGACACAGAGAGAAAGACAGATAGAGGGAGAGAGAGAGAATGGGCGCGCCAGGGCTTCCAGCCTCTGCAAACAAACTCCAGACGCATGTGCCCCCTTGTGCATCTGGCTAACGTGGGACCTGGGGAACCGAGCCTCGAACCGGGGTCCTTAGGCTTCACAGGCAAGCGCTTAACCGCTAAACCATCTCTCCAGCCCTGCCCTGGTTGTTTTAAATCTTGTATTGGTTGAATGTTTCTCTGCTATGCCCAATGCCATCTTTGGCATTGTGAATATTTATTCTGTGCCGTTATGTTTTTTATTTTGAGTTTATTTTTTGGTATTATGGCTCAGTTAAAAGACCTTGGATTATAGGGATGTTTGATCATCATTGGGATTGATAAAAATCTATGGGTCTTTTAAAGTCACACTGAATACATTGCATTTTACATCATGTATGGATATCAGTTTATGAGGACCAGGGGTAGAATGTAGTGGTTGGATTCAGGCATTCCCCCATAAACTTAGCTGTTCTGAATGCTAGGTTCCCAGCTGATGGAGATTTGGGAATTAATGCCTCCTGGAGGTGGTGTATTGTTGGGGGCAGGCTTATGGATGTTATAGCCAGTTTCCCCATGCCAGTGTTTGGCACACTCTCCTGTTGCTATTGTCCACCTGATGTTGGCCAGGGGGCGAGGCCCACCCTCTGCTCATGCCACCGTTTTCCCCAGCCACCTTGGAGCTTCCCCTGGAGCCTGTAAGCCAAAATAAATCTTTTTATTTTCCCCACAAGCTGCTATTGGTTGGGTGATTTCTGCCAGCAATGCGAACCGGACTGCAACAGTATGTCATTGAGAAAGTACCTGGGGTCCGGGGAGATGGCTCAGTGGAAAAAGCTCTTGCCACTCAGGTCTGAGTGCCTGAATTTGATCTTCAGACCCCGGGTAAAAGCTGGAAGCCGTGACAGGCTTCTGTAATCCCAGCATGCTGACGGTGAGATGGGAAGCTTGAGGCAAAGGACAACAGTGAGAAAGAGAGAAAGGCTGCTTCAGATGAGGTAGAAGATGCGGACCGACTCCTGACAGTTGTCCTGCCTGCCTAGACCAGCAAGGGTGTCTTGAAGCCCTATGGATACAGAAGGGTCAAGCTGGGCAGGATCAGTTTTCAACAGTGTCTCCCTGTGGCAGTCTTACAGGCAAGACTGTTCAATTTGTCCGACTGGACTTGGGAAGGGCCTTCCTAGTGCTAAAGCAAGCCTCTCTGGTTTTTGGACAGTTAGGAGAAGGCGAAGGGAAGAAGCTCCTGTGAGGTAGAGGGTTAGTATTATTGCACGGTAGTTAGGAGAACTGACTTTGGGGTCAGACTGATGGGCTCAGGTTCCTGTGCGAGTTGACTGACTGGCTACCCAGTGGATAGGTCTAGCTCACAGTGTGCAGATCTGGGTAGCCTTACCGGACCTTTGCTTGAAACAGGCTCTATGCTCAGTATCTTGAAGTCTTTGAAACAAACAAAATACCTCTGAGTCATATTAATTACATAAATTACTGGGTTTCACTGTGATATTTCCATGCATGTATATGTTTGTTTTTTCTTTTTGGTTTTTCAAGGCAGGGTCTCGCTCTAGCCCAGGCTGACCTGGAATTCACTGTGAAGTCTCAGGGTGGCCTTGAACTCACAGCGATCCTCTTACCTCTGCCTCTTGAGTGCTGGGATTAAACGCGTGAGCCACCTGGCCCGCTCTTCCTGTTACTGTATGTGTGTATCGGGGCGCATGTGCAAGGGCAGGGGCAGCGTGCCACAGCGCATGCACCCCCCCGGGTTTGTTCACTGTTGCTCACACCAGGCTAGCTGGCCCACGAGCTTCCGGGAGATTCTCCTGTCTGTGCCTCCCATCATGCCGTAGAAGTCCTGGCATGACAGCTGTGTGCTGCAGCATCGGCCTTATGTGGGTTCTGGGCACCCAGACTCCGGTCCTCACCCCTGCATGGCATCACCCCAGCCCCCATGTTGTGCTCTGATCATATGCCCGCGCTACCTACTACGCCCTCTTGCCTGCCTCTCTCTCTCCGCTCCCTAGTCTCTTTCTGTTCTCTAATAGCACATTTAAATTTTTTTCAATTTATTTATTTGAGAGAGAGGTACAGAAATAGAGATCGAGCGAGAGATCGAGATGGAGCGAGAGATCGAGATGGAGCGAGAGATCGAGATGGAGCGAGAGATCGAGATGGAGCGAGAGATCGAGATGGAGCGAGAGATCGAGATGGAGCGAGAGATCGAGATGGAGCGAGAGATCGAGAGAGAGATCGAGATGGAGCGAGAGATCGAGATGGAACGAGAGATCGAGATGGAACGAGAGATCGAGAGAGAGATCGAGATGGAGCGAGAGATCGAGAGAGAGATCGAGATGGAGCGAGAGATCGAGAGAGAGATCGAGATGGAGCGAGAGATCGAGCGAGAGATCGAGAGAGAGATCGAGAGAGAGATCGAGCGAGAGATCGAGAGAGAGATCGAGAGAGAGATCGAGATCGAGCGAGAGATCGAGATCGAGATCGAGCGAGAGATCGAGCGAGAGATCGAGAGAGAGATCGAGATCGAGATCGAGAGAGAGATCGAGATCGAGAGAGAGATCGAGATCGAGAGAGAGATCGAGATCGAGAGAGAGATCGAGCGAGAGATCGAGATCGAGAGAGAGATCGAGATCGAGAGAGAGATCGAGATCGAGAGAGAGATCGAGAGAGAGATCGAGATCGAGCGAGAGATCGAGATCGAGATCGAGCGAGAGATCGAGAGAGAGAGAGATCGAGATCGAGAGAGAGATCGAGAGAGAGAGAGATCGAGAGAGAGAGAGAGATCGAGAGAGAGAGAGAGATCGAGATCGAGAGAGAGATCGAGAGAGAGATCGAGAGAGAGATCGAGAGAGAGAGATCGAGAGAGAGAGAGAGATCGAGAGAGAGAGAGAGATCGAGAGAGAGAGAGAGATCGAGAGAGAGAGATCGAGAGAGAGAGATCGAGATCGAGAGAGAGATCGAGATCGAGAGAGAGAGATCGAGATCGAGAGAGAGATCGAGATCGAGAGAGAGAGATCGAGATCGAGAGAGAGAGATCGAGATCGAGAGAGAGAGATCGAGATCGAGAGGGAGAGATCGAGATCGAGAGGGGGAGATCGAGATCGAGAGGGAGATCGAGATCGAGAGGGAGATCGAGATCGAGAGGGAGATCGAGATCGAGAGGGAGATCGAGATCGAGCGGGAGATCGAGAGGGAGATCGAGATCGAGCGGGAGATCGAGAGGGAGATCGAGATCGAGCGGGAGATCGAGAGGGAGATCGAGATCGAGCGGGAGATCGAGAGGGAGATCGAGATCGAGCGGGAGATCGAGAGGGAGATCGAGATCGAGAGGGAGATCGAGAGGGAGATCGAGAGGGAGATCGAGATCGAGCGGGAGATCGAGAGGGAGATCGAGATCGAGCGGGAGATCGAGAGGGAGATCGAGATCGAGCGAGCGGGAGATCGAGAGGGAGATCGAGATCGAGCGAGCGGGAGATCGAGCGGGAGATCGAGAGATCGAGAGATCGAGAGATCGAGCGGGAGATCGAGAGATAGATCGAGAGATCGAGAGATCGAGATCGAGCGATAGATCGAGAGATCGAGAGATCGAGATCGAGCGATAGATCGAGAGATCGAGAGATCGAGATCGAGCGATAGATCGAGAGATCGAGAGATCGAGATCGAGCGATAGATCGAGAGATCGAGAGATCGAGATCGAGCGATAGATCGAGAGATCGAGAGATCGAGATCGAGCGATAGATCGAGAGATCGAGAGATCGAGATCGAGCGATAGATCGAGAGATCGAGAGATCGAGATCGAGCGATAGATCGAGAGATCGAGAGATCGAGATCGAGCGATAGATCGAGAGATCGAGAGATCGAGATCGAGCGAGAGATCGAGAGATCGAGAGATCGAGAGATCGAGATCGAGATCGAGCGAGAGATCGAGAGATCGAGATCGAGCGAGAGATCGAGAGATCGAGATCGAGCGAGAGATCGAGAGATCGAGATCGAGCGAGAGATCGAGAGATCGAGAGATCGAGAGATCGAGAGATCGAGATCGAGCGAGAGATCGAGAGATCGAGATCGAGCGAGAGATCGAGAGATCGAGATCGAGAGATCGAGAGATCGAGCGAGAGATCGAGCGAGCGAGAGATCGAGAGATCGAGAGATCGAGATCGAGCGATCCAGATCGAGCGATCCAGATCGAGCGATCCAGATCGAGCGATCCAGATCGAGCGAGAGATCGAGAGATCGAGCGAGAGATCGAGAGATCGAGCGAGAGATCGAGCGAGAGATCGAGAGCGAGATCGAGAGCGAGATCGAGAGCGAGATCGAGAGCGAGATCGAGAGATCGAGAGATCGAGAGATCGAGAGATCGAGAGATCGAGCGAGAGATCGAGCGAGAGATCGAGCGAGAGATCGAGAGCGAGATCGAGAGCGAGATCGAGAGCGAGATCGAGAGCGAGATCGAGAGCGAGATCGAGAGAGATCGAGAGATCGAGAGATCGAGAGATAGAGATCGAGAGATAGAGATCGAGAGATAGAGATCGAGAGAGAGAGATCGAGAGAGAGAGATCGAGAGAGAGAGATCGAGAGAGAGAGATCGAGAGAGGGATCGAGAGATCGAGAGAGGGATCGAGAGAGGGATCGAGAGATCGAGAGAGAGATCGAGAGAGGGATCGAGAGATCGAGAGAGGGATCGAGAGAGAGGGATCGAGAGAGAGGGATCGGGATCGAGGGAGCGAGAGATCGGGATCGAGGGAGCGAGGGATCGGGATCGAGGGATCGAGATCGGGATCGGGATCGAGGGATCGAGATCGGGATCGAGAGATCGAGAGAGAGAGAGAGAGAGAGAGAGAGAAAATGGGCATGCCAGGGCCTCTAGCCACCGCAAACGAACTCCAGATGCATGTGCCACCTTGTACATCTGGCTTACATGGGTACTGGGGAATCCAACTGAGGTCCTTTGGCTTTGCAGGCAAGTGCCTTAAGCGCTAAGCCATCTCTCCAGCCCTAATAGCACATCTTTTTAAAAGTCTTTTTAGTCAGACATGGTGGTGCATTCCTTTAATCCCCAGCACTTGGGAGGCAGAGGTAGGAGGATCACTTTGAGCTTGAGGCCAGCCTGGGACTATAGAGTAAGTTGCAGGCCAGCCTGGGCTAGAGTGAGAACCTACCTAGAAAAAACAATAACAAAAAGTATTATTACATTTAGAACAAGGCCACTCCTTCTTGGGCAAATTTATTTTTCTCTGTTTCCCTAGCTCAAAAATATGTAAAAAATTATCCACCTCAGGGAATCATACAGGGTTGGGAAAGTGTAAATTCATTGCTTTCACACTAAGTGAGGCAGATGAAGACTCCAGCAATTAATCTGGAAAACACAGAATGGGATATGCGTGTCCAGTTAGCGAGGCCAACCCGGTCAAGTACAGCCAAAGGAGAGGGAGACATGACCCTTTGCTTTTCTTCTCACCCAAGAGGAGATGCCTCACGAACCCCATATTCACCTGGGCCAAGAGAGCTGCAAAAATCAAGGCCTGGAAAGTACAGAGCCAAGGCTGTCCTCCCATTGGAGGGACTGGCAACAGAAGTCAGCTGTGGCTTGAAGGTACTGGCTGGGCATTTCCCAGGTGTAGCTGGCATTCTCCCCAGGGAGCCATGCCAGGTGCCAGGCTGTCATCAGGCTCCAGCGCCCTCCACTGGTGTCAGGGAAGGAGGTTCAGGCCCAGCCTTCGCTCGAGCCTCTGCTCTGGCTTTGAGCCTGGCTTGCACTTGGGGGCCAGGCCGGAGGGTGGGCGATAGTGTAGGGTGCTCCGTTCTGAGGACTATTCCACTGCCACCAAAGACAGGGGAAAGCATACGTGTCCAGCTCAAAACGCCTTCTCAAGTGGACACACTCAAGTCAGGGACCAGGACATCCCCAAGTGTCCTAGAAACTTCGAGAAAGTTCCTTATCATTTCTCTTGCCTTCTCGTCACCTATTGTCCTGCGTGTCATTAAATAAAACCTTTAGATTTTACGTCTCTTAAATTTTTTTTTTTTTTGTTTATTTTTATTTATTTATTTGAGAGCAACAGACAGAGAAAGAGACAGATAGAGAGAGAGAGAGAGAGAGAGAGAGAGAGAATGGGAGCGCCAGGGCTTCCAGCCTCTGCAAATGAACTCCAGACGCGTGCGCCCCCTTGTGCATCTGGCTAACGTGGGACCTGGGGAACCGAGCCTCGAACCGGGGTCCTTAGGCTTCACAGGCAAGCGCTTAACCGCTAAGCCATCTCTCCAGCCCTCTTAAATTTTTATTTAAAATTCCAAATCTGTAAAATTGGAAGAATAGAATAGGAATACCCCTGTGCTCACCTGGAATAGTTAACATTGCTATACATTCCACACATTTTCCTCTTTCTCTCTCTCTTTTTCTCTGTCCCTTTTCCTTTTTCTTCTCCTTTCCCCTCTCTTTTATTCTTTTGAGACCAAGTCTCACTCTGTAGTCCAGGCTGGCCTTCAAGTGACCCTCTTGCCTCAGCCTCCCAAGTGCTAGGACTATAGGCGTGGCCCACCTTACTCTGTCTCTCTCTCTTTCTGTGTTACTTTTTCTCTTCCCTTCTTTGAACCATTTGAGAGTTATTTGTAGACAGCATAACAATATATATTCCAACACATGTCTCCTAAGAATAGGGGCCTATATATGGTATAATTATTATGTTCAAGAAAATTGCTACTGCTATAATGTTTAATTATTTATCTTCCCAATTATTTCCATAATGTTCATTATGAATATGTATGCTTAAAAATTAATAAGCCAAACTTGGGACACATTATACATTTAGTTTTGTTTGTTTTAAATTTTATTTCTGTTTTGTTCTTTTGAGGTAGGGTCTCACTCAAGCCCAGGCTGACCTGGAAGCCAGTACACTGTGAAGTCTCAGGGTAGTCTTGAACTCACAGCAATCCTCCTACCTCTGCCTCCTGAGCGCTGGGATTAAAGGTATGCAACACCATGCCTGCCTTAGTTTTGTCCTTTAAAAAAAATGTTTTATTACTTGCAAGGAGAGAGAGAGAAAGTAAGTATGGACACACCAGGGCCTCTAGCCACTGCAAACAGACTCCAAATGCATGTGCCACTGGGTGCATCTGGCTTTATGTGGATGCCGGGGAATCAATGTCAAGCCATCAGGCTTTGCAGGCAAGCGCCTTAACTACTAAACCATCTCCCCAGCCCTAAAAAATTCTTTTGAACACTTTGGACCTTAACTGCTAAGCCATCTCTCCAGTCCAGTTTTGTCTTCTAAAGTTTCAAAGTTTCCTACTTTGTTTTCCTTTCTTATTGATATTTTTAAAGGATTCAGGCTAATTTTCCAGATTGTTTTTAATATTTTATTTATTTAGTTATTTGCAAATATAGAAAGAAACAGACAGAGAGACAGAGAATGGGCATGCCAGGGCCTCTAGCCATCTCAAATGAACTCCAGACACATGCGCCACTTTGTACATCTGGCTTTACGTGGGTAATGGGAAATCAAACTCCAGAGTGGTTTTTTTTTTTTTTTTTTGAGGCAAGCCCAACAGACTGGCTTTATTTATTTATTTATTTTTGTTTATTTTTATTTATTTATTTGAGAGCAATAGACAGAGGGAGAAAGAGGCAGAGAGAGAGAGAGGGAGAGGAGAGAATGGGCATACCAGGGCCTCCAGCCACTGCAAATGAACTCCAGACATGTGTGCCCCCTTGGGCATCTTGCTAACGTGGGTCCTGGGGAATCCAGCCTCCAACTGGGGTCCTTAGGCTTCACAGGCAAGTGCTCAACTGCTAAGCCATCTCTCCAGCCCATGGCTTTATTTTTTAAATATGAGAGAGTGAGAGTGTGTGAGAGAGAGAATAGGCAGGGCCTCCAACCACCCCAATCAAACCTCAGCCGTATGCACCTCCTTGTGCGCATATGTAACCTTGTGTGCTTGCATCACATGGTGAGCCTGGCTTTCATGGGACCTGGAGAGTTGAACATGAGTCCTTAGGCTTTGCAGGCAAGCACCTTAACCACTAAGCCATCTCTTCAGCTCCAGAGTGTTTTTTAAAATTATTTTTTATGAATTACAGACAGTATGGATACATCACGTGTTGGTATCATCCTTTCCCTCATCCCTGCTCCCTTTCCGAAGGGGGCCTTCTTCACTGGGATTGAAGGCTTTCCCTGTGGAGGTTGTGGGAAATACCAGTTTCTTGCTATTGAGGTTTTGTTTGGTTTATTTGTTTTTCGAAGTAGGTTCTCATTCTAGCCCAGGCTAGAATTCACTATGTAGTCTCAGAGTTGCCTCAAACTCATGGTGATCCTCTTACTTCTGCCTCCCAAGTGCTGGGATTAAAGGCGTGTACCACTACACCTGGTCCAGAGTGTTTTTATTTATTTATTTATTTGACAGAGAAAGAGGGAGAGAGAGAGAAAGAATATGCATACCAGGGCCTCCAGCCACTGCAAAGGAACTGCAGATGCATGCGTTCCCTGTGCCTCTGGCTTATGTGGGTCCTGGGGAATTGAATCTGGGTCCTGTGGCTTTGTTGGCAAAGGCCTTCACTGCTAAGCCATCCCTCCAGCAACCCCACTCCCCTTCCTGAGTGTTTTAAAAAACATTTTTATTGATTTAAAAAATTTTTTGTTTATTTTTATTTATTTACTTGAGAGTAACAGACAGACGGAGAATGAGGCAGAGAGAGAAAGAGAGAGAGAGAGAGAGAATGGGCATACCATGGCTTCTCGCCACTACAAAGAACTCCAGATGCCTGCACTACCTTGTGCATAGGGCTTTACATGGGTACTGGAGAATTGAACGTGGGTTGTTAGGCTTTGCAGGCAAGCACCTGAATTGCTGAACCATCTCTCCATCCCTTAAGCATTCTTTTTTTTTTCTTTTTCAAGGTAGGGTGTCTCTCTAGCCCAGGCTGTCCTGGAATTCACTATGTAGTCTCAGGGTGGCCTCAAACTCATGGAGATCCTCTTACCTCTGCTTCCCAAGTGCTGGGATTAAAGGCGTGTGCCACCACGCCCAGCTAAACAGTCTTTATAAGAATGCCACAAGAGTTGTTCTGTTGAACCCATATGTATTATTTATAATTAATTCATCATTAATAATAGTGGCTGCAATTGGGTACTCATCACATGATGTGGGGATTCTTGTATGCCTATTTTCAGGCAAGGCAGAGGGGTTAAACACTTTTCCCATGCTTACATAGACAGTAGACATGCCATGAATAGCGTTGAGGCCATTACCATTCTCATGACCACTCCAACGAACTCCCAGTAACTGCTTGTTCCTCTGGGAGGGGATGGAAAGCTGTGTTCTGGGGCTCCAGGACTACGCGTGTTTTGTGCTGAAGTCCCAAATGGGCCAGGGACAAACCCAGAGCCACAATCCCTAATTGCTAACTGCATAAACAAGTGAGTATATGTTTGTGAGGTCTAGGGCTAGCATGATTCCATGTAGCTGCGTCATGAGAATCACTAGAAAGCTTGACAGAAATACGTACCCACAGGCATCCCTGGTGGCAGGACTCATCAGATTTTTCCCGATAATTCTGACAGAGACAAAAGTAAGTAAGGAAAGGCAGCTTGGGAACAGTGTGTCCTGTAACGGTGTCGGCGTCTCTCTCTGTGTTTAGGGTTGTATGGTTATATATAATTTCCATTTTCAGACAGGAAGCTAGGAAACTTACCAATCCTCGCCTCCAAGGAGTGGGACTGCGGGCCTGCAGACTGGGAATGGCCTTTGCCTTCTGTTAGGCATCTTAGAAATAATTCAAGGAACGACTTGATATATTCTTTTTTTAATGCTTTTAAAAAATATGTTTATTTATTTATTTATTAGAAACAAGGAGAGAAAGAGAGAAAGAGAGAGAGAGAGAGAGAGAGAGAGAGAGAGAGAGAGAGAGAGAGAGAGGGAGGGTGAGAGGGAGAGGGAGAGAATGGGGGCACCAGGGCCTCTAGCCACTGAAAATGAACTCCAGACGCATGCACCACCTTGTGCATCTGGCTAACTTGGGTCCTGGGGAATCGAACCTGGGTCCTTAGGCTTCACAGGCAAGTGCCTTAACTGCTAAGTCATTTCTCCAGTCTGATATATCTTTTTTCTTTTCAAAAAATTTTTTATTAACAACTTCCATGATTATAAAAAATATCCCATGGTAATATCCTCCCTCCCCCCACTTTCCCCTTTGAAACTCTATTCTCTATCCTATCCCCTCCCCATCTCAATCAGACTCTCTTTTATTTTGATGTCATGATCTTTTCCTCCTGTTATGATGGTCTTGTGTAGGTAGTGTCAGGCACTGGATATCTGGATATCCAGGCCATTTTGTGTCTTGGGAAGCATGTTGTATGGAGTCCTGCCCTTCCTTTGGCTCTTATTTCTGCCACCTCTTCTGCAATAGACCCTGAGCCTTGGAAGGTGTGATAGAGATATTGCAGTGCTGAGCACTCCTGTCATTTCTTTTTAGCACTATGATGCCTTCTGAGTCATCCCAAGGTCACTGCCATCTGAAAAGAGGAGATTCTCTACCAAAAGTGAGAGTAGCATTAATATAAGGGTATGAACATTAAGAGAAGTGCTTACTGGGCAGTTTGATAAGCATAGTATATACATTTAGCCAGACAGCAGCTGATGTTACACCCCCCTAGGACTCATGAGTACCCCTGTTTTAAGTTTTCAGTGTCAGAGATGTATTCCCTTCCATGGAGCAGGCCTCCAGTCCAATTAGAGAGCAGCTGGTTTCCACTATGACAGATGTGCCACTATTGCACCTATTGGCTCATTTGGCCTAGCTGGCCAAATATAAGTCTTGCAGTGTCCAATGTTGGGTATCTTCACTGGTGATTTTTCTTTCTCCCATTGAACTGCATGGAGAAGGGCTTCTTCCAGCTTTCTGTGAGCTGGTAAACATGGAGGAGGTTTTCAGCTCAGTTCCAGCAGGATTTCTCAGTGGCCTTGCAGCCCAAGTATGTGGAATCTTCAGCAATAGGGCCTTACCATCTATTCCTGGTGGGAAACCAAGGGCCCAGCCTGATATATTCTTTTTTTAAAATTGTGTTTTGGTTTCCATTCTTATAATACCCATCAACTACATAATTGTGTTTGAGTTCCTTGTACATTTTCATAAAATTTTACAGATTATAGTTTCTTACATGGGCATAACAGATTAAGTAATTAATCTTTTTTTTTTTTTTTTTTTTTAGAAAGTATCTCACTCTAGCCCAGACTGGCCTTGAACTCAAGACCATCTTCCTTCCTTGGCCTTTGAGTGCTGGGATTAAAGGTGTGATCCACTATCCCTGGTTTAGATTGTTAAAATGTGAGATATGAATTATGTGAATGATGGCCTAAAAAGTTCAAAATGGGGCTGGGCATGGTGGCACACGCCTTTAATCCCAGCACTTGGGAGGCTGAGGTAGGAGGATCACCATGAGTTGAAGGGTTAGCTTGGGGCCACAGAGTGAGTTCAAAGTCAGCCTAGTCTGGAGTGAGACCCTCCCTCATAAAATTAAAAAACAAGCATTCAAAATGAATTAAGGTATTCTTATTGTAAAAAATGAAGCACTGCAGATAAGTAGAGCATTCTAGAGTTTGCCACCAAAATGGAACACTCTGTAGAGGGAGAGGCCTGTGATTAGATACATCAGCAACAGGATGACAGGGGTCTTCTGGGCAGACCTGAGCAGGTGGTCACCCTCCAAAAGTCCTCTTTGATCCTCCCATCTGGTTATATCCTGTGCCAGCTGGGATAGCCACTGGGACCAGCGTCATGTGTGTGTGAGAGGTCCTGGAGGTGCAGTTGTAGCCATGGAAACACAGCTCGGCGGGGTCTCTTTTCCATTAACACTAATGGCGCCATAGCCATGGAATTTGTTTCTGCTCATCACATCTGTGGATCCGCTCGCTACATTCACGTGAGCTGTTGCGTAGCTTTCTTGGCAAGAACTGACCCTCTCTCCTGTTCCTGTTCTCCTGTGGGCAGATAGTCAGGTCATTTCCAACTCTTTGGAGTTACAGACAATTAATTAATTAATGGCCATGAGAGTGAACATATCCCAACACTTAGCCTCCACTGGAAGTCGGGCCATCTAGAGATGGCACCTTTAGGAACCACTGAGTGTATGAGTATTGTCCCACACAGGCTTGAGAAGCCCCCACTTTTTACAACTAGGAGGACACAAGATTGGGGCTTTCCACGCTTCACCATCAGAATGCCTCTGATGGCCTCTTTGGCCTCTCCACATCTTGCCTGCATTTGGGGTTTAGAACCTGCCAGAAAGAGCTAGGCAGGCAAGTACCTTAACTGCTGAGCCATCTTTCTGGCCCATTTTAACTTTTTTTTTTTTTTTTCAAGATAGGGTCTTACTCTAGCTCAGGCTGACCTGGAATTCATTCTGTAGTCTCAGGGTGGCCTTGAACTCATGGCAATCCTCCTATCTCTGCCTCCTGAGTGCTGGGATTAAAGTCATGTGCCACCATGCCTGACTTTTTTTTTTTTTCCATGCCAGACTTTTTTAAAAAAAATATTTTTATTTATTTGCAAGCAGAGACAGACAGAGAGAAGAGAGACAGAGAGTAACAGGAACACTAGGGCCTCCAGCCACTTCTGCAAAGGAATTCCAGATGCATGTGCCACTTTGTGCATCTGGCTTTACATGGGTACTGGGGAACTGAACCTGGGTTGTTAGGCTTTGCAGGCAAGTGCCTTAACTGCTGAGCCATCTCTCCACCCCACAGTAGTTTTTTTTCTCTTTAAATTTTTTTTTTTCATATTTTTAAATTTATTTATTTGAAAGTGACAGAGAGAAGGAGGTAGAGAGAGAGAGAGAGAATGGGCACGCCAGGGCTTCTAGCCACTGCAAATGAACTCCAGACACGTGCGCCCCTTTGTGTATCTGGCTAACATGGGTCCTGGGGAATCGAGCCTTGAACTGGGGTCCTTAGGCTTCACAGGCAAGTGCTTAACTGCTAAGCCATCTCTCCAGCCCTCTCTCTCTCTCTCTCTTTTTTTTCAAGGTAGTATTTCACTGTAGCCCAGACTGACCTGGAACTTACTCTGTAGTCCCAGGTTGCCCTTAAACACTCAGTGACCCTCCTACCCTGCCTTTTGAGTGCTGGGATTAAAGGCGTGCACCACCACTCCCAGAAAATCTGCCTTTTTTTTTTTTTTTTTTTTTGAGAGCGACAGACATAGAGAGAAAGACAGATAGAGGGAAAGAGAGAGAATGGGCGCACCAGGGCTTCCAGCCACTGCAAACGAACTCCAGACATGTGCGCCCCCTTGTGCATCTGGCTAACGTGGGACCTGGGGAACCGAGCCTTGAACCGGGGTCCTTAGGCTTCATAGGCAAGTGCTTAACTGCTAAGCCATCTCTCCAGCCCAAATCTGACTTTTTTTTGCAAGTCAAAATTCTCTGTAGCTCAAAGGTACAGACAAGACAGTTTAGGAAAAATGAGTTGAGGGTGTCAGCAGAAATGGCAGAGAGGGGGCCAGGGAGGGGTTGGTTCCATGTCTAGGGAAGAGGGACCATCTGGGCCTGGCCCTGCCTTGGCCCTCTGTACTTGCTTCTGGAGGATTCAGAGTTGCCCCCACATAGTCTCTTGCTGGGGGAATCCATGGACTTAGGGTGTACGAGGGGAGAAGATGCATCAGACCCTGAGCTGACGGGCAAGTCAAAACTGCTGGTTAAATGGCTTTAAAGTAGTGGCCATTTATAAGTTAATGAAAGAGAAAATAGGCACATTATACATACAGATTTGTCCTTAATGAGGGGAAAAGGCATTGTTTACTGATGCTCAGTTCTAATTATCCATGCACGTGGCCGCTTATTTCTAGCCCTGCCACACACCATCTTCTGCTTCCTTCTTTAACCCTTCCGAGCCCTCTTACGGGCACTGCCTCATGTTCTCAAGCCCCAAGTTCCAGAGCATCTTCCTGGCTCAGTGTGTGGGGACCGTGATGCTGACTGACAGGCCTCTTGCATCTCCTGCTTTCCCCAGCTGGGCAGTCAGGTAGAGGGAGGTGACCTCTGGAGACCGCCCTTGGAGGAGCCGAGCTTGGGACTGCTGATCTTCTGGGTCCTTTCCAGAAGAGGCAGATAAAGGGCAGTGACTTGAAGCTAGGACGCCCCAGGGAGTAAGGGCCAGGAGTCCCATCCACAGTCCAGCCCTTTCTAGTTCCTCTGAAACTGAAGACCAAAGAGGGCGCTGAAGATCAGTGATGAACAGGGTATGCCCCAGTGGGCACCTGAGACCACTGGAGAAGGCATCAGAATACGAGGTCACTTTAGGAAAAGCAGGTACCTTACTGCCTCCAGATCCCAGACTCCTAGATGCCACTTGGTTTCAGTTAGAAGTAAGTCAGCAAAAGACATGAGGATGGAACGTGGTGACCACTCTTGTCAAGGGGGTTTCCAGGGCCTGGGGTCTTGGAGAGTCAATGCAAAAAGAAAGCAGAAGTGGGCAGCTGGCCATCCTTACCCAGAGTCATCAGGGGCACCTTGTACTGTCATTAGGAGCCTGGGCTGGAAGGACCTGGCTTTCCCTGAACCTTGGAGGTAAGTTCCAGGCAGCAGTTCTAACCTGTTGATATGCAGGTTATATCCATTATTTGGCTCTGGGAGCTCAAATGATGTGGTTGGGGTGACAAAGGTGGGAGTGGTAGGGTGGGGTGTAGAACCACCACCTATGTGACCACTAAAGGAAAGAGGGCTGGAGAAATGGCTTAGCGGTGAAGACGCTTGCCCGCAAAGCCAAAGGACCCAGGTTTGATTCCCCAGGACCTACTTAAGCCAGGTGCACATGACGGCTCATGCATCTGGAGTTTGTTTGCAGTGGCTGAAGGCCCTGGCACGCCCATTCTCTCTGTATAGATCTGCTTCTTTCTCTCTCTCAAATAAATAAATTTTAAAAAAGTAAGGGGATGAGCTCATAGCACAACTTAGGAATTTTAATAGAGGAGGGAACTTTGTGATGGGTTCAAATAGCAGCCAGATGACTTTCTGTAAATGCATTTGAATATTTATAGAAAATATACAGACTCATAGAAGAACACAAAGAGCCCAAACTAACACAGTACTAGGAAGTCTGAATAATTCTACAGTTGCTTTTGGCAAGTATGTGATTGTGGCACGTGTGTGTGTGTGTGTGTGTGTGTTCACATGTGTGTGGATGCACATGCATGTGGAGGCCACAGGTTGATGTCGAATGTCTTTCTTGATCTCTGCACTTTAAAATAGCTTGTTATTTTAAAAATATTTTATTTTTATTTATTTATTTATTTGACAGGGAAAGAGGGAGAGAGAGAGAGAATGGGCGTGCCAGGGCCTCCAGCCACTGCAGACAAACTCCAGATGCATGCGCCCCCTTGTGCATCTGGCTAATGTGGGTCCTGGAGAATTAAACCTGGGTCCTTTGGC
Organism: Jaculus jaculus; assembly: GCF_020740685.1. Classification (NCBI taxonomy): domain Eukaryota; kingdom Metazoa; phylum Chordata; class Mammalia; order Rodentia; family Dipodidae; genus Jaculus; species Jaculus jaculus. The sequence continues at coordinate 16,240,236 of NC_059119.1, forward strand.
TTTTCAGGCAAACACCTTAACCGCTAAGCCATTCCCTCAGCCCTAAAATATTTTATTTTTATTTATTTATTTGAGAAAGAGAGGGAGGGAAAGAGAGAAAGAGGTGGAGAGAGAGAGAGAGAGAGAGAGAGAGAGAGAGGGAATGGGCATGTTAGGGCCTCCATCTGCTGCAAATGAACTCCAGATGCATGCCCCACCATGTGCATCTGGCTTACATAGGTCCTGGGGAGTTGAACCTGGGTCCTTCGGATTAGCAGGTAAGCACTGCTATGCCATCTCTCCAGTCCAATCTCTCCATGTTAGTTACTGAATTGGGCTCTCTCACTTGAACCCAGGCCTTGGTTATTTGGCAAGTCTAGCTAGCCAGCTTTCTCCTGGGACACTATGTCTCTGTCTCCAGAGTGTTTTCCCCAAGCATTCTGAAAGAAAAGTTATCTTCATGTGAGGTTCAGAGAAATGGCCTGCCTTGTCCCAGTCTCAAGGTAGTGAGAGAGGACAAAGGGAAGGCATTACTAAGCTCATAACCCTTTTCCCCCCCACTGTAGCACCTTACCATGCCAGAGCAAGCCCACACCCACTCAGGCGTAGAAAGGTCACGACCAGCCCTACCCCCACACCGTCTCCAGATTTCACCATCAGGTCACCCTGCTTATGACGCTTGCGAGTTTCTTTACTTGGTCCCTGACCTTCTAATATGGCAGCTGGCAGAGCCGCACCTGGCATTGAAAGCAATGGCTGGCAAATCTGTTTATGTAGAAGTAGGTTAAAATAGTCCCAAACTTAATGGCACAGAGCAACCACTGATTCTGCTTATGGGATCTGAGAGTCAGAGGTGCAGATAGGCACAGCAAGCTGCTGCACCTCAGCTCCACACGCACAGCCTCAGCTGCATGGTTATAAGGCTGTGGGTAAACCAGTTTGCTCAGGGCTGGCATCAACTGAGGCTTGTTCACTCAGATGCCTGGTAGCTGGTGGCTGGTACTGGTTGTTGGCTGGGACTTTTTTTTTTTTTTTCCCCAAGATAGGGTCTTGCTTTAGTCCAGACTGACCTGGAATTTACCATATAGGCTGAACTCAAATTCACAGTGATCCTCCTTTCTCAGCCTCCTGAGTGGTGCATACCACCACATCTGGTTCTCTCTCTCTCTCAAGTGAGGTTTTACTCTAGCCCAGGTTGATCTGGAATTCACTATGTAGTCTTAGGGTGGCCTCACACTCAGTGATCCTTCTACCTCTGCTTCCTGAGTTCTGGGATTAAAGGCGTGTGCCACCACACCTGACTTGGCTAGGACTTTTGACCAGAATAACTATATATGGTTTCCCATATAGTTTGGTCTTCCTCACAATATGGTGGCTGGCTCTTCTGGGAGTGGGACTCAGTTTTGTTGGTTGCATAGAGTCAAATCTATAAAGCCCTACCCAACCTCAGAGGCAGGGGAAACGGGCTCCGCTCTTTTCAGAGTGTTTGCATGTATAGGCTGCATGTGTGGTATGGTGTGATGTGATGTGTGTGTGTGTGTGTGTGTGTGTGTGCACGCAGATATACATGTTCCACATATTAGATGAGAATGTTGAGGTCCTTTTCATCCATTGCTCATTCATATTGTTTTCTTGAGACAGTCTCTCAGTGATTCTGGAGTTTGCCATGTTCATGAGCCCCAGCAATTCTCCAGTCTTTGCTCCCCACAGGACTGGGGTTATAGACATGCACAGCCATTCCAACCTGTTTATGTGGGTCCTAGGGCATTGAACTCAGGTGGTCTCAGGCTCCTCCAGACCTCCATGCTCTCATGGGAAGCTCTCTTACCACTGAGCCATCTCTCTAGCCTGTGGCTCCCTTACTCTTCCCTCCCTCTCTCTCTCCCTTCTTCCTTCCCTTTTCTCTCTCTCTCTCTTTCTTCTTTTTAGGTAGGGTCTCACTGTAGCCCAGGCTGACCTGTAGTTTCAGGCGGGCCTCAAACACACAGTGATCCTCCAACCTCTGCCTCCCAGGTATAGGGATTAAAGGCAATCCACCATGCCTGGCAAGGGTGAGACTTGAAGACGAGAAGATGACATCTACTCCTGATGCTGGCCCAGGTTCTCAACTTCCTGTCTGCCACTGCTGTAAAGGGAGCTAATATAGTGCCATGCTTTCCAGTCATGACAAACCAAAGTCTAAAACTGTGAATTAAAATCGATCTGCTTCTCCTTTAATTGCTTGTCATGAGGCTGAGAAAAGGAATAGGGACTAAAGAGATGGCTCAGTGGTTAAGGTACTTGCCTGTTAAGCCTAAGGACCCAGTTTCAATTCTCCAGTACCCATGTAAAGCCGGACGTACAAGGTGGCACATGCATCTGGAGTTCATGTACAGTGGCTAGAGGCTCTGGCATGCCCATTCTCTCATAAACTAAATAAGTTAATTAATAAAATATTTAAAAAAGATTAGGGAAAAGTAAGTGACACAAATTTCTTTCATCCAGATGGATGCCATGCCACCTCCCCTGTGGTCCTACAAAGCCTTCCACTCCTGCCTCCACCAGCTTCCCTGGAGGCCCTAGGGACTAGATCAGTTCTCTCCAAACTCTGGAAAGCACTGCTGTGGTCATTATGATGGTAGCCTGTAGAGTAAGTTCTCCCTCTGGGGGCTTTCGCTGAGATTTTCTATTCACGTTTCTTAAGGAGTGTGTATATTGAACAGTTTCTGTTTACTGGAGAAGAAAATAAGAATCCATTTATTAACTTATTTATGGCTCATCGACTCCATGGGAGAAAGTGGGGTTCTTCATAGCAAAGAGGCTTTGGTGACACTTAGCAATGGGGAAAGCGGACTGGGAAGATGGCTCTGTGGGTGAAGTGCTTGCCACTCAAGTGTGGAGACCTGAGTTTAGATCCCTAGCACCTGTGTAAAGTGCTAGGCGTGGTGACACATGCACATAATAATCACAGCGCTGGGGAGGCAGAGACGGGAGGACGTCTGGGACTTGGTGGCAAGATAGTCTAGCTGAAGCAGTGAGCTCCAGATTGAGCGAGAAGACAAGGAAGAGGGGCTGGGAGATTGCTCAGTGGTGAAAGGCTCTTGCTTCCAAAGCTTGCTGGTCTGAGCTCAATTCCCTACCATTCGCTTGCAGTGATAAGAGACTCTGACATACCCGTACACATAAGCACACACATATACATCGATAGAAAATTATAAGAAGCCAGGCATGATGGTGCACACCTTTAATCCCAGCACTCGGGAGGCAGAGGTAGGAGGATCACTGTGAGTTCAAGGCCACCCTGAGATTACATAGTGAATTCCAGGTCAACCTGGGCTAGAGTGAGACTCTACTTTGAAAAATATATATATATATATATATATATATATATATATATATATATATATACACACACACACACCTGTACAATATGCACACATATCACACACACATACAGGTTCAAAACAATGAGGAAGCTGACTTCTGCATTTTGTCCCTGTAGTGTGGGAGCGGAAGGGGAAAGAGAATTCTTCTAAGTTCTTCAGTACCATCATGGCGCGTCCACTTGGCTCATTAACCATCACCCTAGAAGGCGTAATGAGCTGGTCTGACAATCCAAGTGTAGCTGGTATGAGAACTCTAACAAACACAACTACGCTCAGCTCCAGACTAAACCTTTTTTTTTGTGCACGTGCATGTGTGTGTGTGCGCGCGCGCTCATGAGTGTGTGTGTGTGTGTGTATGTGTGCGTGTGTGTGTGTGTAGGCTACAGTGACCTCCATTGTTCTTTTGCTCATTTCCTTCAGAAAGAGTCTCTTACTGATTCCAGAGCTTGCCATTTTCACAGGCCCCAGGCATTCTCCAGTCTCTGTTCCCCACAGGACTGGAGTGACAGTTGTGCCTGGCCACACCCAGCTGTTTAGGTGGGTGCTAGGTCTCAGGCCCCCTTACACCTTCATGCTTTCACGGGAAGTGCTGTTAACCACTGAGACATCTCTCTAGTCCCTGGGCCAACATTGTCTCATTTAATCCGCTTAACAATGCTGTGGGGAAGGTGCTAATATTACTTTCACAATGGAGGAGAGTAATGTCTCTCAGGCTCAGAGAGGTTCAACAGTTTGCCCAAAGGCTCCCAGCTAGGAAGTGGTAGAACTGGGATTTGCATTCTAGCCCCATGGGCTTCAAGCCTCTTCTCACCACAGGACAGACTGTTAGTATGCCTGGTAGCCTCAGCGCAGATGCATCTCTGGTTTGGATCCCAAAGATTCATTCTTCTGCCTAAGTCTCCTTTCCTGTAAATGGGGCTGACACCTGCTGAACGAGCTGTAGAAAGCTCTAGAACTCATGGGTGCTTGGTGTATGTTTGGAGAACCCCTTTCCCTGTGTCCTTTCTCTGTCTTCCCTGGAGTCCCCTGTCACAGTGCCCACTGTCTAGGGCATTAGGGAGATGGTCAGGATGGCTTTGTAGTCTATGGCCATGCTGAAATACTCGTGTCTCTCAGGTCCCTCTGGCTTTCAGGGGCTTGATCCTTCTCCACTGAGCATTTCATTGGGAGAACTTTAAATGATTTTATAAAAACTGCAAATGTACAAGGTAATTGAGTCTTCTGTTTTATTACCCTGAGCTGCCTGGACCTTGCCTGGCCTCGTCCTCACTCACTGAGCCGCCAGCATAAAGTTGGAAGTGTTTGTGCTGGTAATATATAGGACTTAATTAACCTGGCCTTTTATAGCATTTCCAATGGAGGCTTGGAACGAACTTCGAGGCAGCTTGAGAACAGCGAAGGGGGGGCTGGAGTGGGAGTGTGTGTGTATGTACAACACTTGATGTTGGTTTTTTCCTCCTGTTCTTTCCTCCGGTACTTTAATCAGCATTTAATGACCCAGTCGAAAATTCATCATTCAGACCCAAGTGCTGGTGGGAAGGCCTGGAGGGGAAGGCTGCCTTCCTCCCTTCCTCTTAAGCCTTCTAGTAGTCAGTGAGACCTGTTACTGCAGTCACATTCTCGGAAACTTCCAGTAGAGGTTGATCCTGCTCATTGTAGGTGGGACACAATGAGTGGGCATCTGTGGTTGGACACCTGAGTGGTGTCCAGTGCAAAGGGATCTGAGAGGGCGCCCAAGGAACATGACCCATTCTTGGGACCCAAGGCTAAGTAAATATCCTTGCCAGCCTGCCCCTCTGTCTCTACTCCCCAACATTCCTCTCTTTTCCTCTCTTAGCACAAAGCCATGCCTGAACTGGGCACCCTCCCACGCCAGCCCAGGAAAAAGTGACTCAACTTAGATCCACCCTGGGTGGAGGGCGATGGTTTTACTGCCAAGGTGCCTTCATGTCTTACAACCATTTTTTTTTTTTTTTTTTCCTTTCCGGAAGACTTCCAAGTGAGGGCAGTTAGGGCAAGTGCCTCTCACCAGCTGCCCGCGCAGACCATGCCCCACGTCCCCTGCCTCGTAAATCCTGCCCGGCCCTGCCGAGTGGCTACATCACTCCAAACCTCATGCAAGAGTTCGATTTGGAAATAAAAAGTCAGGTGTTAATGGACTCACTCCCTGTGCCCCTTCGTGGTGCCCCTGACCCTCGATAGCTTTTAACCTCACAGTTAATAAAAATTTGGGGCCCAGCACCGGCACAGTTTCTCAGTCATTCTTTCATAATGTCAGCAAATTCTTCCTGAGTGAGTGTCACCCAAGGGCAGATCCCCGGGGGGAGGGTTACAGGGCCGCGGATGAACAAGAAGCATCCCATGCCTTCGCAGGGCCCAAGGGTGCATCTCACAAGTAACAGAGATGCTGTGAGCACTCCAGGGAAGGCCTGGGTGCAGCCAGCATTCTGGAAGAGCCTCTCATGCCTCCTCCAAGAGCACCTAGATTGTCTGTTGGGGAGTTCAGCTCTCTCACTAAGTCTATGTCATCCAAGTAGGGCTGAGTGTCCAAGTGTCCCTAGGGGTCAGCCGTTGGAGTGGGCTAGCCCCAAGTGGCAGGGATTAGTTCATCCATGGGCTAGGACTGGAGCTGGGCCAATGGCAGCAATTACTGCAATGCCTGGCAAGAGAGGCTGTCTTTCCATTGGGGCTGGCTGCCCAGAAGTCAGCCTGCTGCTGCTGGCAGCCTTCTGGCCCTCACCTGGGTGACGCTCCCTAAGCGACAGGCTGAAGCCGGGCCTCCATTCTCTCTGCGGCTTCAGGGCTCCTGGTCAAGGGGACTCTCTGCCTGCCCTCAGCTAGTCAGTGCCCAGGAAGGATGTGGAGGAAAGCAGAGCTGAGTGATGGAAAGAAGGAAAACGATGGTTGAGAGTGCCGAGCGACACCACCCCACCCTGCCTGTGGCCACACAACCCCTGAACTTGAACGAAAGTGACCCAGTCAATGGCTGGCGCACTCCCTCGGCTTAAACTCATGTCAGTCAGTTCCCCCGAACTTCTGTCACCCATCTAGCCTCTCGATAGCAAGTTTTCTAGGTTCAGGGACCAATTGGAAGCCACTCGTCCTCTTCCCCAATTCAAGTTATCCAAGGAGTCGTGGACGCTTTACCACTTCCCCGTTTGTAATAGAGCGAAGGCACTTCGGGGTGGGTATTGGAAAGAGAGGTGACCAGAACATATAAGGTGAGGGCTGTATTGGTTACTTTCTCAATGCTATGACAAACTACCTTCAAAAAGCGACTTTAGGAAGGAAGGGGTCACTCTGGGTTACATCTGAGGGAAAAGTCCTCTGTGGTGGGGAAGGCATGGCGGCACAAACACGAGGTTCGCGTCTGGTCTGCAGTCAGGAAGCAGAGCTAGATGAATGCTGGGACCAAGTTTGCTTTCTCCTTTTTTTCTTGTCTTTTAAATATTTAATTTATTTATTTAACAGAGAAAGGGGTGGGGAGAGAGAGAGAGAGAGAGAGAGAGAGAGAGAGAGAGAGAGAGAGAGAGAGAGCCTCCAGCCACTGCAAACAAACTCCAGACACGTGCGTCCCCTTGTGCATCTGGCTAATGTCGATCCTGGGGAATTGAACCAGGGGCCTTTGGCTTTGCAGGCAAACACCTTAACTGCTAAGCCATCCCTCCAGCCCTCTCCTTTTTTCATTTTATTCACCCCAGGATCTCAGCCCATGGGATGGTGACATCCACATCCAGGGTGGGTCTTCCCTCCTCACTTAGAAACTCTAGCAATGTCCTCACAGACACACCCAGAGGTTTGTGTCCTAGGTAATTTCAAATCCAATCAAGTTGACAATGAAAATGAACTCTCATGGGGGCGGAGGTGGGGAGCATTTGTTTTAAGGCCAACATCTATGGGACTCTAAGGTTATTGCCCCTTTCATACTGTGCCTGAGGTTCCTCCTGCTTCTCTTAGTCCCGGCCCTTTTTAGATTGCTGGGGATCCACCCCTATTTATGAAGGATTCATAATTGATCCCTGCTATCTCTCTCTAGACTCCCCCACAGGCCATATTCTGGACTTTGGAAGATAAGGTTCCATAGCCGAATCATAGCAGAACCCAACCCAGACAACTCCTGCCCAAGTGTCCTTCAAGGACCATGTACCTGCAGCATCTGTGTAGAGAAGAAGCTTGGGCACAGAGAACCCAGGCCAAAGGAGAGGCTCCACAGGAGGGATCCACTTGCTCTACCAGCTTTGCTGTGAAGTATTCATGATCAGACTTACCTTAGGGTGTGGATGTATTCTTCCTTGGTACATACTGGTAGGACAGAGAGATAGGTACTTAGCTCCAGGGACAGCCTTCTTGGGATAACCTATGAAAACCCAGCATTGCTCACTGGAGTACAGGGGACAGCTGAGACCTCAAGTCAGGGGTTCCTGTTGCAGTTACCTTCTTGTTGGGACAAATACCCAACCAGAATTACCTTACGTGAGGAAAGAGTTTAGTTCAGGGTTACAGATTCCAGGGGAAGCTTCATAATGGTGGAAGAAGCTGCCTCACTTTATAAATCCATACCAGTGAGAGAGAACTGAACAGTCAGAGCTCAAGCTGGCTCTCTATATACCTCTTAGGGCTGGACTCATGATCTACCCACAGTGGCAAAAATACCTGAGGCTATGGTGCCATTTACATGCAAACCACCACATTCCACTGCTGGCCCCCATAGTCTCATGATCCTCTCACAAAGAAAATTGCACTCAGTACTTCAAAAAAAAAAAAAAAAAACTTCAAAAATCCTCTAGCCTTTATCAACTTCAACACTGTTCAAAAGCCCAAAGTCAGGCTGGAGAGATGGCTTAGCAGTTAAGTGCTTGCCCATCAAGCCTAAGGACCCTGGTTCGAGGCTCGATTCCCCAGGACCCATGTTAGCCAGATGCACAAGGGGCCGCACATGTCTGGAGTTCCTTTGCAGTGGCTAGAGGCCCTGGAGTGCCCATTCTCTATCTATCTATTGTCCTCTTTCTCTCTCTCTCTGTCACTCTCAAAGAAATAAATAAAAAAATAAAATTTTTTTAAAAAGTCCAAGGTCTTAAGCTGCAGAGATTGCTCAGTGGTTAAGGCACTTGCCTACAAAGCCTAAAAGCCCTGGTTTGATTCCCTAGCACCCAAGTAAAGCCAGGTGCACATGCATCTGGAGTTTGTTTTCAGCAACTGGAGGCCATGGTGTGCCCCTATTCTCATTCTCTCTCTCTCTCTTTCCCTTTCTGAAAATAAATAAATAAAATATAAAAAATGTCCAAGACAGGCATAATGGCACATGCCTTTAATCCCAACACTCTGGAGGCAGAGATAAGTGGATTGCCATGAGATTGAGGCCACCCTGAGGCAACATAGTGAATTTCAAGTCAGCCTGGGTTAGAGCGAGACCCTACCTTGAAAAACAAAACAAAACAAAATTTTTAAAAAGTTCAAAGTTTCATCTGATACTCAAGACTGTTTTTTAACTGTGAGCCCTATAAAATCAAAGCCCATGTTACATACTTTCAATACATAATGGTACAGGATAAACATTTCCATCATAAAAAGACATAACAAAGAGACTGAACCAATGTAAAATCAGTAACCAGCAGGCAAACAATGAATGCCTGCAGTTCCAAGTCCAGCATCTATAACCAGAGATGAAGTCTCTGTGTTTCCAATTCTGCCCCTCCAGTTTGGATGCTGAAAACCCCAGGGAAAACTCCATCCAAAGGCAGATGTTCTCCTTGGCAGCCATTCCACAGTCCTGGTATATCCAAAACATCCTCAGGTCTACACTCCAAAGCACAGGTCATCCTTGTAACTCCATGCAATGTTCCCACTGGGCCTCCACACAGGGATTTCACCCCTGCTTCACATTGATACATCTCTCTTCCTGGAAGAACACATGAAAATCCAGCACTGCGCACTGGGGCGTAAGGGACAGCTGGGACCTCAGGTCAGGAGCACTCTTTCAGTAGCATCAAGTCCTCTTATATCACTGACTCAAGTCACCTTGAGATGGAGAGGCAGTGTAGGATAGGCTATAGAGGCAGAAAGGCCCAGTTAAAACCAAGGTCTTACTACCTTTGGTAAGTCCCACTTGGAGACAGTTTCCTCATTATTGTTCCTAGGTGGCCATCCTTTATGACAGGGTTGTTTGACCTACTCGTGAATGAGGTAGTGAAGTGTGTGCCTGCTGTATAGCTAATACTGTTCCATCAAACAAGATTCAATCAGAACTACTGCCAGCCTGGATTTAATTCCTAATTCACCTATGTAAGCTGGATATAAAGAAGTAAGTGGTGCAAGCATCTGGTGTGTATAGTGGCAAGAGGTCCTAGGACACACACACACACACACACACACACACACACACACACATGCACACACACATGATGCACACACAAATAATTTTTTTTAAAGTTTTTCAAGGGAGGGTTTCACTCTAGCCCAGGCTGACCTGGAATTCACTCTGTACTCTCAGGGTGGCCTCAAACTCATGGCAATCCTCCTACCTCTGCCTCTCAAGTGCTGGGATTAAAGGTGTGCGCCACCACGCCTGGCTAAAAATAATTTTTAAAAATTCAGTTGAAGGCTAGAGAAATGGTCCTGCAGTTAAGGGGCTTGCCTGCAAAGCCAAAGGACCCGGTTTGATTCCCCAGGATCCATGTAAGCCAGATACACAAGGTGGCACATACATCTGGAGTTCATGTTCAGCTGTTGGAGGCCTTGGCATATCCATTTCCCCTCTTTCAAATAAGTAAATAAAAATAAAATGTTAAAATAAAACTCATTTGAGTGACCTATAGGCCATTTACCTTGGCAGTTTCTTTCTGCTAGTTAGAACTTGTGTTCCTCAGAGGTTGGGGCAGGCCTTGGGCTTCTGGATGCTCCCATACATCTAGGTGTGGCATGGTCCCACAGGCATTCGTGAGATGCCCACAAGCGTGGTAGCTGCCCATCCACCTGGATACTGTGTGCCTGGCATTGGCAAGGATAAAAGAAAGGGTGTTCTTGGCAATGAAGAGGTCCCCTGAGCACAGCGAGGAGCCCAGACTCTCTTTGGACAACTGGAATGATCGGGAAGTTCTTCCTGCAGCTGCATCAGTAGTTAGAAAGACCTGGAGCATTCTGTCACCCAGCGTCCTTTCCAGGGCTGCAGTGGCCCAGGGTAGCTGGCTCAGCTTCTCTTCCAGCCCAGGGCTGCGACTGAACAATGTCGGCTGCTTAATAAAAACAGCACCAATGCCGGGTCCTAACTCCATTGGAGAAATAGCCCTGCGCCCCTCGATCCTATTAACATTTCACACCTTAATGCGGCCATATTTTTGGAAAGCCAATATGTGCTGAGTAGCTTATTGGTATGCAGCTCTGGCTGGGGCGGGGCTCCCGGGAGGGGCACTCTGCAAAAGGGATGTAATTAAACCTCAGCGTGTTCGATATATGCCCCCAAAGGGGGGGGGCAATCAGGGGTAAGAGAACAAGACCGATGAATTGTCCAGAAGGTTCACATGCTCGAAAGCTTGACCATGTCTCCCAGCCTTGCTCACCTCGGACCCCCACTTAAGCCGGGCCACCCACCCACCCTTTTGGTCTCTAACTTCACATTTCCTAAGCAGCCCCTATTGGCAGCTCTTCTCAGATAAAATACATCATCATTTGCTCCATTAGAAAATAAATGTATGGCTATATTATGGGATTTGCATTCCATTACCTTGGTTTGCATGCCATAAAACATTTATTACACCCTTGGGCTAAAGTCTTAATAATGACTGGGTGCAAGGCAGTAATGCGGCACTGGTCTTGCTCGGGAACCAGAGATTAATGCCTTTTGATGTCACCCAGCTAATAGTTGCGCTCACCAATTTGTCCCATCAGAAGACATTAGAGTCAGGCTTCCTGTGAGGGTGGGGGATCGCTCAGGCTCAGGCTCAGGCTCAGGAGGGAGTCAGGGCTTCCCCTACCTGATCTTGCTCAGAATGAAATCTCAGAATCCATCTCCTCAATCCTCATTCCACCCCTCACCCCACCCGTGGCCTTGGGCAAGTCCCCACCCCAGTGTGAAAGCTTCAGTAACGCCTTAAATGCTATAGCAGCAGTGAGAGCACATGTACTCTCTCTCTCTCACACACACCTCCTTTCTCTGATTAAGGTTTTTATTTTGTCCCATCCAGCCTTCCATAGAAGCCCAGAGATCTTTCATAGTAGGTTTGAGACTACCTTCTCCCCATTTGGTCTAAGGACAGCTCCTGCTAGAGACCCAGAGTGAGGAGGTGAGCTGAGAAGACAAATTTGGGGTGGTCATTTGGTGTTACCACTTACCTTGGTTGAAGCAGTCCCTGAGGTTAAGCCTTGTGGAATGTTCTGATTTGCGGCTTGCTGTGATTCTCTGTGGAGTCCTAAGCTAAGATTCCCCCAACTTACACCTCGCCCCAAAACCACCACCACGCTTATGCTCAAGGCTGCGGACAAAAGGTGACCAGACACAGCTTCTCTGCCTCTATTCCTCCTTGTGTAAATGCTGGGATTGTGTGTATGTGTGTGCTTTTGTGTGTATACATAAGGGGTGCTTTCTAGATCCCCTAGCATGCATGACAGTCCTATGTAATGACCTGTGTCCCATGGAAACTTGAAAATCCTACCCAAGGGAAAAAAGAAAGTCCCACATAGATCTCTCGGTTCTCCACCTGCACTAGGGTTGGAGGGCAGAATTTGCTCTTGTGATGAAGTAAATGACACGGCTCAGGAGTTAGTTCCGTGATGGCCGAGAGGTCACGGTGAAGGTCATGGCTGGGGAGTTAGTTCCGTGATGGCCGAGAGGTCACGGTGAAGGTCATGGCTTGGGAGTTAGTTCCGTGATGGCCGAGAGGTCACGGTGAAGGTCATGGCTCGAGAGTTAGTCCCGTGATGGCTGAGAGGTCATGGTGAATGTCATGGCTCAGGAGTTAGTCCCATGATGGCTAAGAGGTCACAGTGAAAGTCATGGTTCAGTAGTTAGTTCTGGGATGACTGAAAGTTCACGGTGAAGGTCATGACTCAGGAGTTACTTCCGGGATGACTGAGAGGTCACGGTGAAGGTCATGGTTTGGGAGTTAGTCCCGTGATGGCTGAGAGGTCATGGTGAAGGTCATGGTAGCAGCAGCTTCACCATGAGACTGCTTACTTCTCAGTGAGTCAGGAAGCAAAGCATTCTGGTGGGAAGTATGGCTGGGCTATAGCCCCCAGTCCCTCCCGCTTCCTTCCTTCACCTAGGCTTCCCCTCAAACGGTTCTATAAACCCCCCAAAACAATGCCACCAGCTGAAGAGCGAGTGTTCAAACACACGAGCCTGCAGGGGACATTTTGCATTCAGTGACTTTTATTCAGGAAGGCACTCTTCTGAGGCGGCTAGTCCACACTGCACACCACACCCGAGTCTGATTTACTTCCTCTCTGCACAGAAACACTTTGTTAGACCAATTTTACATTTTGTTTTTTGATCATCCCAGAAATAAGCATGTCACTCGTGTCCCAATAAATAATGCAAGTTCCCCAGGGCCAACCTTGAAGTGGCCACCTTTCATGGGCCTAACCATGCCTAGAGAAAAGGCCGTTGACTTGTCTTGCTGGTCTGGAATACACTCATCTGGCCTAAGTAAAGCCCTGTGGGCAAACACTGGAGAAGGGCCTCCACTGCAGAATGACAGTCTGGAAAACCTCCTCACTCATCTTGAGAAAGCTGGGCCAAAAGAGAGAGCTTTTGACCAGAGGAGAAATTTCACAACAGTCTCAGCAGAGCCAAGACTGGTTGCAAAAATATTAAACGTTAATGAAAAAAAAACAATAACTGAAGAAAATAAACCACCCAGAGCCTGGGGTTGTTTAAAAAACAAATTATTAAAAGTCCAAAGACAAGATAAGGAAAACCAGCTATGTGGTAAGATGGTGACATCAAGTTGCCTTCTGTGGTAAAGAGGCATCTGTGCAAGGGAAAGATGGGTTGAGGTCAGTCTGTGGAGCGGAGCATTATCAAGAGGGATTAAGGGGAACCAGGCTCCTCTCAGGAGCTGTATCTGTGGTGTCTGGGTGTGGCCACGAGTCTCAAGACCGAGTCTCTTGTCCTAACCTGAGGCTTGAGACCATCTCAGGACTCTGGAGGAAGGAGGCAGTGCCAGGTCTCCATATTTCTGTGTGTTTTCCAGAGAGCTGCAACAATCTATTTTAATTAAAAGATCTCTTGAGTTTGTGTGCGTGTGTGATGTCTGTGTGTGCTGATGCATCTGCCAGATCATGTGTGACAGCCGCAGGTGTCACTTGAGGAACAGCTGCCTACTTTGACACGGTGTCTCATTGGTGCGGAGCACAGCGACTGGGCTAGCCTAGCTGAGAGGGGGGCCCCAGGGGTCCTGTGCTCTCCACAGTCCTAGTGCTGGCGATCTGAACGCAGGTCCTCAGACTTCTAAGGCACTTTGCCCATTGAGCCCGTTTTTGAGATAGGGTTGCCTATAACCCTAGGCTGATCTCTGACTTGCTGTGTAGCCAAGGCTGGCCTTGAACGCCTGATCCTTCTTTTATTTGTTTATTTTTTTTTATTTTTAAAGTTTTTATTAGCATTTTCCATGATTATTAAAAAAATCCCATGGTAATACCTCCCCCCCTCCACACTTTCCCCTTTGAAATTCCATTCTCCATCATATTACCTCCCCATCACAATCATTGTACTTACATATATACAATATCAACCTATTGAGTACCCTCCTCCCTTCCTTTCTCTTCCCTTTATGTCTCCTTTTCAACTTACTGGCCTCTGCTACTAAGTATTTTCATTCTCACGCAGAAGCCCAGTCATCTGTAGCTAGGATCCACATATGATGCCTGATACTTCTGACTTTATTTCCAAATGCTGGGATGGCAGGTGTTTGCCATCATGGCCAGTGCCTCTATTTCAGATTAATTTTTTTATTACTTTAGAGAGAGAAAACTGGCATGCCATGGCCTTAGCCACTGAAATCGAACTCTAGACGCTTGCACCCCCCCTAGTGGGTATGTGTGACCTTGCACTTGCCTCATCTCTTGTGCCTCTGGCTTATGTGGGATCTAGAGAGTCAAACATGGGTCCTTAGGCTTTGCAGGCAAGCGCCTTAACCACTAAGCCTCAGACTTTTTTTTTTTTTTTTGGTTTTTCAAGGCAGGGACTCACTCTAGTCCAGGCTGACCTGTAACTCACTATGGAGTCTCAGGGTGGCCTCGAACTCACGGCGATCCTCTTACCTCTGCTTCCCTAGTGCTGGGATTAAAGGTGTGCGCCACCACGCCCGGCTAAGCCACAGATTTTTAAAGAGAGAAACAGACACAGTTCGTCACATGCTTGTTGCACTTTTGGAGCTGTGTGAATGTGGGCACCAGCGCCTCCTGTCACTGCTTGTGTTACTTTTGGAGTCTGTCTTTACATGGGCGTTACACTGAACCTGGCCCAGCAGGCTTTGCAAACAAGTACCTTTCACCTCTGAGCTATCTTCTCAGCCCCTCAAGTCAGGGATTTTCTAAGGTTTTTTTTTTTTTTTTTTTAATTCGTCCATCTACCTGAGTTCTTATCTTAGCCCCTACCACTGAGTAGCTGTGTGACCTCAGTCCAATTACTTACCCCCCAAGCTGTAAAGGGAACAGCAATCTTCCTTCAGCGGGTTATGAAAATGATCTCATATGATATATGAGAACACGGAACAATGTATAGTACATGGTGAGTATTCCACAGATGCTCCGTGTCAATGACTGTCATGACTCCTGAGAAAAGGGCTGAGTTGTGTCACCTCCTATTCTCTCCTGCTGACTAACCAGTGAAGAGTGGCTTTGGGAAGTGAAGGGAGGAACTGGGGAAGTAGGTAAGGCCCGTCACCGTCCAGGGAGGCTTGGGTGTGGAGGTCAAGTGCCCTGCGTCCGTTCCAAATGCACTGCTCAGATCAGTGAGTGCATTTGGAGTGAAGATGAGTCCCTGGCCCCAAAGATTCAGCTCCGTATAGAGGATCAGGAGTGACGGTGCCACGATGTACGTAGCCTGTGGAATGTGTGCCCCTTGACGCTGCACAGAAAACACTGCTCAGGAGGGAGATTGTCCTTGGCCAGGGTAGCAAAGAGGATATGTCTCCTGTACATACCATTGTTTGATAGAAGCTACTCGCCGCATCTTCCCCTGGTGGGAGAAAGGCCTCCAAGATCAGATTGATCAACTAGTGATGTCTTCTATGGATGCTGCATATGGAAGTGTCAACGCTGTCTGGAGAGAGAGAGAGAGAGAGAGAGAGAGAGAGAGAGAGAGAGAGAGAAATAAACCCACCCAGGCCTGAGAAGCGTGGATTCCTGGATGTGGTACCCGAGTGCCAGTGATAGAGTAGTGAGCTGGAGGTGGCCCTGGGCTTGTCACTGCACTTAACTTCTTTAGAGGTTCAACTTAAGGGGTCCTTGAAGGACTTGTAGGATTTTGGAATTGGAAGGGCTGGTCAAGACTCAAGGGCACCCCTCTGTCTTTCCCATACCTGCGCTTCAAGCCTGGTTCCAGCTACCCGGAGCCTGCAAATCTTTGCTTCAGAGTGGCTCATGTGCTTTGACGCGGCATGGGGGAAGTGATCCCCAGCCAATGACTAGCAGATCATTGTCCCCCATTCCCACTCCTCCGCCCATGGCTGAGATCACGCTGACGTGTGTGCTCCGTCTCCTCTCCCGGAGCCCCTTGGTGGGAGTGCCAGCTTATTCTCAACCCCACTGCTTCCCAGCTTCCTTTTGTTACCGGTTACCTCCTCGCTCCTGGAGTCACCTCCCAAATAAACTGCCTGCCACACCCTCCTCTCAGAGGATGCTTCTGTCAAACAAAGGGAGAAACTCAGGTGGCTGACATGGCGTGTGACTGAAGTGAGATCATTGCCGACCCACTGCCTGCCAGAAGGGCACATGCACAGTGTGCGGTTAGTACCCACCCGGCAAGGCCCACACACAGCCCAGAAGGAATCAATATTTGCTCCAATAGGATGCAGCTCTCTCTTCCACCTTCAGCTCTGGGGATGATTACCCTCTAGCCCCACCCAGAAAGTCTTGTGGGTGAGAGCCTCCTGGTGTGACCTCCCTCTGGCTTCTCCCACCAGCCGTCTGTTCCTAACGACCCCACCCACGCACCAGAGCCTCTCTGACTTGATATTGCAGGACGCTGTCACTTGAAATTAATTGCAACTAATTAAAAATGATCCAGTTAGGACAATTGCACAATGGCGCTCCAGAGACCGCTTCATTCCCAGAGGTTTGGTGGCGTTTGTGGCTGCTGCTGGACGGGGCCATACATCATCATGTCATTTTACATTGTTATTTCTCTGAAAGCAGCAATTTAAAAGAGTCTCAGATGAACCTTGAGCAACTTCGTGCTAAAAAGAAAAATGTTACTGTCTAAGATCTGAAAAATATAACATATAGGTTCAAAACAGCCTCTTGACATGAAAAGCGGCCTTAAGTTGGTGCCTTGATTTGCATATAATATATAATGTTGTACCGAAAGGACCCACAAAGCCGGCAGTGGCTGCGGAGCATCGATCCTTGGCCCCTTTGTTCAAACTGGGTCACCTACTGTTCATGGTTATTATTTTATCACCGCCATTTCTCATGTAAGGTGACAGGACAGTATCTAACCCTTTGGGTTCTGGATGCTACCACCTCTACCCCTTTCACTCATGGTGGACTCCAGGTCCTTCCTGATTCCAGTTCAGAAGATACTGCCCGTCTTGCCTGGCCTTGCCAGTTTCCACACTGATCCCCAGAGCAGCAGCGATGTAGGGCAGAGCCACTCCTGGGAAGCAGTGGGGGTGGATTTGGGCACTGTGTCCTTGAGCTCAAGGTCATCGCAAACAAATTCCAGGTGGATGTGCATTTTGTGCATCTGGCATTACATGGGTACTGGGGAATCAAGTCCTGCACCATCAGGCTTTGCAAGCAAGTGCCTTTAACCACTGAGCAATCTCCTTAGTTCTTATGATTGTTTATTTATTTTTAAAACATTTCTTTTGTCATTTGTTTTTATTTGAGACAAAGAGAAAGGGAGAGAGAGAAAGAGAGAGAGAATGGGTACGCCAAAGCCTCTAGCCACTGCAAACAAACTCTAGACACATGCACCACCTTGTGTATCTGGCTTACGTGGGACCTGCAGAATTGAACCTGGGTCATTAGGCTTTGCAGGCAAGCACCTTAAGCATTAAGCCATCTCTCCAGTCCCCCATGATTACTTAAAAAAAAACCTGTATGACACAAATTCGTCTTGATATCCATGACCTCACAGTGCCTAGCATTACTTACACAACACCCTCATAATAGGATGAAGTAGAAAGTAGGGGAGAAGAGGGAATTATCATGGCTTATTGTCTACAGTTATGGAAGTTGTCAATAAAAAAGTTTAAAAAATAGCTGGGCATGGTGGCACATGTCTTTGATCCCAGAATTGAGGAGGTAGAGGTAGGAGGATTGCTGTGAGTTCAAGGCCACCCTGACACTACATAGTTAACTCCAGGTCAGCCTGGACCAGAGTGAGACTCTACCTTGAAAAACCAATAAAAAACAAGTTTTAAAAATAATTAAACTAAGCTGGGCATGATGGTGTATGTCTTTAATCCCAGCACTCAGGAGACAGAGACAAGAGGATCACTGTGAGTTTAAGACTACCCTGAAATTGCATAGTGAGTTCCAGGTCAGCCTGGGCTACATTGAGACCCTACCTCGAAACCACCCCACAAATTAATAATAATATTGACTAAAAAAAACCTGTATCTATGTGCCTGTGCCCACACCCTGTGGTGGCCTAAAGAGGACACTGGTGTCTTTCTCTGTTGTTTTCCACTTACTCCCCTGAGGCTGGCTGGGTCTCCCTTTAAACCTGACGCTTGCAGTTTTTTGTCTACTCTGTCTGGCCAACAAGTCCCATGGGTTTCTGGCTTCTACCCCTCATATTGGGATCACAAGTGTGTGTGGCCGTGTCTGGTGAATTATATAGGTGGATATTGGGGATTTGAACTCAGGTCCATATACTTGTGCAGCAAGAATTTGTATTCCCTAAGTCATCTCTTCAGAACGCCCCCCGCCATAATTACTTTAAAAATAATTCTATTTATTTATTTGGGACAGAGAGAAAGAGGCAGTCAGACACAGAGAGGGAGAGAGAGAGAGGAAGAGAGAGAGAGAGAATATGGGCTTGCCAGGGACTCTTGCCACTTCAAACAAACTCCATGTGCTGTGCCACCATGCACAACTGGCTTTAAGTGGGTACTGGGGAGCTGAATCAGGGCCATCAGGCTTTGCAAACAAGTGCCTTTAACCACTGAACCATCTCTTCAACCCCCATAATTATTTTATCAATGCTCTGGCTTATTCTCTGTCTCTCTCTCTGTGAATGCTGAACATACCAGTGCACACACAAGATCCACAGTGCATGTATGGAGGTCCGAGAACAACTTTTGGGTCACTTTTCTGCCATTCCACCTCATTTGAGGCAGGTTATTTTCACTCTTGATTCTCACTCTTTTGTTCCCAGAAATTCTCCTGTTTCTACCTCCCATCTCACTGCCTGTCAGCTTGCAGGGATTACAGATGGCCACCATACAGAAGCCCAGTTTATATTTATTTATTTATTTGTTTTACCTGTGATCTGGGGTTATAACCCAGGTACTCCAGCTTGAGTGGCAAGTACCTTATCCACTGAACCACTGCCCTAGTCCTTATTATATATCTATGTCTATCTATCTATCTATCTATCTATCTATCTATCTATCTATCTATATTTTGGTGTTTCAAGGTAGGGTTTCACTCTAGCTCAGGCCGACCTGGAATTCACTATGTAGTCTCAGGGTGGCCTCGGATTTAAGGCAATCCTACCTCTGCCTCCCGTGCACTGGGATTAAATGCATGCGCCACCATGTCTGGCTCTATAATTTTTAAAAAATGAGAATGACAAATCTTTGCAAAATATAATAGGGAAGCTAAACACAGAAACGTCAAGCCAGTCATAGTGGTACATGCTTGTAATCCTAGTGCTTGGGAGGCTGAGAGAGGAGGATTTTGGGTTCAAGGCCAGTTTGGGAGACAAAGTGAGTTCCGGGGTAGCCTGGGCTATGGAGCAAGATGCTGTCTCAGATGAAACAAAACAACGTCAAGGTCTTTAAAATTAGCAGAGCGTGATGGCACAGACCTGTGCTCGCGGCACCTACGAGGCAGAGGCAGGAGAAGCACCTGTTCCAGCAAGCTAGGGCTACATAGAAAATCCTGTCTGTGTAACTCACAAGTGCCAAGACAGACAAGAGGAAAGGCTGAACAGAATCAGACTAGTTTCCACCCTCCTTCCTTCCTTCCTTCCTTCCTTCCTTCCTTCCTTTCTTTCTTTTTTCTGAGGTAGGGTCTCACTCTAGCCCAGGCTGACCTGGAATTCACTATGGAGTCTCAGGGTGGCCTTGAACTCATGGCGATCCTCCTACCTCTGCCTCCCGAGTGCTGGGATTAAAGGCGTGCGCCACCACGGCTGGCTACAGTTTCTTCTTTTAAAATTACTTATTTGCAGGGTGTGTGTGTGCGTGTGTTCCACTTCTTGAGTCTGGCTTTACATGGGTGTTTGGGAATCGAACTTAGGCCAACAAGCTTTGCAAGAAAGCATCTCCAACTCAGCCATCTCACCAACATTTTGTGTATGTGTGTGTGTGTTATGCACACCTATGTGTGTATGTCTGTATTTACATGTGTGTGTGTGTGGGGGGGGCGAGTGTACCTGTATACGCATGTGTGTGGAGGCCAGAGATCAATGCTGAATGTATTCCATAACTCTCTACTTTATTCTTTGAGACGGGGTTTCTTGCTAAGCCTTGAACTCACCAGTTTAGTTAGACAAGTAGCCAGAGAGTCCTAGGTACTCCCTATCTCTGCCTCCCCAGTGCTGGGATTCCAGGTGTGTGCCCCCATGCCTGGCATTCTATGTGGGTTCTGGGGACCTGAACTCGGATCCTCATGCTTGTGCAGTAAGCATCTTGCCAAGGGAGCCATCTCCCCAGCCCACAAAACAGCTTTTCCTAAGGCAATCAGTGTCTGTCTATTCTGGCATGGGAGTGAATGGATGATCTTGACAGTAACATTTGAGCCTCACAGACATCTAGAAGGAAGCTATGGCAGAATCAGAGGCTGGCGTGCTTCAGAAAAAGGCACATTTAAATATTCCTATTGTTTCCTTGTGAGATATATTTGAAACATTAAGTAATTTTTAATGACTCTGGCAATTCCCTTTTCTTTGTGTCTTTGTGATCTTTTCCCCCCTGCAAGTGGGTCTGTTTGGTGATTGATGCAGGGGGAGGAGGAGGGTGGTGGGAAGATCACGTCTTTGTGTCACGTGGTGGGTCAAAAGTGTCATTGGGACTAAAATCCAGCCCTCTCTGGCTTTCAGGACACACACTGCTTTTGGACTTGACCCCAAGGGCTCTGGAGATGGTGCATCAGTTCAGATTGGCTCACTCACACTCACGAGGTCACGTAAACTTAGAGGAGGAGAGGTGGCAGATTTACTGAGGCGCTTCATGTCCCGGCCCCCGTCTTTGCGTCATAACCCTACTGAGTCGTCCCCTGGGGCTGGGTGCCCAGCCCTGCCCCCTTCACTCCTGCCTGGCTTAGGCAGTCCTGCCCCAAAGCTCTGGTGTTCCAAGTGTGGTTGTGGGACCAGCAACATTAACATCACATAAGAACTTGCTAGAAACACCATTTACATGGGCCTTCCCCGGATCTACTGCATACGAAACTCTTGGAGTGGGCTCAGCAACTTAAGTTTTTAAAAAAAATTTTTTAGTATATTTATTTATTTATTTGAGAGGTGGGGATGGGCACACCAGGGCCTCCAGCCACTGCAGACAAACTCCAGATACATGTGCTGCCCTTGTGCATCTGGCTTACGTGGGTCCTGAAGAATTGAACTGGGATCCTTTGGCTTTGCAGGCAAATGTCTTAATAGCTAAGCCACCTCTCCAGCCCCAGCAACTTAAGTTTTAACAAGCCCTTAGGAAATCCTGACTCGTAGTAAAGCTTGAGGACCACCACCCACATTTACTCGGATCAAGTAGTGGCATAAAGGACTTGTACCAGCACCCCCAGCCACCTTAACAGGGAAGCAACGTCCGGGGCTTCCAGGAAGGATCAGAGGAAACCCAGGACACACTCAGAATCTTTAGAGATTCTTAGCGCTCAGTGGGCTCCAACCACTTGACTATATGCCCCCTAAACCCTGAAGTAATTTACTTCCCACATCATTTCATTAGTTGGTCTAATCAATAGTGCAATTTTATAAAACATAGACCTGGGCTGGGAGGGGGGGGTGTTTCAGGTTCTTGCTGTGCCTATCGACATACCACCTATGAACTAAGTGCCAGCGGGAGGAGGGCTGCATGAAGCGTTTGTCAGGATGTCACCTCAGCCCACCTGCCCAGGCTCGGCTTTTCAGGGCACCAAGAGTGGTGCCTTCATTGTGTCCAACAGCTTGATTTGGTACGTTTTCCCTCACAAATCCCTATTTCCCGAATCTCTAGCCAGGTTGATATGGTCATGGGTCCTGAAGAAACGGGGACCCCAGAGTCACTGCTCTTCACACTTCTAGGGAGATGCCATTGTACCATGCAGTGTTGAAATGGGCATTCTTGGTGCCCTGGGACACCCCCACCCCGCCCTCTGCTGGGACTCAGAAAGAGGATCCTTCCTCATTCCCACTCTCTACCCCCTGATAGTTTCACGAGTGGACAGGGTGCCCTTCAAATGTGTCCACCAGAAAGGAGTCAGGGATAAGGTAAGTTGATCAGGTAGGCTGCTGTTTGCTTGCAGCCTACAGCCCTGAAAGTCTCTAGATTGCATTTCTTGTCACCGTCCCCGCTCCCACTGCTTCTGTCCTCCCTGGGGAGGGTGCATATCATCTAGGACGGGCACCCGCCCCTCCCTTGCTCCCTTGGCACCTCCACTCAGGCACCATGCCTGCATGGCAGCCCTCCATCCATCCTCGTCACTCAGAGGCCTCTGAAAGTATGCCTGTCAATATAATGCACGGCCTGTTGAGGGGAAGTGACATTTTGAATAGTGGACACTTTTCAGGGAGCATTCATCCTAGGTCAGCCTCATGATAAATAAATACATTTGGCATCTGAAGTCAGCAGCCATGCTGCAGGGACCGCAGCACAGATGTACAAGCCGGTGGAGGCTGGATGTGAGAGAAACGGGGAGCGGGAAGACCCTGGGGGGGGGGCAGATTCAGAGGCGAATTTGTTCCCTTTCTTCCGGGCATCTCTGGGGAAAACAGGAAGCGGAAGGAACAGCCATTTCCCTCAAGCCCTGATCCTTTGCTCTGTCCAGCTCCTCACCTGTCCCTGTCCCTGTCCCCCTCCCAAACCCCAGCCTAATCTTAATTACCCCTAACAGTGCCCTAAACAAAGTATTTATAAGGCTTACAGCGTTTGTCTTCCCGTTCCTATTAATAAAGTCTGGGAATGTAGGGAAGAAATATGGGCGGGTGACAGGGTTTTTAATGGTGCCTCACCTTAAATGCATTTTAAAATATGTAAATCAATAAAAAAATTATTTGTAATAGCAGCCTAAGAGTGCTGGTTAGCCTGGCGCGGAGTGAAATGCATGCTACAAGCCCTATTACCATACATCCTGGGAGCTGTAGTTAGGATTAATCTGTCAAAGGGGATGGTTTAGTGTTGATGAATATGACATGTGACCATTAACGATGTTGATTTTATCTCCCGAGATTAGCATGATTTACTTCGGATGGATAATAATGTCATTTGCTTGATGCAGTAGATCTGTTTACGAGCTGATTAAATTGTAAGGCCTTGCCTCATTTCATGCTATTTGGTTTACAGCTTCATTACCACAATCACAAAAGCTGGGGAAATGTCCTACATTCCATGTCACAATAAATCACCGCTTCCCGTTGCCGGGATGGATTTGAACAGTTCTGCCCAGCATGGACCATTCTTGGCTCCCCACTAATCTGTGATCCAGAATACATTAGGGGGATCTTCAGGAACACCAGAGCAAGAGGGGGCAGGAATCCGCTTGGGTTTTCTTTTTTTTTTTTTCACCGAGATTAAGGAAGTCCTTGAGTAATTAGCTGTAACAAATTACCTTATTATTTAGACAGGGAAGTCACTGTTTCATTGCGGGAATGATCACCATAAATATGCAGGAAAGTGATAATCAGAGGGGATCGTGGAGGCAAACGCTACCTTCACCCTGGCATCCTTTGTTCCGGAGAGGCACTCTGTGCAGGCAAAGGGTACAGGGTAATTCATGGGGACGTGTCCCCTGCCACATTCTTCCAGGTGGGGCGGAAGGGGTGGATGTGTGCCATGTATCCACAGCATGACCCCTGGGCTCCTCTGGGTGGGAAGCTGGCTTCCTGGAGGGAGGAACACCTGGCAGGTAGAGAAGTCTGAGAACCTCTGACCTCCAGCCAACCCCTTGGTCACCTGGGGTTGGTGAGTTCCTTGTTTGTACAGGGGACAGAACAGGCTGTGTGTCCCTTCACAAGCTGAGGAGGCAGGAAATGGGCCTCAAATGACCCCCATGTTTGTAGAATATACTAGAACATGAGGCTTTGCGCGCCAGCCACCTGCTGCGTTCTGGTCTTACTCCCATGAAGCTGGGATGGAGGCTCTCACTTTAGGTGAGAGATGAGGAGACTAAGACATGGGAGATGATGTGCCCAAGGCCACAGAGTTGGCCAGTGACAGAGCTGAATCAGAAGCCCGGCCACAGGGCCTCAGAGCTCCTCACAGCGCCCGTCCATGGGGCCCCGGGCGGAGAGGGCATCCTCGGGGTTTTGGCTTCTGTCTCAGATACTGAAACCTGTGGCTCCAAATGGAGTCAGTCTGGGCAGGATTTGGGATCCACAGGGAACCGAGCACTGGGACCATGTCTTGAGCAGGATCTTGAGTGGAATCAAGCAGGATGGAAGACTTCATCCCCCAGGCTGGGCCTTTAGAAATAGAAAACAGTCATTTCAGAGGGCGATGGTGAGCCTTTCTGCTCAGTTAAGTACCTTCCAAGGACAGCAAGAGGTAAGGGCGAGAAAAAAATGGCCCATGAAGATTCTACAGAGGTGGCAATGCCATTCCAAAGCGCTGGGCAAGTTCATCTCTGAGCTTGGGGCTTGGCTTAACTGGCGCCTAGAAGCCATCACTGTCCTCTGGGCATATATGGTGATTGCCGTTGTCTCTGTTTCTCAGCCCCTAGCGTCTCTCACCTTGCTCCTCTGTCGCGCTGCTCCTTGGGCATGAATGGACTGATGGCTCACACACCTGAGCCCTTGGCCAGCCGCTCAACATCCTTTTCACCCTACACGTCAGCTCTTCCATCAGCCATCCGTTGAATACCTACTCTGAGGCAGCCCTGGGTTTGGCGCTGCTGGGGATAATGACACTGAAGATGGCAGCCTTGTCGCCAGCCCTGTCTGTCCATCATTCATTGATCTGGCAATCTATTGGGTGCTTAATTGATCTGTCATCTAGTCAGCAAGCTTGCTGTTTGACGGATGGCTTGCCCCTTGCCCCGGGGCACTAATCTCAGTGTTGAACTCTGCAGGCTCACAGTCATCAGCCTGGTGTTCAGAGGGATTTAGGAGACCCCAAAGATTCCAGGAGAAGGTGCCCTCGAGCTATAAGGGAAGGTGGCAGCTTGAAACCCCTCTGGTTCTTGGAGGGGTTTCTAAAGGCTCTGAGCATAGAGATGCGGGCCATGGTACACACACGCTCCTGCCAGAGAAGACCGAGCTCCCTGCATCGTCTCCCTCACACCGGATGATAGTGCAAACACAGAGCCACACAGATAATCTCACACGTAGATGCGCACATTCATCAGTCACACATACACAGGTCCATAAGCTGATACTATGATCACATAAAAATTCACTAAAGGCTCACATGCTCATATACACGCTTACACATAGAGCCACAGGGGCACAGGCACCCATACACACACGTGCACTCACATGCAGGGTGTCACATGGCCTGTCCAAAGGCAGGTGTGTTACTTCTTACCACAGCCAGACACATGTCCAAGACCCACGTGTGTGTGCGTGCATGCGTGTGTGTGTGTGCGTGCGTGTGTGTGTGCGTGCATGCATGTTATGCATACATGTGGAGGCCAGAGGGCAACCCGAGTGTCATTCCTGAGGCACTGTACATCTCTTCTTCATTAATATTCTTTGTTAATTTATTAGCGAGTGTGGGGGAGGGAGAATGGGCACACCAGGGCCTCTTGCCACTGCACAGAACTCCAGACACATGCGTCACTTTTGTGCATCTGGTTTTATGTGGGGACTGGTGAATTGAACTCGGGATGTCAGGCTTTGCAAGAAGTACCTTTAACTGCTGAGCTATCTTTCCAGCCCCTGTACATCTTTTTGGAGAGAAGGTCTCTCAGCGGCCCGGAGCTTGCCACTTAGGCTAGGCTGGCTGTCTGTGTACCCCAGCGACCCTCCTGCCTGTCTTCCTGCTGCTGGGATTACCTGGGTACACACCAGGGTTTGTTTTCTGTTTTCACACGGGTTCTAGGGATCCAGCCCACGGTCTCATGCTTGCAAAGCAGGCAGTTGGCCAGCTGAGACATCTCCCCCCACCCCGAGTGTCACCGTCACACAAAGGCCCAAGGCCACTTGGACACTATACTTTGCGATGTCCTCTCTCCTACTCAGTAACCCAGGTAACTACTCGGCCAGGCCATAGGAGGGGCACAGCACTGTACCCCTGCTGCACAGTGCCATGCGGCTTCTCAAGCCCCCTAGTTGGTGGCATGCTCAGAGTCTGAAGAACCAGGAGTCTCAGCACTTGTGTTCCTACTGTATGTGGTACCTCAACCTACCTCACCCTTCCTGGTCCCCTGTCTCTCCAGGTGTGAGGTGTGCTCCTCACATATCTACTTGAAAGGAAGTGAGTTTGCTCCAGGGAGCATGGAGAGCTTACAATCCTTTTATTTTTTTTTTTTAAATTTATTTATTTGAGAGCAACAGACACAGAGAGAAAGACAGATAGAGGGAGGGTGAGAGAATGGGCGCGCCAGGGCTTCCAGCCTCTGCAAACGAACTCCAGACGCGTGCGCCCCCTTGTGCATCTGGCTAACGTGGGACCTGGGGAACCGAGCCTCGAACCGGGGTCCTTAGGCTTCACAGGCAAGCGCTTAACTGCTAAGCCATCTCTCCAGCCCTTACAATCCTTAATGTTGAGCCCAGAGCTCTCCTCTCCTTCCTTTGTCCTCAGCCTGGCCCCTTGAGGCTCTTGGGTAGAGCCAGGCCATCCTGGGACTCTAAAGTGTGCACAGTCAGCAAACTGGGGTTAGAGGCAACCCCATTGCAGTGTTGGGGAGCTGCTGGAGAAGCAACAGGCAGTCTGCAGACAGGAAAGACACAGAGTGGGCAGGGACAGCCCAGGGTGCACCCTTAAAACTGGGCTGGGTGGCCTCCCAGGTGGGAAACGATTATGGCTTATATCAATTATCTTCTGCTATCAGAAAGACTCCTGGTCCATGGCTTTAAAAACACCAGCATTTCTTTAGTTCTTTCATTGGTAGTTGGGGCAGAGTTTGGTGGCGAGGGTGCATCTCCTCTTGGGGCCAGCTGAGGTGGCCCCCCGGGCAGGACGGGAATCCCTTCAGCTTTGTTCATTCCAGGTTGACATAGGATGCCACTTTGGCTGGGGCCAGGTACCTCCACGTGACCTGTCTCCGTGGTCACTTGGCTGGCTCTCGGCATGGCAATGGGGCTCCAGCTGAGCCTCTTAGGAGAGCCCTGGAAGCCACACCTGCAAGATTCACGAAGCTGAACACACTTATCAGAGCACCTCTTCCCTGGGTGAGGGGAGTGCAGGTGGGATACAGGGATGTGCCAGAGGTTCATAAATGTGAACAGCGAGAGACTGCCGAACTTTCCCCCCCAGAGCCAGGCTCCATCTTAGTCTAGCTTTCTTGTCTTTGTCTCTAGCTGGGGACAGACCATTTCCACCCTGGCTTCTGTCCTCTCTTTTCTCTTACGCTCACACATGCGCATCTCCAGCTCTGACCTCATGCAGGCATCAGAAATTCATCTCACCTAAGCGTGACTTGGGACAGACATCTGTAATCCAAATGCTAGAGAGGCTGAGGCAGGAGGATTGCCACAGGCTCAAAGCCAGTCTAGGTCACATAGTAAGCTTCAGGTCAGCCTGGACTATAGAGTGAGTCCCTGC
Source organism: Jaculus jaculus (assembly GCF_020740685.1). Lineage (NCBI taxonomy): Eukaryota > Metazoa > Chordata > Mammalia > Rodentia > Dipodidae > Jaculus > Jaculus jaculus. The sequence continues at coordinate 16,267,828 of NC_059119.1, forward strand.
CTCAGAGCCATTACTGTCACCTCCATTAATAGAAACAAACAAACCCAAAAGAAATTAAAAAACAAAAAACTATTCCTCTACAAATCCATTCTGCTTTTTTTTTAAAAAATTTTTTTTAGCCGGGCGTGGTAGCACACGGCTTTAAACCCAGCATTCGGGAGGCAGAGGTGGGAGGATGGTCATGAGTTCAAGGCCACCCTGAGACTACATAGTGAATTCCAGGTCAGCCTGAGCTAGAGTGAGACTTTACCTCAAAAAGAAAATTATTCATTTATTTGCAAGCAGAGAGAAATTGAAGAGAGAGAGAGAGAGACAGAGCCAGAGCCAGAGAAAATGGGCATGCCAGGGCCTCTAGCTGCTGCAAATGAACTCCAGATGCATGCACTGCTTTGTGCATCTGGCTTTATTTGAGTACTGGGGACTTGAACCAGGATTGTTTGGCTTTGCAGGTAAGCACCTTAACCATTGAACAATCGCTCTAGCCCAAATCTGTTCTTTTTAAAAAATTTGTATTTATTGGGCTGGATAGATGGCTTATTAGTTAAGACACTTGCCTGAGAAGCCTAAGGACCCAGGATCGATTCCCTGGTACCCACATTAGCCAGATGCACAAGGGGACACATACATTTGGAGTTCATCTGCAGTGGTTAGAGGCCCCAGTGTGTCCATTTTCTCTCTCTCTCTCTCTCTCTGACTCTTTCTCAAATAAATAAATAAATAAATAAAAATTGTATTAATTATGTATGCCCCACTTTGTGCATCTGCCTTTATGTGGGTCCTGGGGAATTGAACCTGGGCTGGAAGGCTTTGCAAGCAAGCATCTTTAACCACTGAGCCATCTCACCACCACCTGCCCCCTCCCACCCATTCTTTCTGCCACCTGGCATGTGGTCACTTGGTCAGGGACCTCTCGTACATACAGCCTGTCTTGCAGCTCGGTGGGACCATATGACTGTGAGCAATTTCCTTTCTATTGAAAGGACACTGCCCTGCTCCCTTGTTGCTCGGCCCGTCCTGGACTTCCTCCCTCCACCTTCCTGCCCCATCCAGGTCAGATCACACAGAAGAGCATGATGCCCGGGGCAGTGGCTCCCTGAGGGATGCCATGGAGCAGAGCAGCCTGGGCTGCTGAGACCGTGACTTGAGAGCTTCTGCGAGTACCTCAGAACCCACTTGTTCCCCAGGTTACTTACTCTGCCTGGGCTCTGTGCTCCAGCCCTGACCTTTCTCCCGGGATGGCCCGTCTTGCCTCCTTCCTGATCCCCACAACTATCCTTGCTTTGCCTGTCCTGCAGTCTCGTCCTGCATCTAGCTTGCACCGGTCCTCTCTGAGCCAGTGTGCCTCTGAGCTGGTGTCTGTCTCCAGCGTCTCACTGATCTACCCTGCCATGTCACCCCTCTGCTTAAAGACACTCCATGGCTGGCCCTCTGTCGCTTACCAAAGACCTACACACTGTGTGTCTTGCCTCCACTCCTTTGACGTCGCTATCCCCGTCTTCATTTGGATTCCACATTCCCATTTTCTACCCATCACATACCTTTTCCACACCCAAGCCCCTTCACAGGGCTGCTGTCTCCCTGAAGATTCTCCCATGGTCCTGACGGAGTAAATGTGGCTCTCCAACTGACCCTCTCCCTCATCCCAGCCTGCCCACGGCAGCATTTGTTCCTGTGACCCATAAGAGTGGACAGTGACTTACTTGAAGACAGAGACCATGCTCTGGTCACCTTCCTGTGGTCTGCCTTCTTGCCTAAGATAAGGCTGTGTATGCGGTAGGTGGCAATACATGTTTTCCACTAAACACTTCTCTACCAGGGATGGCGGCTCAGCATTGCTTGGGCTCCGGCCTTCCCACGGGTCAGCAGCATGTCTTTTCTTGGCTCTTGGAGGTTCCCTGGGAACTGCCCTTCCCATACCTGCCTGGGTCTGGAGCAGCAGCAGCAGCAGCCAGGGACATCCTGTGGGCTCGAGGAGCAGAATCTGTGAGCGGAGGAACAGAGACAGAAGGACTTTGCAGTGAGACTAGCCTGTCTTTCAACTTGGCCTTACCCCTTACTATCTGAGACTTCAAGCACAGTCCTTAATCTCTCGGAGCCTCTGCTTCTTTCTTTTTTTTTAAAAAAAAAAAGATTTCATTTATTTATTTGAGAGAGAGAATGGGTGCACCAGGGCCTCCAGCCACTGTAAATGAACTCCAGATGCGTGTGCCCCCTTGTGCATCGGGCTAATGTGGGTCCTGGGGAATCGAACTGAGATCCTTTGGCTTTGCAGGCAAACACTTTAACTGCTAAGCCACCTTTCCAGCCCTATCTGCTTCTTTCTTAATATAATGCACACTTCCTGGAGAGTTTATGGGGATTAAAAAGATAATGCAGGGCTGGGGAGATGGCTTAGGGGTTAAGCACTTGCTGTGAAGCCTAAAGACCCCAGTTCGAGGCTCGGTTCCCCAGGTCCCACGTTAGCCAGATGCTCAAAGAGGCGCATGCATCTGGAGTTCGTTTGCAGTGGCTGGAAGCCCTGGTACACCCATTCTCTCTCTCTCTTTCTCTCCCTCTTTCTCTGTCTGTCACTCTCAAATAAATGAATAATAAACAAAAAAATTAAAAAAAGATAATGCAGTAAAAGCACTTAGCACAGTGCTTGGCACAGACACTCACTAAATGGCGATGTTCATCATGACTCTGTCCCTTCCTGGTGGCCTGAGATGGCCCTGAGAGCACCCTAGGGAGGCTCCACTCCCACTGGAATCCTTGCTGTGGGGTGGGCCTTTCCTTATGGACACATGACCGAGGCATGCATTGTCACACTGGCTTAGCTCCTTGCTGAGGAATTTGTTGGGTGAGTCTGGAAGGTTCAGGAGAGGGAGAAGGTTCAGGGATGGTTTCTGGTGGGGCAGGGCTGGGATGAACTGGATCTCGAAGCTGGTGTCAGCAGCTCAGGGTCCACTGTCAGGACAGTAAGCCAGGACAGGCTCTGTGTAAAGAAGTTGGACAGGGCGGAACAAGGTTCCCATGTGTGGTGTGGTCACACAGAGACATTACACTCTCCATCAGTGGCCACAGTCTTGGGGCAGCAGTCACGTTTCAGGGTTGTCTTCACTGGCTTCTGCCTCCCCTGTGGCTGGGCATCTGCAGCTTATAGTCTCTGTGCTCGAATGGGTGACCCCAGGGAAAGCTGGCAAGTATCAAGCAGATATTTTGCTCTCTGGGTGGTGGTGGCATAAATAAATACTGGCTTGATCAGGCTACCAATGTGACATCACTGAACGGGGCATGGGAAGAGAGGTGCCCAGCTGGTCCACAGGAACCAGCAAACTGATGTGAGCATGTCAGTGGGTGTGGGCTGATCTCTGCACTTGGCAAAAAGGTTAATTAGTGTGTGACTTCCATGAGGGAGAAGTAAAGACAGCTATGTAGATCAATGAAGCAAAAAAATAAAAAATAAAATAAAATAAAATAATAGGCCCTGGAAGTTAATACTTCAAAGCAAATTTCAGCTCTGCCCTTTTTGGCTGTGTGACCTCATCCATGTCTCAGTTTCTTCTTCTTCTTCTTCTTCTTCTTCTTCTTTTTTTTTTTTTTTTTTTTTTTTGGTTTTTCGAGGTAGGGTCTCACTCTGGTCCAGGCTGACCTGGACTTAACTATGTAGTCTCAGGGTGGCCTTGAACTCATGGCGATCCTCCTACCTCTGCCTCCCAAGTGCTGGGATTAAAGGCATGCACCACCACGCCCGGCTACAGTTTCTTATTCTTAAAGTGGAGCTAATGATAGTTCTAGAGTTCTGGTGAAGATGAATGGTGAATGCTGGGTTATTTATCATTGTTGGCATGTCCTTGAGGTCACAGAGCCTTAGAAAAGAGAACCCAGTGCTCCTCAGGGAGGTTCTCTAGGGCATAATCTTTTAACGTTGAAATTGTAAGTTTCTGCCTGGAGAGATGGCTTAATGGTTGAATCACTTGTCTGCAAAACCAAAGGACCCAGGTTCAATTCCCCAGGACCCACATAAGCCAGATACACAAGGTGGCTCATGCGTCTGGAGTTTGTTTGCAGTGGCTAGAGGTGCTGGTGCACCCATTCTTTCTCTATCTGCCTCTTTCTCTATCTTTCAAATAAATAAAAACAATCCCAGATTTCTCTCCAGATCAAAGCTTTCATTTAACTAATTTAACTTTGAAGGGCTTGGGATCGAACTCTGGCCCTTGCATATGCTAAGCAAGTACTAACCCACCACTAAGTCCCACACCCAGGATTTGACGTCCCAGGCCCATGAGCCACCTGAAATGACCTGTGTTGTGTGAATGCCCTCATTTTTTTTTTTCTTTTTCTTTTTATCTATTTATTCATCCAATAGAGAAGCAGAGAAAGAGAGAGACAGAGAATGGGCATGTTAGTGCCTCTAGCCACTGCAAATAAACTCCAGATGCATGCACTACCTTGTGCATCTGGCTTATGTGGCTACTGGGAGATTGAACTTGGTTCCTTAGGTGTCATAGGCAAGTGCCTTAACCAGTAAGCCATCTTTCCAGCTCTCATTTCTTTCTTCTTCTTCTTTTTTCTTTTTTTTTTTAATTTTTATTAACATTTTCCATGATTATAAAATATATCCCATGGTAATTCCCTCCCTCCCCACCCCCACACTTTCCCATTTGAAATTCCATTCTCCATCATATTACCTCCCCAATCTTCTTTTTAAATATATTTATTGGGCTGGAGAGATGGCTTAGCGGTTAAGCACTTGCCTGTGAAGCCTAAGGACCCTGGTTCAGGGCTTGATTCTCCAGGACCCACATTAGCTAGATGCACAAGGGGGCGCATGCGTCTGGAGTTCATTTGCAGTTGCCGGAGGCCCTGGCGCGCCCATTCTCTCTGTCTCTCTATCTGCCTCTCTCTCTCTCTCCCACTCTCTCTCTCTCTCTCTGTCACTTTCAAATAAATAAATAAAAATAAAAACAAAAATTTAAATATATTTATTTATATATTTGCAAGCAGAGGGAGCAGGGGAAATGGGCCAGAGCATCCTGACACTGCAAACAAACACCAGATACATTTTTGCATCTGGCTTATTTGGGTACTGGGGGTTGACCTTGGGCTGCCAGGTTTTGTAAGCAAGTGCCTTTAACACACTGAACCATCTCTCCAATCCCAGTTTGTCCTCATTACTAGGAAGAGAGGCCATAGACCTTTGGAGTCTGTACAAGAGACTGATTTTTGCATTCTTCACTTAATCCCCCAGAGGCTTGAGGTCATATGTAGAAACACAGGGTTCCCGCCCTGGAGGAGATGGTCAGCAGCAGGACAACCGAAAGGCGTGTTACTTTTCCGCTGCCCCGCTCAAGGGGACCATGGCGTGCCTGTTCCTTGTCCTTTCCTCAGAGTCTCAGCTGTTCATTTCTAAGTGGCCCTCCCCTTACTGTACTTTTGGGGACCTGGGAGAAGGGTGAGGCTGTGATTCAAACACTTTTCTGTGCTGAGAAGATCATCACTGTCACTTGACTTCTGAGATGTGTTTGCTCCTTTTAAGTTTCTGCATTTATAATTATTTAAGGGGAAGGTGACCCGAAGTTAAGCATAGATCTTCTGTGTCAAGTGGGAGATTGTGTTTTCAGTTTTTTTTCTGGCCTTAAATATATTTTATATATTTATTTGAGAGAGAGAGAGAATGGGTGCGCCAGGGCCTCCAGCCACTGCAAACGAACTCCAGACACGTGCGCCCCCTGTGCATCTGGCTAATGTGGGTCCTGGAGAGTCGAACCAGGATCCTTTGCCTTTGCAGGCAAACACCTTAACTGTTAAGCCAACTTCCTAGCCCTGTTTTCAGTTTTTATCAATAACATGGTGGCAAGAAGTTTTACAATCAATCTTCCCACCAATCCAAGTGTTCTCTCTCTCTCTCCCCCTCCCTGTCCCCTCCCCCCTCAAGCTAAGACCTTATGCATATATGCATATTAGGCAAATACTCTCCACTGACCTACACCCCCCAACCCCTTTAATTAATTATTTTTTGTTTTTTCCAGGTAGGGTTTCACTCTAGTCCAGGCTGACCTGGAATTCACTATGTAGTCTCAGGTTGTCCTCAAACTCAAGGTGATCTTCCTAACGCTGCCTCCCAAGTGCTGGGATTAAAGGCATGTGCCGCCACATTCGGCTTTAATTAATTAATTAATTAATTAATTATTATTATTATTATTTTTTTTTTTGTTTTTTCGGGGTAGGGTCTCACTCTGGCTCAGCCTGACCTGGAATTCACTCTGTAGTCTCAGGGTGGCCTTGAACTCACGGCGATCCTCCTACCTCTGCCTCCCGAGTGCTGGGATTAAAGGCGTGAGCCACCACACCTGGCTTTTAATTTATTTTTTGAGTGGAGTCTTGCTATGTTTCCCAAATTGATCTTGAATTTACGATCCCCTTGACTTAACCAGTCAAGTAGCTGGGATTATAGGCATATACCACCATGCTTGGCTTTTTTCTTTTCCCTTCCTTCTTTCCTTCCTTCCTTCCTTCCTTCCTTCCTTCCTTCCTTCCTTCCTTCCTTCCTTCCTTCCTTTTCCTCGTTCTTTTTTGGTTTTTAGAGGTAGGGTGTCACTCTAGCCAGGCTAGCACTATATAGTCTGGAGCTGGCCTCTAATTCACAGCAATCCACCTACCTCAGCTTCCAGGATGCTGGAGTTAAAGGCATGCAGCTCCGCTCCCACCTCTTTTTCTTTTAACTTTTTATTGACAACTTCTGTACATATAGACAGTATACCATGACATAATCCTGCCACTATCCTCCCTTTCCCCCTTCTGAGTATCCCCTCCAGTGAATCTCTTCTTTCCAACTAGCCTCTCTTCTGTTTTGATGTCATTTCCCCCCCTTGTGTAGGTAGTGTCAGCCACTGTGAGGTCATGAGTGCAATGGCCACGTTGTGTCTAGAAGCTGGCTCTTTTTTATTTTTATTTTTATTTTTATTTTTTTGCTTTTCAAGATAGGGTCTCACTCTAGCTCAGGCTCACCTGGAGTTCACTATGTCATCTCAGGGTGGCCTCGAACTCATGGTGACTCTCTGACCTTTGTCTCCCGAGTGCTGGGATTAAAGGTGTGTACCACCACACCCAGCTTTCACTTTTTAAATTTTTTTTTAAAATTTGAGACAGAGAAAGAGAGAGAGAATGCGTGTGCCAGGGTCTCTAGCTAGTGCAAATGAACTCCAGATGCATGGGCCATCTTGTGTATCTGGCTTATGTAGGACCTGGAGAATCGAACCTGGATACTTAGGCATCGCAGGTGAGCGCCTTAACCGCTAAGCCATCTCTGCAGCCACTTTTTTTTTTTTTTTTAATGGAAGATCTCTTTCCCTGACTTGATGTTGCTTGTGGAATACAAGACCACAAGGAACAGTCCTCTAACTGAAGTTCTCTATGGGAGTAAAAATTACCGTTGGTAAGTCTCATTGGGCAGATTTGTATGACAAGCATTCAGGCATCTAAACTTAGAACTGAATTGCACCAAGCCTTAATCGTACCTGAGGACTTAGCAGGCACTTGTTCTAATCACTTTACCAAGAATCTGCCTTAAGGGTCGAAGTAACCACCACCACCACCAGGGTTCTCTCTTTGCTCTGGGGGGCGGGGGGCTCTTAGGAGGTGCAGGGGAGTCTGCCCGTGTCTCTTCCAGCAACCTCCTTCCCGCCCTTAGTCAGAGTCTGCTTTGTCGTGATGCTGAGTGACACAGATGGGTGACAGATTCTGAAACAACAGGGTTTCTTTTTCATGGTTCCGGAGGCTAGAAGTCCAAGTTCAAGGTGTTGACTGATCCAGTTTCTGTGGAGGGTTCTTCTCCTGACCTGTCGGAAGACTAAGTCCTCACAAAGTCCTTCGTATGTGAACAGTGAGCGGGGGAGGAAGACGGGGAGGGACGGTGGAAGGGAGATAGCTGGTGTTTCTCATAAGGCCACCAATCTTCTCATATTACAGCCCCATTGTATGACCCCATTTAACCTTATTCACCTCCCTAGAGGTCTCGTCTCTAAATATAGTGACCTTAGGAAATAGAGCTGTCAATAACAGGAGGAGGGGAACACACACTATAGTCTATTATAGCCTTAAGTTGGGCTTAGTGTCCCATTTCCAGCCTCTCTTGCAGCTACATGTGGCAACATTCTGTCCAATAAGGTACAAGATATAGTGTTGTGTGAGTTCTAGGAAGACCTATTAAAAGAGAAGGGAATAAAATATTTGAAAAAAAAAAAAAAAGGATTGAGAGATAGCTTAGCAGTTAAGGCACTTGCCTGCAAAGCCAAAGGACCAAGGCTTGATTCCCTAGGACCCATGTAAGCCAGATGTAAAAGGTGGCACATGTATCTGGAGTTCATTTGCAGTGGCTGGAGGCCCTGATGTGCCCATTCTCTCTGCCTTTTCTTTCTCTCTCAAATAAATAAATAAAGATAAAATATTTTAAAAAAAAGCGAAGGGGGACTGGAGAGAAAGCTAAGTAATTAAAGGTGCTGTTTGTAGAGCCTGAGAGCCTGTGTTCAGTTCCCCAGAACCCATGTGAAGACAGAGGCACAAAGTGGTGCATGTGTCTGCAGTGGCAGGAGGCCCTGGTGTGCCCACTCTCTCTCAAATAAAAAAGTATTTTTGGGTCTATATAAAACATTGAAATTAAAAAAAAAAAAGATAAGTGGGAGGCTGGAGAGATGGCTCAATGGTTAAGGCACTTGACTGCAAAGCTTAATGACCTGGGTTTGATTCCCCAGTACCCAAGTAAAGCCAGATGCACAGTGGCACATGCATCTGGAATTTGTTTACAGTGGCTGGGAGGCCTTGGCATACCCATTCTCTCTCTCCCTCCTTCTCTCTCTCTTTCCTCCCTGTATCTCTCTGCTTGCAGATAAAAGATATTTTAAATCAAGATAAGGGGTCCCATTGACCTCTTCCTGCACCTCCTTCCTGCACTGGGCAATGGCAGCTGAGCTTGGACAGCCACCTTGGACTCAGGTGTTGGGATAAAAGCATCCAGATTGGGACGACAGAGCCCAAAACTGAAGGCCCTGGTCCTTGTGACTGGAAGCTGTTCTGCCTGGACTTCCCGCCTCTACTCTGAGGGATCATTTATCATCAGTATTTATCATCAGTATTTAAGGATCTTTGTTATTGACATCTGATAAAATTTTGAACTACTTTGTGGGGCTGGGCTTATGTGGATACCGGGGAATCGAACCTGGGATGACAGGTTTTGCAAGCATGAGTCTTTAATGGCTGAGACATCTCCCCAGTCATCCAGTCATCAATTTCTAACTAATTTATTGATGCTCACCTGAGTTTTTTTTTTTTTTTTTTTTTTTGAGGGAGGGTCTCACTCTGGCCCAAGATGATCTGGAACTCACTCTGTAGTCTCAGACTGGCCTCGAACTCACAGTGATCCTCCTACATCTGCCTTCCAAGTGCTGGGATTTAAGGCATGATCCACCACACTTAGCTTTTTAAAAAATATTTATTTGCAAGGGGAGAGGGAGAGAGAGAATAAGAATTGGTATGTCAGAGCCTCTTGACACTGTAAACAAACTCCAGACACATGTGCCACTTTGTGCATCTGGCTTTATGTGGATAGTGGGGAATAAAACCTTGGTTATCAGGCTTTGTAAGCAAGTGCCTTAACTCCTGAGCCATCTCTCCAGCCCTGACCTGAGGCTTTTTTTTTTTTTTTAAAGAAACGGACCAAATATTTGCGCTGTTCCTTTTTTTTTTTTAATTTTTTTTGGTTTATTTTTATTTATTTATTTGAGAGCGACAGACAGAGAAAGAGGCAGAGAGAGAGAGAGAGAATGGGCACGCCAGGGCTTCCAGCCACTGCTACGAACTCCAGACGCGTGCACTCCCTTGTGCATCTGGCTAACGTGGGTCCTGGGGAATCGAGCCTTGAACCGGGGTCCGTAGGCTTCACAGGCAAGCGCTTAACTGCTAAACCATCTCTCCAGCCCTGACCTGAGGTTTTAAAAAATTTTTTTTGTTTATTTTTTTATTTATTTGAGAGCAATAGAGAGAGAGAGAGAAAGAGAGAATGGGTGCACCAGGGCCTCCAGCCACTGCAAACAAACTCCAGATGCATGTGCCTCCTTGTGCCTCTGGCTAATGTGGGTCTTGGGGAATTGAGCCTCAAACCAAGGTCCTTAGGCTTCACAGGCAAGCGCTTAACTGCTAAGCCATCTCTCCAGCCCCTGAACTGAGGTTTTGAGCCCAAACCTTCCAAGTTCCTTTAAGGCTCTGCCACTTTTGCTTCTCTACTCCTTCCTTCTTTGGAAGCATACCTTCTAAGAGGACCAAGTTCATCTCCTTATTCTCTTGCTTGGGTCTTTGTTTTTTTCTCATTGCCTTGTTCTTTCACCCTGGCTCCCTCTAGAATTTATTGGACACTTGCTGTCTTTCAGTATCTAGCCTTTGTGGACAATACCAAGAGTGTGTGGGGCTAGGGGTGTAGCTTAGTTGGTAGGGTGCCTGCCTAGTAGGCACGGGGCCCTGGCTTGATCCTCAGCTTTGCAGGAAACCAGGCATGTTGGTGCATGCTTATAATCCCAGACTGTGGGAGGTAGAGGCAGGGGCATCAGGAGTTGGAAGCCAACCTGAACCATGTAGCAAACTCATGGCCAGCCTGGGCTATATGAAACCATGCCTGGTGGTGGGTGGACATGGGTGAATAGGAGCTACCATGAGGCTTCCAGAAAGAGGGGACGCTTGGCCCAAGGAGGAGGTTTGAGGTGGTAATATGAGAAAGAGGGTGAGATGAAATGGCCAGTCTAGGGGCCAGCACAGTGCCACCCATCCCATTTTCACCTTCCATCTCTCACCATGAAACAAGGATGGTGACCGTGATCTGAACATGTGAAAGCATGGCGCAGTGTGCATGCAGCACTTACGGACATTGCTGCTGTGTGCATAGCTCTAGGGCCAGTTTTGAGGATGAGCTTTACTGTTGAGGATGTAATGGCTTGTCCCTGGTCACACCAGTACTGAGAAGCCCTAGTCATCCCTAGTCTGGTGCCTTTATACCTCTCCATTCCAGCTTTGTGTTAAGTGCAAGGCTTATGCAAAGAGGTGCAGACAGAATAGCAGGAAAGGGAAACACTGGGAGGGTTTGTACGAGAGGCGAGTATTGAGGGAGTTCTGAAGAGAGGTGTATTACTTACTTTCCTTGTCACTATGTTAAAAAAAAAAAATCTGGCTAAAGCCACTTAAGTGCAAAAGGCTTTCTTTTGGCTCATGGTTTGAGGGGATACAGCCCTTCCTGGCAGGCTGGCAAGGCTTGCAGCAGTGGGGTGGAAGGAGGTGCTCACATTTGAGCAGACCAGGAGACAGAGTCAGACAGGAAGGAGGGCCGGGCTGTTTCCTCAAGGCCCACCTCCACTTCAAGGCCACTTCCTTCAGCTGGGCTCCACTTCCTGAAGAGTTTACAATTCTGGAAACAGTGCCAGCCACTGGGGCACAAGTGTTCCATCACATGAGCCTGTGGGGAACATCTGAAATTTAAACCATGGCAGGAGGGCAGAAACAAAGGCAGTCCAGGGAAGGAATGTGTGACTGTACAACTGAACCAGGACTTGGAGGATGGATTGGAGACGAGCTGACTGACAGAGGGTTTGAACTGTGAGGTGTTGTAAGACGCACGAAGGTCAGGCAGAGGGCCAGACCAGAAGCATCATAATTACCTGCACCCCGGAGGAGGGCCGCCAGATTATAGAGAGCCAAAGAAAGCTATGATCAAGAAAGCTGCTCACAGGCTGGAGAGATGGCTTAGCGGTTAAGTGCTTGCCTGTGAAGCTTAAGGACCCTGGTTTGAGGCTTGATTCCCCAGGACCCATGTTAGCCAGATGCACAAGGGGGCGCACGCGTCTGGAGTTCATTTGCAGTGGCTGGAGGCCCTGGTGCACCCATTCTCTCTCTCTCTCTCTCTTTCTCTCTCTCTCTGTCTGTCACTCTTCAATAAAAATAAACAAAAAAAAATTTAAAAAAGAAGAAGGCTGCTCACAATGCTGTGGAGGTAAGAAAGATTCTCACAGGTGGCTCTGTGGTGCAGTGGATAGCACACTGGACTTCTAGCTGATGAAACATGCTTGCCTCCAGTAAGAGCCACAGTGGATTAGGCAGGAGCTTGGGCGTTTCATTTTCATTGCCGTTACTTTTTCCAATGCTGACGAACAGAACAAAGCCGGGGCCTCACGCATGCTGGCCCAGCAGGGTATCCTGGAGCCATACCTCCAGCCTTTCAATCTGTTGCTTCCCGTGAGCTTGACGTGTTCATTCACTTCTTGTTTCTGGGACAAAATACCTGACCAGAAATCACTGCCAGGGAGGACGGTTTTGTTTTAGCTTACAGTTCCAGTGACAGTGCATTGTGACAGGGTGGCCATGGTGGTGGGAGCTTGAGGCTGCTGGTCACGTTCAGCATGGTGAGGAAACGGAGACTGATGAACGCCGCTGCTCAGCCAGCGCTCCCCTTCTTATCCTGTTCAGGACTCTAGAGTGGAATGGCACCAGCCACAGTTAAGGTTGGTCTTCCCACCTTGACTGACCTGGTCGATAATCCCTCACTGGCACACGTAGAGGCTAACCTGATCCCCCACACGTGATTCTAGATCCTGTCAAGCTGGCAATCAGTATGAGCCATCACAGTTGGTATCCGTGTTCCCATTTAATTGATGAGCCAACTGAGGCCAAGAGGCGCAGTCACAGAGTGAGCCAGCGTAGAGCTAACAGTTTTGCTCAGCCCTCAATCTGTGTTCTTTCCATTGTACCATGTGGCTTCGGGCTGTTCTCACTCTCAGAATGTCCCCATTTTTTTTAATGTGACAGTAAGAAAGTGAGGTGGAGTGTGGTGGTGCATGTCTTCAATCCCAGCACTCGGGAGGCAGAGGTAGGAGCGAATTGGCATCCCAGAGCCTCTAGCCACTGCAATCGAATGCCAGGCGGTGTGCCGCCCTTTGTGCGCATGTCAGACCTTGCATGCTTGCATCCCTGTGAGTCTGGTTTACGTGGGACCTGGCGAGTGGAACATGAATCCTTAGGCTTTACAGGCAAGGGCCTTAGCCGTGAAGCCATCTCTCCAGCCCTGTCCCCCATGTTTGAGGGTCCCCACCAGGCACTGTTGCTTAGCCAGGCAGGGGATCAGAGTCTCTTCACAAGCCACCCCCCCCCAACATCCTGAGCTTAGTACACTATGCTGGGACTTTCGGGTTCCCTAGCCCAGGTCAGATGTAGTTGCTGGGCCTCTGCTTGGCTAGCAATGGGTTCACAGGGGCTGGGCTAATGACTCAGCCAGTAAAGTGCTTGCTGCACAAGACTGAGCACCTGAGCTGTGATCCCGAGGACCCTCAGAGATGCTGGTGTCGGTGGCCTGTGCCTGCATGGCAGTGCTTGGAAGGTGAAGCCAGGTGGAGCTCCTGTCCAAGCTGGCTGACTTACACTAGCCGAATTGGTGCGCTGTAGGTTCAGTGACAAGCCCTGTCTCAATAAATATAGACGACCTGTGGCCTCCACATGCCTGCACGCACGTGCATGCGCGCACACACGTGCACCCACACAATAGAAACACGCACATATACACCACGTGTGAAAGAAAAAAAAATGGGTTCACAAATGCCAGCTCACAGATGCCAACCCTGGCTGGAAGGGAGAAGCATTTGAGAAGATGACATGACAGGAAGTCTGTGTTCATTTCAACATGATGGGGGTCGAGGGAGGCATGTTGGATGGGGGTAGACAGGAAACAGGAGAGTCCACGAGTTGACAGTTATTGAGGTTGGGTGATGGGTTTATGGGAGTCCATTACACTGTTCCTTCTCCCTCTGTTTGGAAGCCACAGTAAAAAAAAAAACGATAATACAGAAGATCCCAGCCCCCACTGTACCACCCCCCCTCCACCAGCTGAGTCAGCGTCTCTGGTTTCTAGGAGTTGTCTACTTTAAGTTCTCTTGCAGGGGCAGCCAGGGTGGGACTCCTGCTTCCAGACCATCCCTGGACGGCCACAGACCCTCACGCGGTCAAGCCTCACTTTTATCATCTGGGAAATGCAGTAGAGACTCTTAACTACCGCATGGCATTGTGAAGTTTGAATGGGATCATATAGGATAAGCTGGGCTGGCTGTGTGGTCCATAATAGATGTGAGGTTATTACCCAGGACCGGGACACTGGAATCTCACTGTCACCACCAGAGGGACAAGTGTGTGGTGCAGTTGAGTGGGGAAGGCTGCCTGGGTTTTCCCCTCTGGCCTTGTCACTGGTTTCTGGGACAGCCTTAGTTTCTCCATAAGGGTCAAAAACCAGAAGAGGGCTGTCCAGGCCTGCATGGAAATGAACATGTGGGGCTCCTTCAGTCTGTCTGAGCCTTGGGGATGGTGGAGAGTGAGGAGGGCTTCAACATCCTTTCAGGGGGACTGGGAAAATAACAGGCTGAGTTGGAAGCTGCAGTGCGTGGGGAGGAGGGGAAGTGGTTCGCAACAGGAAGGAGAAACGACGGGAAAGGGACTCCTGGTCCCGGTCCTGAAAGCCCGCGAGGTGGATGACGGTGCGGGGTCCTGGGATGACTATGCAGTCCACGCAAGGCCTGCGCTTTGCTCTGGATCTCTGCGCTCCGCCGCGCCGCCTGGCGGTCACGCGCGCTCCGCTCGGGCTCCAGCCGCAGAGCAGCTCCCAGAAAAGCCAGAGAGAGAGAGAGAGAGAGAGACAGAGAGAGAGAGAGCCGGGACTAGATGGAAGGTGGGTGGCTGGGGGCCGCTGCGAGGAGGGGCGTGCGCCCCACCCCACGCAGGAGGCTCGAACCTCACCCCGGACACATGGCGCATATTGGCACCCTCCCCTCACCAGCCCCGCGCCCCGGTGACTTGGCTCTGTCCCACACGTCGGGGAATCCTTCTCTGCTCTCAAACGCCAGCCCCGAGGCTCTGGAATTTTTGTTGCCTCTGCGTAACTTCTCCCGGAAGAGGATCTCATTAAAGTTTTAATAGGGTTTGGTTTGGTTAATAAAATGCCAAGAGGGGGCAAGAAGGCCGGAATGTCCCCAGTAAGTCTCCTGGCAGGTTTAGGGCTCCCGAATCCCAGGGCGGCGGAGTGGTCTAGGGCCTACCCTATCCAAGCAGCGAGTCCTGGCTGGCGAGGGGATGTGGGGGTGGGGGGTTGCCCAAGGACCCCTGTGAGTCCGTGGCAGGCGAAGCTTTTGAGTCCCAGGGTCAGCAGTGTGTGGCTGGTGCTGGTGAGAGGCTGGGGCAGCGGCCGGCCTGGCTTTCAGATCCCAAGCCACGGACACTGGAGTGTGGGGGACTCCGCGAACGTCCCCTTCTGCCCACCCCGATGGTGGTGTCTGTCCGAGCACCTGAGGGTGTCGAGGCCCTCGGTGGGGGTCAAGGTTCTCGAGGAGCCCGGCGACGCAGTGTGGCCTCTCTGGGCCAGGCCAGATCGGGAGCAGGGCCGCGAAAAGGCGTCCCCCAGACACTGGGGGGCCAGTGTTCCCCTCTGGCGCGCCCACCTGGCTTTCTGGGCCTGGGGGGTCGTGGGTGTCCGAGGCTCCCTCCGGGGAAGGGCGGCGAGGCCCAGCTCTCTTCCGAGTCTGCTCGGGCCTTGTGAGCTCCCCGAGGCGTGTCTGATGGAGGTGGCCAGGGCCGCTCTGCGTGCCACCCGGGAAAAGGCCCCGCAGCCGAGAGGCTGGTGCTGCGCAGGAGGTTGGGGAGAAAAAGAAATCTCAGAAAGTCACCAAGCCCTGTGACTAGAGGAGCTGGGTGCCAGGGCAAGCCCGAGACTCGGAGGACTCTCTGCGCCTGTCTCCAAGGGTTCTGCACCCCGACTCCTGGGTTCCGGAGGTCCCACCCCAGGGCGCTGTGGGCCCAGAGCTCCCAGACAGCCTCAAGCCTAGAGTTGGAGCCCAGGCCCGGGGTGCGCGCAAGGAACACTGGCTCCCGCTGCGATCCGGGTCGGTTTTTTCTACGCGGTTCCTTCCGTCTGCGCTTCTGGCCCCGGATCGCGCGGCCCAAGTTGGGGGAGAAGTGAGCGGAGCGCGCCGCGGGGATCCGCCACCGGGACCAGGCCCAGCGCCGCGCCCCGTGCCCACCAGGTCGCCCCGGCGAGGCGGAGCGGGGCGGCGGGGAGTCCCGCACGGCCGTAGCTAAAGCGGCTTCCGGGTCCCGACCCGCGGCGCGCACTCTGGCCACCCCGGGTCTGGGCTGCGGCGCCGGCTGCGGAGCGATGGGGACGCGGAAAAGCAGCGGGGCCGCCGGCCGGCCCCGAGTGGGCACTCCGGCGGGAGAAAGGAGCCGGGCTGGGGTGTTTGGGGGGGGTTACCTTGGCCCTAGGCTGTCAGAAGAAACGTGGGGCGCACTTCCCCTGCTCCCGAGGGTCCCCTGCGCTCTATCCAGGCCGGGGAACCGAGTACTCCGAGCGCTTCTAAGTCCCCCAGTCTAGGTGAGCGGCCTGTCCCGGGCCAGGGATGCTCCCGTGGTGACAAGGACGGCGGGCTGCCGCAAGTCCCCGGGGCCGGGCGAGTCCAACCTGCTTCACTCTTTGCACAAAACGAAACCCAAACGCCCCAAGAAGTCTCAAAGGGAGAACTGAACAAAAATCAAAGAGGCCTCTTTCCATCCTTTCACTTTCTCAAAGCAGCTGCTGAGAGAAGATTTAAACAAAAACGAAACGAGCAATTAGCAAAGGACGCTCTTTCCACATATGGAATTCTTTCTCGAAAAAAATATTTCCCCCAATGTCAGCCCCGAGGCGGGCCCGCCCCGCCTCAATTTTGCCTCTTCCACAAAAAAAAAAAAAAAAATCACTAAAGAGAGATGAGAAATTCGGCTCCTGTCTCGGGCAAGAGATAGCAGAGAGGTCCCACAGCGGCTGAAACTGCTCTGCTCTTGTCTTCAACCAAAAATAAAATAAATAAAAAGATAAGAAGAAGTAAAACCTTTTAATACATCAAATATACGGAATTTTAATCTTTAAAGCGATACATTGTCTATTATTTTAGTACATGACGTAAACCTTGTCCCCTTCTCAGCGGGTGGACTTAAAAATTAAAAATAGTTAAGTGTTCCTTTTAAAGAACAAAATAAGGCAAATGAGGTTTTGGAATAGAATTGTTTTTCCTTTTTTTTGTGTTTTCTTCCAGAATACATACAAAAAAATACCCATTCTCTTTTGATGGTATACACCTTAAAAATAATTGCAATTTGAAATCAGAACTGACAAATCGTGACTTGGTTTGTTTCATCTTTTTCATTTTTTTTTTTGCAACAAACATGCATGTAAATTTGTTTCAATCAGACATTAAATAAGAACGGACGATACAATCATAGCAATTTAAAGTAACATTAAAGAGAAGACCTCTAGTTCTGTGGCGGTTTTGCTTTTATTTATAATCTACAAGGGATGGGAGGGTTTGTCTTCCACATTTTTACCCTCAAGTTTTAATTTTTCCCCCCTCCTTTTTACCTACAGAGCTCAAACTAAATAATGCACTTTTGAACCACGGGTCCGCTTGGAGCTAACATAAATAAATACCAGTGTCCACCGGCGAAGTCCTTACATGAACACCCTCAGTTATTTTGTCCTTTATCTATAAAAAGTCAAATGATATTTTTGTTTTAACTTTTATAAAGTTTGGGGGAGGGAGGTAAGAGGTGGGAGGAGGGAAAGAGCTTTCCCACCGGGTCTCACTCTCTGTTGTTGGTTAGATAGGTATGGTATAGACTTTTTTTTGTTTGTTTGTCTGTCTATGTCTGTTTAAATTTTCCTTCCGTGGCCCGGGTTTTTCCCACTCGGGGGCATCAGCAGCCTCGGTCCTGCTTCCTCCCCCCCCCTCCGTCCCTCTCCCCCAGCTCCTTTCTCTCCCTCGGTAGCCCTCCTGGACAGCCCTCACTGATAGCCCAGCGCCGAGGCGGTGGTCAGTCTCTGTCCGTAGAGGGCGTAGGGCGAGTAGTAGGGTCCGGTGGCGGCAGGCACGGGTACCGGAGCGCCGGGTGTGGGGAGCGGGCTCTTGGAGTACGGATGGTAGCGGCTGCTGAGTCCCAGGGCGTGGTGGGGGCTGCGCAGCGCCAGGGTCCCTGGGCTGCCCGGGGCGCCCGACGTGGGGATGTGCATGTGACAAGCCATGGCGGCCGCGGCGGCGCTGGCCAGAGACGACGAGCTAGGGTAACCCGACAGCAGTTTGTCTGTCCCCGGGAAGGCCGTATGGGTCCGCAAGTGGCTCAGCAGCTCTTCCGACGTGGCGAAGCGCTTGTCGCACGGCCCGTTGGCCGACACCCAGTTGCAGATGTGGGGGAGCGGGTCGTTGGGGAGCATGAAACCGTAGGGGTACAGAGGATGGCCGGCCAGAGAGGGCGGCGTGGCGCCCGCGGCGGCCGTGAGCGACGAGTGCACGCCGTGCAGCGGGTGCGTGGGGTACACCAGCGGGTATCCGGACTTGAGCGCTGCGGCCGCAGCAGCCGGATCGTGCGCGCACGAAGCGCTGGCCGCCGCCGCCCCGGCCAGGTGGCTCGCGCAGTGGTAGCTGAGGCAGTACGGGTCCCGGCACAAACTGGCCGTCATCACGGACGGAGGCGACGCCCCGGCCAGGGGGCTCGAGCCGGCCGGCTTACTGCAGCCCAGAGAGCCAGCCGCGGCCGCTGCCAGCTGCGCCCCTACCAGGCTGCCCGGCTTGGTGGGATCGAGCGCCACGCCGTGGGGTAGGAACTGGGGCGGGTAGCCAGCGTAGGCTCCGGCCAGGCTGCCGGGGTAGGTCATGCCCGCGGGAGGCAGAGGGAACACTGTCTGGCCTGGCTTATAGGGGGACACCGGAGCCACCAGCCCGGAGCCCAACACCGAAGAGGAGGTGGGCGCGCTGGGGCCGGAGCCCGAGCTGGAGCCCGCAGAGCCGCCGCAGTCCGAGCCCAAAGACTTGCCCCCGGGACCGCCATCCGGATGCTGGTTCACGTCCACGTTAATCCCGCCGCCGCAGCTAATCCGGCCGTGCGCCAGCCCCGCGGGGCCCCCTTCGGCCGAGGAGCCCCCGGCGCCCTTGCCGCCGCCGCCGCCGCCGCCCGCGTCGGGGTCTTTCTTGTCGTCCTTGCCCTCCGGGCCGCCTCCGGCCGAGGGCAGCATGCCTCCCGGTGAACAGGCCGAGGCGCTGGAACTGGGACTGCCTGTCCTGGGCGTGAATGGCTGGCAGGTGGCGCTCGGTACCCGGAATCCCGACTTCTCCGCAGAAACACCCCCGCCGCCGCCCCCACCACCGCCGCCACCGCCGCCGCCGCCGCCGCCGCCTCCCGGCTCCTTCTTATCCGAGCCGGGCTTGGAGTACGGCTTGAAACTCGACTTGTCCTCCACGCCGATGTCGCTCAGCTTCAGGGGGCCCGACTTGCCGTCCTTGTCGCCCCCGGCTCCGCCGCCTGCACCACCCGCGCCGCCCCCGTTGGAGGCGACCGACGAGAGTTTGGAGGAGGGCGAGGGGTCAGGCTTCCCTATCTGGGAGCATGTCTGTGCCAGCAGCGCCAGTGGGCTCTTCTTGGCATCGAGCTGCGGAGTCACACAGAGAAAGAAGGGAGAAACCCTTTAGAATTCTGGATTTCGGGTTCTAACGACCTCTGTAATAAACCCGAGGAGAGTATCTCCAACCTGGAGGCACAATTCTAAGGGGGGGGTGTCAGCGGGGGCCACCCAAGTTCCACACCCCACCCGCAACGACCCTCGCCTTCGAAACCCCCAAGCCCTGGTCGGGATCGTGCCCGCACAATCTCAGCACTACCTGGATTTACAATCCCTTTAGAAATGTCTTAGGTTTCAGCTCTTAGACCCAGAACCGTACCCCTCCCCGCACACACCCCTCAATTTCTGAGTAAGGGCTTGGGCAGTTGGCGCCTCCGAGGCTGTGTATGTATACTAGGTTCTGGGGAGCCAGAGCTCGGCGACTTTGAAACGGTATTTCAGCACCCCCCCCCCCCTTCCGCCTTGAGGCCAGGTGACGGAGGGCTTGGAGTAGGGGCTTTAATACACTAAAGGGACAAGTTTAGGCCGTCTTGGCCCCTAGCATTTGCACCTCATTCCGCCTCCTTCCTCCTTCCCTCTGTAGTTTTGGGGTGCGGAAGCACTTTCCTCCCATCTCGGAGCTGAATCACTCCGGCACCCTCCCCCCACTCCCGGATCCCAGGAGAAAGAAAAGCCTCCTAGGGAGGCAGCCCGGGTCCCAGGTCCCATCTTGACCCTGAGCGAACCAGATGCTCACCTCAATGGGGCTGACGGGCGTGGAAGGCAGGGGCTGTAGGTATTCAGGGTGCAAAATATGTCCAGTCCGTGCCGTCAGCATCTTCAGCACCTTGATGGGCAGGCGGTTGGCCTGGCGCAGGGGGTCAGAGGGGGGCACAGCGTGCACAAAAGGCTTGGTGCTGCCGGCCGGGGACGAGCCTTGGCCGGGGCCGGAGCTATTTCCAGAGAGCGAGCTGGTCCAGGCAGGGTCCGCGCCGCCGCCGCCGCCGCCGCCGCCGCCGGGCTTACTGCTTCTTAGGGCAGAAAGCGAGGGCGCTGTGCTCATGACCCACCCGCGCGCATGGGAGCAGCGGGGGTTGGGCTCCGGGAGGCGCGGGGCGGGCTCGGGGCTGCGCGCTCGCCCGGGGAGCAGCAGCAGCAGCAGGAGGAGGAGGAGGAGGAGCTGGCGCGGCGGCCACGGGCGCCCAGCGCGCCTTCCCGGCGCCTAGAGCCACAAGCGAATAATCCTGGGTGGCCCGCGGCGGAGCGTAGAGCCGGGGCGCACAGCGGGAGTGCCCGGCGGCTCCTCTCGGCTCGGCTCTGCTCGCGGGGGTCCGCCTCGGCCCGCGTCCCCGGCGCTGCACCGCGCCGCGCTCGACGATGTGAGCCGCTGCCTGGCCAGCCGGGGCTCTGGCGAGGAAACTCACTTCAAAAGCAGCTGCACCGAGGGGGAGATTAAAGCCTTTGCCGCCTTCCAATCAAATGGGAGCCCGAGGTGATTGGAGGGTCAAGGGGATGTGACGCGTCCCGCGCCGCCGCCGCCGCCGCAGCCAGGACTCTCAGTGCTGGTTTTAATGGGCAGCTCCCTCCTCGCCGCCCCTTGGCTTGTCTCCTCCCTAGATTCCGCCAGCCCGGACTAGACGGACATTTATTCTACGTTTGCCATCCACCGCCTCCCTCTTTTTTCCCCCCCCTCTCCCTCACCCTCCTCCCTTCTCTTCGTTCTTCCTCTTCCTCTTCTCGAAAATAAACTGCAACCTTTGCAGGGAGGGGGTTCGTGAGCCCGAGAGATCAGAAGCGCCGGCAGGAGTGCTGCCGACCCGCGGAACGGTCAGCTCCAGGGGCGCGTGCGGGGACCCAGCACAGCAAATGTTCTTTTCAGTAACTGAGATCTTGCAGGGTAAGGAAAGGCGGAGAGCGGGTGCCCGATTGGAAGTCTACCCGCCCGCTTGGATTTCCTGAGGTTCCGCGGCGGAGAAACCAGAAGCTTGGAGGGCAGCGGAGGCGGCGGCTGCTCATCCCGGCGACGCGCGCGGGGCTCTCCGCCCTTCCCGATCACGTGACACGCGCGGCCTCACAGATTGGGGCAGGAGCCGGAGTCACATGTTTCCTCTGTTTCACACTCAGTCACTCCTCCCCCCCCACCATTCTTGCTCTCCCCAGCCATCCTCTCTTCTCCTCTACCCCCCCTCCCACCACCACGTTCTGTGGGCATCTCCACCCCTCCATCAATTGTCAATGTGCCTCGACCGCAATCAATCAGTTATTTGTCAGCTCTTGTCAATCCACCCGTGATTTATGTCAGCTTTTGTTGCTGATTACAAGGCGGGTGCGACTTGAAGGGAAAAAGAGGGCGAGAGAGGAGAGAGAGAGGGAGAGAAGAGGAGAGAGGAGAGGAGAGGAGAGAGGGAATTGAAGGGAGGGGAAAAGAGGAGCGGCCTCCTGGGGTGTTGGGGTTCTACGAAAAAAGAATGAAGGGGAAGAAAGGTGCTCAGGGTTTGAAACATGGGTTAGTGACGTGCGCAGGTGTACCCAGGACGCGGAGAGGGGCGCGCAGGCCTGGGAAGGGGGTGCGCCTTCCCTTCTAGGTGTTGGAGAGACAGACGCTCGCTCCCCCCCACCTTTGGAGCTTGATCGGTGGCGATCACAGAGTTTCGGGCGGCCCGGGGTACCCGAGACCCTCCCTGCGACGCCTAACACGGGAGATTTCCCGCTTCTCCGGAATAATCCCTCCAGGGCGTGTAGCGTGCGGATGTCCCGGGTGCCACCTTTTCCTAACGACCTCCCCCCCGCCACACACACATCCCGACCCCAAACTAGCCTACTTCTTTCCAAGACTCACACCAGCAACGTAACTTGAGTCCTCGAGGTCAATGATGGGCTCACCTCTCCCGACCTTAATTCCTTCAACGCCCTCGAATCCTGTCTAGGGTTGAAAGGCTTCAAGAAGAGGCCTGACCGCGGGTGTGCTGGAGAAACAGGTCTCAGGGTCATTGTCCCCAGCCCTGTGCCACTGCACACCTCTTTAGCCACCCCGCCAGCCTTGGGAACCCTGGGTTCCCTGGGGGGCTGGCTGCTCGCTGGAATTTACTGGGACGCCGGACTGACCGGCGCTGGGAGAAGAGAGCGAAGGCGCGAGGGAGGGGCGGCTGCCTGTGGGAACGTGTGCGTCCTGGGAAGCGGAGCGGGACTGCCGCGTTCCCCTCGATTTGCACAGTCACTCGGGCTGTTCGGAAGGGACGAGGGAGGCGCTGTGCGCACCGCCCGGTACCTGCAATCTGGGCGCGCAGTGTGGTCGCATGGCTGTGAATTCTCCCGGGCTTGGTAGCGTCGGGAGCCAGTTTGAGGGTCACCTCCAGAAACTCAAGATTAGAAAGGGGTGTGTGTGTGAGAGAGAGAGAGAGAGAGAGAGAGAGAGAGAGAGAGAGAGAGAGAGAGAGAAGAGGGGGAGAGAAGGACACACCCCTTTCCTCGCCAGGACTTGAGACACTTTGAGTCTCCCCTCCCCCACTTTTCCGCCCCGGTTCTTCTTTGTTGTCAAGTCCTTTTTGATAAATGGTAGGGCTGGGAGCGCTGGGCGCCGGGAGCCCGTCTCAGCCCGTGCTGGGTGGGGTGGTGGGGGGGGGGGGAAGAGCGGGGCGCCGAGCCTGGAGACCCGGTTCTGACCGATGCGCGCCTGGAGCTGAACCGGGTCCTCGCCAGGGTCGGTTCCTGGATGTCTTCAGCATACTGGTCCTGTCCTCTCTCAGCATCCCATTCCTCTTCCCCCCTCCTTTCTCTGCCTCCCACTCTGCGCGCGGACTGAGAACTTTCTGGGGTGAGTTTTAGAATTTTCTTTTAGGCATCTTTTACTGCGTTGAAAATTTAATTCTTTGCTTTAATTTTTTTTTTTATTTTTTAGGCTGGTAAGGCTTAAGAGACCGCAAGTTGCTCAACACTAATTTGGCCAGGCGCTGTGTGTTTGGGGCAGGCGTTTGTGACTCTGTGTTTGTGTGTGTGTGTGTGAACACCTGCGTTCTAGAGGGTTTGTAGTGTCTCTGCGACAATTGAGGAAGGTAAGTGTGCGAGGAGGGGCGAGATCCTGCCTGAGGCTGTGAAGGTTGGCTGAATCACCTTTAGAGAAAGAAAGAGAGAGAGAGAGATTCCCGTGTCTGAGGGTGGCAGTCCCCAACTGTGTGCGCCCGGCAGCGCGTCTGAAGCCGCTCTTGCCCTGTGGGTGTTACGCGGCTGCCTGTGCTATGACTATGTAGTTGTCAACTGCAGTTAGTGCTCTCAGGGTCGCTAGCCAGGCCTGGTCGTCGCAGCCTCCCAGACAGGCCTGGACACTGAATGCTGAAGCTGTGGCCAGACCTTGGGGGAAGCGGGGAGCGGAGCGCCGGCGGGGGCGTCCTTCCCCACTTGAGTCCAATCTCTAGGCGCAGTTTCTTCCTTCTTCTTTGATCCCAGCCGTTTGATCTGGACGTTAAGCAGCCCTGGAGAGGCCATCCCAGTGCTCCAATTCCAGTGGAACCAGGGAGCGGTTCCTGCGCCCCATACATGCCCCTGGGTAGGCGCTGTACTTTCCTGGGTGCAGATCGTGGGCTTCGGTGCGCGTGCCAGGCTCAAAACTCCAGTCGGAAGGTCCCAGCGCGCCGGGAAGGGGAGGGGACTCCTGGGGGGGGGTCTGCCCTTCCGAGCCTTTTGGGAGCCTGCGCACCTCACCCAGGAGGCCAGAGCCCCTGAAGGCCCAGCAAGCTTTTGGTGGTGGGGGGTTATTAATTACTCCTGGCTAGGCCTAATTCTTCCAACCCCCAGAGGCGGTTGGCGTGGATGTCCTGCAGATTTTATTTGCACACAATGGAAATGATTTGTTTTCCCCTAAGAAAGGAGTGGGCATGGCAGATATTTGAGGAGGTGGTGGAGGGGGAAGAGGAGGAAGGGGAGAAAGCTGGTGTGTGTGTGTGTGTGTGTGTGTGTGTGTGTGTGTGTGTGTGTGGGTGGGGGAAAAGTTTGAAAATGCCTTGAACTATTCACTGTCGAGATGGCTAATCAGTATTGAGGCCGGAGGGCAGGCGGGCCGCCTTTCACCGCCGCTTCCCTTTCATCTCGGGCTCGGCGGAGGCGCTCAATTAAAAGCCTATCAGTTTGTAAGTAAATCAACGCCTATCAGAGTTGTCACATCAAACAAAACGATTATTATTGCAGCCCGCCTCCCCTATTAATCTCCCTCGAAGATAATCCGCCTGACAGGTCAGGCCCGGCGAGCTGGAAAGCCTGGCCCAGAGCGCCCAAAGAGTCCCGGACTGGCTCCCCCCCACCCCCCTCAGAGGCCTCCCCACCCTGGTCCTGTTAGGTCAAACAGTCCCCAGGGAGGAGCGACGAAAAGAACGCACCGCACCGAGGCTGCTGGACCCAGGCCTGCCTTACCAGCCGGGATCAGAGTCAGTGAATGGATGGTACCGTGTGGGCCTCGAAGCTTCTTGGGCCAGGGAGCAGCTCTGTGCACAAGATCCGCAGTTTTGGCTAGGTCTCAGGACCTCACCGTGGCCTGTGTGTGTGTGTGTGTGTGTGTGTGTGTATGTGTTTTACACTCACCTCTCTCTCTCTCTCCTCTCCTTTCTGTATGTTTCCACTTCTTTCTTGACGCTCTAACCTGTCTTCATTTCCTTTTCCCTCTCCTCTATGAGCGAGGGAATGTTTCCTTTTGCCTCAGTCTGGTTAAAATGCTGCACAAACCACTTCATGCTAGCCCCACTCTGGGCTAGTGCAGGGCATTCTCAGGGCCCGGGTTATTTGTCCCGCTGGCTGGTGGCAGGGTTGCTTCAAGTGTGCACGTAAGTCCCAGGATTTCTTGACAAAGTTGCTCCCTCATTTCTATCCCAAGCAGGGCTTTTAGAAGCACTATGCCCATTTAAGGATTGGGTACACTTGGGAGCAGGGGAACCAGTGAACTCATGACTATTGAATGGCCGGACAGTTGCAAACGCCCTGCTTTGGGATTAGTATTTGGTCTCCGAATTTCACAGTTCTAACATTGCTGACCTGTCAATGGCGATGCCTGGGCTTTCCAAATAGTAACCACTCCCCCCCCCGGGGGGGGCATTGGGACTTCAAAACTTAGTATGTGGTGGGGTGCTTAATAGATCACAAATAAGTCTCATGCTCTATCGACTGAGCTAGCCAGACACTCTAACAGTTCAGAAATAAATACATTCAGATAACTACTTGCATGGCCTCAAATTGACGCCTCAATGGACTGGTGGGTCTGGCGTCACACTTTGGGTTCTATTGGGATCAAGTGGGATTGGCCCTTTTCTATACTCTTCCCTCCAGATTCACGGACCCAAATTGCCAGAGCCCCGATGGAGGGCTGGCTGAAGAGTCTGAAGAGACAGGGTTGCTTGAGGGGCCCTAGGCCCTGCTAGTTTAAATGCCAGGTTCAGTGCTCCTTGAAAGCTCTCTCTTTGGGCCTGCATCCTGTAGGATCCCCAAGGCACGGTAGTTTTCAGTGTTCAAGCCATGCCTCGAAGTTCCGGGGAGCTGGAAGCCAGAATATTAACTACAGCCTACTTCGGCCGGCTCAATACACTGGGCTGCAGGAATGCTGGGTTTTCCTGAAGCCTCTGTACTTGTTCTTGCTTCTCGGTCTGATGGCAATATTGCTGTCCAAATCTAGAAATATTATCTGAAAGCAGTGTGGCTCAGATACCCGGCTGCCTGCTTTCCTTGACTGTGCCGCTCACCTCTGCCTCACTGCAGATACCACAAGACCTGTAGGAACGGTACCCCTCAGCTCTGCCTGTAGCAATTATTCACTGATTGGTTATTTGGACCTAAGTTCTTATCTTGGGCCCAGGTGACATCCAAGAGGACATTTGCTCTAGAATTTTCCCAACTTAAATTATATAAGTATACACACCTAGAATTTAAGGGTAGTTTACATTTCAATGTCCAGATGTGTTTCTTTAAGTGTCCTTGAAGCCAGAAGCCATCAGTGGGATTGGACCTGGGCATGGAGCTGTTTGTGTATTTTTCATCTCTGTGCACTTACACATGAATGTCGATATAATAAATTCAACCTTGTCATTTTTAGAACCAACGGGATTTCTCTGGCTGCATTTAGCCGAATAAATCCAACCGTAGGCATCCAACTGGAAACGGCTGTTCCCGGCTGGCTGGCGTGTACCGGTTCGCCTCCGCAGAGCGTCCAGCCCCACTGATGACCCCAGGTCCAGCGGCCTGTCTCTGCGCATCGGTGCCTGGTAGCACCCACTTGTGCTCCCGTTTCGGAAACCTACCCAGACGAGTCTGCTCGCTGCGAAAACTGAAAGCAAATTCCGCTGCAGGCAGAACTTTTTTCCTCCACGCAAGTTTGCAACAGAGATCCGTCCCCGAGGCGGCTTTGGGAGGCCAGCCAGCTAGTGTGGAGCTCACAGCGGGGTCAGATATCCAGTACTCCCCGCCCCACACTACCTCCACCCCGCACCTGGTGGCCTAGCCCTGGCCAAGGGAAGATAGTTCCTCTTTTTCTTATTTCTGTTTCTTTTCGGTCCCTGATAGGACCAAGTTTCCAAGCTATTTCGGAGGATGCCCAAGGTGAACGCTAGAAGCTGGCACTAAGGGGTAGAGGGAGGTGGCTTTGTAAGATCTATGGAAAGCTCTGGCTGGAATCCTTAGCCCAACGGAGCACAAGGAAGTTTGGGACCCGCTCTCCCTCCCTGGGGAGCATACTTCTCTGCCTTCACTTTCAACCAGAAGTTAAATAACCTCCCTGAATGGCCATTCTCGGACGAGGCACCCCCTCCCTCCCACCCCCGAAACGGATGGAGAACCCTTGGCCACTCCTAGGCCACTTGGGCCCGTCCAAGAAACGTTTGCGCGGAGGTGGAAGGACGAATGTGTGACTCCCACTTCCAACGTGGCTTCTCAGACCTTCAGGGCCAGCGGATCTTCCAACCGGAGCTTCCCCCCACCCTGGGAAACACGGGTTTGGGGGAGCCCGTGAGGGTGCAAAGTGTGCGCGCGAACTCGCGCGGGGGCGAGCGGGGCCTGTCGCCGGGCCGGCCGCAGCGGGTGAGTGATGAGGGCAGAGAAGGGCGCCCATAAATCGCGAGTGTCAGGGCGAAAAACTCTCTTTATTGTCTGCGTGATGGATGGGCCCAGGGACGAGACACCAAATACTTCGTATCGCCTTTAAATGGGAACACATTTTCCGCGGCCATAATTCATGTTTTTTAAATAGAAAGTTTGAAATGTTGCCTATATTTCACCGGCCCTGACATATTTATGAATCGCTCCCTGCATGCAAATATCATTATTTAAAGCGCCTGGGAGAGAGCGCGGGGGGGGGGGGGGGAGGAGGAGGAGGCGCGGCCCCCAGGGTGTGGGGGTGGTGAGCCCGGGAGAAGTAGGTGTGGGGGGGTGGTTCATGTCCCCAAAGGGCAGACGGTGGGGCGCGCGGAAAAGCCGCGTCTGGAAGCCAAGCGCACCCCGGAGCGTCGCTCCGGTCTCCCGGAGAAGTTTGCGCGGTTTGAGGCCGAGGGCAAGTGTGGATTTTGCGTCCCTCTCTGAGGTCGGGTTCCAAACTCTGAAGCCACCTTTTCCAAGAAGGAAATTTAATAAATAAATAAATAAATAACTTAGCAATCGCAAGTAATAATAACATCCCAACACGTTTCGTGTTCGTGGCCACCGCATGGATTTATTGATTTTCATTCTGCACACCCGGGATGGCGCGCGCTGGGCGGGGCGCTTGCTGTCATTACTCAGGACCCTGCGCCAAGCGGCTGGGGGGGGGGGGGGACAATCCTCGGGACCCACGAACCAAGCGATCCACTCGATCCACCGCCACCCCCCCCCCCCACACACACTGAGCCAGCTCCCAGGCACCACGGCGACTGCGCGAGGCACGGAGAGGGACGCGGACGACCCGGCCCCCGAAGCTGGAGAGCTTCAGACCCGCCCCTTCTCTCGGCCGGGTTGCACAGCCAAGCTCCCGGGGGCCAGCGTCCGACCTCCGCGACTCCCTACTGTCACTACAGCGGCCTGGGTGGGTGGGTGGGTGGGTGGTGGTGGGATATCCAGGCACTCCTGCCCCCAAGGCGCCCACACTTGCGCCCTTCCGGGCCCAGACTTTACCTGTGCGGTGCCCAGCAGCCTCGCGGATAACCGAGAGAGGGCAGGAGAGACAGAGCGCACCGCCCCAGACGAGCCGGAAGCGCGGGCCCGCGGCCTTCTCTTCGGATCCGGGGCTAGGTCACCAGCCCAAGCAGCCCTCGGAGCCCAATTGCATGGGAGAGATCCGAGGCCCGGAGGGGCGCGGGGAACGGGCCGGCGGGAGGAGGGCCAGGCCCCGCAGCACTTCCGCTAGGGGTGGGGCTGCGGGCTGACGCGCAGGCCCCGCCCACCGCAGATCAGGCCCCGCCCCCTGCAGCGCGGGCCCCGCCCCCTGCAGCGGGCCTGCGCCCTCGCCCCCTGGGCCTCTGATCTGAGGCCCCAGGCCAGGTCAAGGGCGTGCTCTCAGTGTTGCTGGAGCGCAGGGGGTGTCTCCCCCTTTCTCACCTGGAATTTCTATTTGCTTTTTTCAAGGTAAGGTCTCGCTGTAGTCCAGGCTGACTTGGAATTCACTATGGAGTCTCGGGGTGGTCTCGAACTCACGCCCCAAAGGTGTGCGCCACCACCCCCGACACTTAAAAAAAAATATTTATAAACCGGGAGTGGTGGCACACGTCTTTAATCCCAGCACTCGGGAGGCAGAGGTAGGAGCATCTCCTTGAGTTCGAGGCCACCCTGAGACTACAGAGTGAATCCCAGGTCAGCCTTGGCTAGAGTGAAACCCTACCTGGAAAAACTTAAAAAAAAATTATTAGCGGGGCCTGGTGGCGCACCCCTTTAGTCCCAGCACTTGGGAGGCAGAGGTAAGAGGATCACTATGAGTTCAAAGCCACCCTGAGACTCCATAGTGAATTCCAGGTCAGCCTGAGCTACAGCGAGACCCTACCTCGAAAAACAAAACAAAACAAAACAAAAAAAAACCCCACACATATTATTTATTTATTAGTGAGAGAGAACATGGGTGTGCCAGGGCCTCTAGCCAGTGCAAGCGAAGTCCAGAGCAGAGCATGCACCACCTTGTGCATTTGGCTTATGTGGATCCTGGGGAATCCAACCTTAGTGTGGTGACACACACCTTTAATTCCAGCACTCAGGAGGCAGATGTAGAAGGATCACCATGAGTTCAAGGCCACCCTGAGTCTACATAGTGAATTCCAGGTTAGCAAGGGCTAGAGTGAGACCCTACCTCAAAAAACAAAACAAACAAGAAGACCCCCCCAAAATGACACTTCCTGACTGGTTGTTTTGTGTAAGTATATCAAATAACTTTCTTTGAATGATGTTGGGAAGCAACTCTGAGGTAGCTAATATGAACTTCCTATAGGTTAAGAAACTGACCTTGCTTTCCCCACATGCCATCCATCACTCAAATCTTCAGGACCCCAACCCATTGCTCTGGGAAGTTTGGGGAGGTCATCTGTAATCCCAGAGGGTCTGTTTATAACCACACCAAGAGGTCTGTGGGGATATCGCCTCAACTGAGCCCCGGGCCAGCTCACAAGGGAGGAGCTGACATAGGGGCTTACTGCTTGCTCCCCTGCAGTCCCAACCAAAGCCAGGCATTCTCTCTTTAAAAAGCAAGCCAGGGGGCTACAGAGATTAAGGGTTAAGGCCCTTGCCTGTGAAACCTAAGGACCCAGGTTCCATTCCCCATTGACCACATAAGCCAATGGAGTTTGTTTGCAGTGGCTAGAGGACCTGGTGTGCCCATTCTCTCTAATCTATCTATCTATCTATTTATCTATCTGTCTGTCTATCTATCTATCTATCTACCTACCTACCTACCTACTTACTTACTATGCATCGATCCATCGATCGATCCATCCATCCATCCATTAATCAATCAATCATCTATCTGCCTCTTTCTCTCTCAAATGAATAGCAAACCAGGGGCAGGGAGACCTGGGTTCCTTCCCCAGAACTGCCTGGTCCCAGCATGCTGTGTAATCCCAGAGATGGAGGCAGCGGGATCAAGGCCATCCTCCACTACATAGCCTGGGCTATAGGACAACTTGTTCAAAATGATGCAGAATGGTTTTATTAAATGCCTATAGTGTCCTGGACACTATCGTAGGCAGCTTCACCATACTGCCATATCCACTTTTTTTAAAAAAAATTTATTAGCATTTTCCATGATCCACTTTTAAAAAAATTATCAATTTTCTCTTTATTTTTTAAAATTTTTTGTTCATTTTTATTCATTTGTTTGAGAGTGACAGAGAAAGAGGCAGAGGGGGAGAGAGAGAGAGAGAATGGGCGCACCAGGGCCTCCGGCCACTGCAAACGAACTCCAGGCGTGTGTGCCCCCTTGTGCATCTGGCTAACGCGGGTCCTGGGGAATTGAGCCTCGAACCAGGGTCCTTAGGCTTCACAGGCAAGTGCTTAACCGCTAAGCCATCTCTCCAGCCCATATCCACTTCTTACAAAACACCTAGTGAAGATAGAATGATCATCCCTACCCGCTTTGAGAATATCCAGAATTTCTCCCCTTGACTTCCAGCGCTTCCTCCCACAGCCTAGATAGCACTCAATATGTCTGATGAAAGTTTTGAAGGCATCAAAAGACACTGTCAAGATCAGCCACTTTTGGTGACAATCAAGTCTGATTCTTCCCAGCAAAGCTTAAGAGCTAAAGTGCCTGGTACCTTGGGGTGCTCAAAAAATGTTTGTGGGATGCAGTCATGGGATGGGAAGTTCACCACTAGGCTTGAGTTCTTGGGGAAGGTGGTGGCCTGAAGCATTTGAGGTCCTTGTGAGCTCAATGACAGCACCAGGGAAGTGGCAGAAGGTTTTCCTTCCTTGATGTACTGTGCCCATTCCCAGCCTTTGTCAAGGCCCACAATATTTCTGGATCAGTGTTTCTCTCTCTCTCAGTCTCTGTCTTTCAGGGTCTAGCCCAGGCTGACCTGGAATTCACTAGCCTCAGGCTGGCCTTGAAGGCTCAGTGATCCTCCTATCTCTGCCTCCCAAGTGCTGGGATTAAAGGTATGCACCACCATGCCTGGCTTAAAAAAAAAAAGTATTTTAATTAATCTATTTATTTGAAAGATAGTGTGTATGAACACACCAGGGCTTTTTTTTTAAATTTTTTTGTTTATTTTTATTTATTTATTTCAGAGTGACAGACAGAGAGAAAGAGGCAGAGAGGGAGAGAGAGAGAGAGAGAGAGAGAGAGAGAGAGAGAGAGAATGAGAATGGGTGCGCCAGGGCCTCCAGCCACTGCAAACGAACTCCAGACGCGTGTGCCCCCTTGTGCATCTGGCTAACGTGGGTCCTGGGGAATTAAGCCTCGAACCGGGGTCCTTAGGCTTCACAGGCAAGCGCTTAACCCCTAAGCCACCTCTCCAGCCCCACACCAGGGCTTTTTGCTGAGACAAATGAACTTCAGATGTATGCGCCACTTGGTGCATCTGGCTTTATGTGGGTACTGGGGAGTCAAACCCAGACCCATGGATTTTTTTTTTAATTTTTATTAACATTTTCCATGATTATAAAATATATCCCATGGTAATTCCCTCCCTCGGATTTTGCAAGAAACTACCTTTAACCACCAAGTCCTCTCCTCTGCCCCTTCTTTCTGGTTTTTTAAAAAAATATTTTTATTTATTTATTTGAGAGAGTGAGAGAGAACGAGTAGGCATGCTAGGGCCCTCCTGCTGCAGCAAATGAAATCCAACATATGCATCACTTGGTGCATCTGTCTTTAAATGGGTACTGGGGAATCAAAACTGGGCAGCAGGCTTTGCAAGCAAGCACCTTTAACCACTGCCATCTCCCCAGCACTCCTTTTCTTTTATGGTTTCTATTCCTTTTTGTGTGTGTGTGTGTGCACATGCATGTTGTTCATACATGTGTGTGCGTATACAGGTGTGTGTGTGTGTGTGTATGCTTGTGGAGACCAGGGGCCAATGTTAGGAGTTTTTCTCAATTTTCTCACTTTCTGCTTCATTCTTTGGCTCTTTCTCTGTCTTAATCTGGAGCTCACTAATTCAGCTAGCTAGTCAACATGCCCCAGGAACCCGCCTGGCTCCACTTCCCAAGCACTGAGATTACAGGGGTGCGTACCACCACAGCAGGCTTTTTTTTTCTTTTTCCAAAAACGCATTCTAATTTTTTTATTAATTAATTTTTTTATTAACAACTTCGATGATTGTAAACAATATCCCATGGTAATGTCCTCCCTCCCTCCCCCCACTTTCCCCTTTGAAACTCCACTTCTCCATCATATCCCCTCCCCTTGTCAATCATTCTGTCTTTTATTTTGATGTCATGATCTTTTCCTCCCATTATGATGGTCTTGTGTAGGTAGTGTCAGGCATTGTGAGGTCATGGATATCCAGCCCATTTTGTGTCTGGGGGAACATGTTGTAAGGAGCCCTACCCTTTGGCTCTTACATTCTTTCTGCCACCTCTTCCACAGTGGACCCTGAGCCTTGGAAGGTGTGATAGAGATATTGCAGTGCTGAGCACTCCTGTCACTTCTTTCCAGAACCATGATGCCTCTGAGTCATCCCAAGGTCACTGCCATCTGGGAAGAGAAGGTTCTCTACCAAAAGTGAGAGTAGCATTAATATAAGGGTATGAACATTAACAGAAATGCCAGAAAGCAGCAGACGTTATGCCCCTAGGCTCATGACTAACCCTGTTTTAACTTTTCAGTATCAGGGATGTATTCCCTCTCACGGAGTGGGTCTCCAGTCAAATTAGAGGGCAGTTAGTTTTCACCATGACAGATGTGCCACTATTGCACCCGTTGGCTCATTTGGCTCATACCAGGCTTTTGCATGAGGGCTGGGGATCTGAACTCTGCTCCTTATGGTTATGTGGCGAGCACTTTATCCACTCAGCTATCTCCCTAGCCCTCTATTCTTATTGCCCCTAACCTTTTTCAAAACATGAAGGACATCAGTGATGGTGTCTTACTTTTATTGTCCTCAAAAGTCTTCCATGAATATGAATAGTGGTCAATAAATTCCTATTATATGAACACATTTTCATTGATTTTTCTTCCTTGGACTTCCCCTTTGCTATGGATTATTCCCATGGTTCTTTTTCTTTTTTTAAATTTTTTTTTTGTAATTTTATTTATTTATTTATTTGAGAGTGACAGACACAGAGAGAAAGACAGATAGAGGGAGAGAGAGAATGGGCACACCAGGGCTTCCAGCCTTTGCAAACGAACTCCAGACGCGTCCGCCCCCTTGTGCATCTGGCTAACGTGGGACCTGGGGAACCGAGCCTCGAACCGGGGTCCTTAGGCTTCACAGGCAAGCGCTTAACCGCTAAGCCATCTCTCCAGCCCCCATGGTTCTTTTTCTTTTTCGAGGTAGGGTCTTCCTCTGGTCTAGGCTGACATGTAATTAACTATTAACTATGTAGCCTCAGGGTGGCCTCAAACTCATGGCGATCCTCCTGCCTCTGACTCCTGAGTGCTGGGATTAAAGGCGTGCACCACCACGCCTGGCTCCTATGGTTCTTTTGCCATGTCCCTTCACCATGTTCTCAGTGCCCCTACCTGCTTCTTCAGAAGAAAGAGGAGCTTTTTGTCCCCCCACCCCCAATGGAGAACCAGCCCTTCCAATAGGATGAGAGATGGCAGCCAGTGGCTCTGAGTTACTGGCGGATTGAGATAATTAATTGTTAACTTGATAGGATGTGGAATCACCTAGGAGACAACCGTCAGGGCATGTCTGTGAGGGAGATTGGTTCAACTGAGGTGGGAAGATCCACCTTAACTGTGGGTGGCACCTTGCCATAGGCTGGGGTCCTGGACTGAATAAAAAGTGAGCCGAATGAGCACCAGCACCCATCTCTCTCTCTGCCTCCTGACCACAGATGCAATGTGACCAGCCACATTACCCTCTTGCAACTGTGAGTTAAAATGAGCCCTTCTTTCTTTAGGTGGCTTTTGCTGGGTATTTTATCTGAGTGATAAGAAAAGGAACTAGTTAGATCCTGAGGGGTGGGTTGGTTTTACAGGCTTGGTGGGTGGCAGGGTTTGGGAGGGGTCTGGTGGCAGGTCAACTTTGTCACAGAGTTAGGTCACCTTCCTGCCTCCTTCTCCCTTAATGATCATTAGCCCCCAGGTGGTGTCAAGGGATTCTCCTTTGAAAGAAGCTTCCTGAAGGGGGTGAGCTATTTCCTGCAGAGCCCAAGTGTGAAAGGAGTTGATGATGATGCTCAAATAAGGCGGGCAGCAGCCATGAGATGAAATGTGGGTCAGTCCCAAATGTCACAAAGATTAGAGAAAGAAGTAGAGGAAATAGGAAATGGGCTGTCTAGGAAGGATGACGCTATACCTTCCTCAAGACATTTGTGCCTGGGCTCTTAAACCCTCTTAAAGTTTGGTTTCTCCTCACAGCTCCACCTTCCCAAACACTGCTTTGATTAAACCCTGTCTTACCCCACATCCTCAGGTACAGCTAATTTTCTTTCTTTTTTAATTTTTAAATATTTATTTATTTGAGAGAGAGATAGAATGGGCACGCCAGGGCCCCTAACCACTGCAGATGACCTCCAGATGCATGTGCCACTTTGTGCATCTGGCTATATGCAGGCACTAGCGAATGGAACTTGGGTCCTTAGGCTTGGTAGGCAAGTGCCTTAACCATTCAGCTATCTCTCCAGCCCAAATTTTCTACCCAAAGTGTTTCCCATGGTTTATTCCTTCTCCTTCAATCTTCCGAAGCCTGCTTTTTACTGTCTAAGGGCCACCTACCCATCCATCCATGCATGCACTCACCCACCTGTCTTGGATCTCTACCCAGATGCCACCATGCTAACCTTGGTCCTGTCTGTGCTCATGGGGTCCCCTCGTGAATGTCTTGCTTGGCGCTTAGTGGCACCCCCAGCCTCCACCAGAGCCCAGCATTTGGTGAGCTCTGGGGTACAGCTACTTGGATCCACAGGGCTGCTCCCGTAGGACTCCATCTACTATGTGTGAGCGGGTGAGGCTGTAACCTCTGACTTTCCTTCTCTGGAAAGTGGGCATAATAATGGTTCCCACCTCACCCCGTCAGCGGGCAAATGAAAGGAGACCGACCATGTGCCTCGTGTGGGAAAAAGTGCCCGTGGTGGGCGGTCACTATGCCCACTCGCTGTGCTTTCTTACCTCTGAAGCCCTGGAGTCCTGTCCATGCCTTTTGTCTGGCACATGGTTAGCTATGAACTGATGATATCTTTTATCAGCTACTTAAATTCTTCCTGCTGAACTTTGTGCTTGTGTGTTCAACTTCTCAATTAGATCTTGAGTGCCTCTTGACTTGAGCCAGGTGTTTTCTTCTTTTTTTTTTGTTCATTATTTATTTATTTATTTATTTGAGAGCGACAGACATAGAGAGAAAGACAGATGGAGAGAGAGAGAATGGGCGCGCCAGGGCTTCCAGCCTCTGCAAACGAACTCCAGACACGTGCGCCCCCTTGTGCATCTGGCTAACGTGGGACCTGGGGAACTGAGCCTCGAACCGGGGTTCTTAGGCTTCACAAGCAAGCGCTTAACCGCTAAGCCATCTCTCCAGCCCAGGTGTTTTCTTCTTATTCTCAACACACACTAGCTGCGGTCTAAGTAGTAAGCAGGCACTAATTAACGAGCCCTTATTAAAACGAAACGCCCATCACCTGCATGACCCTTTTCACAACCAGGATCTTCCTCCAGCCTCGCCACAATCCTTTGAGGTATGGACTATTGTGATCATTTTACAGAAAAGAAGACTGAGGTTTCCCGAGGGGAAACCATTTGCCCTTCACAGCCTTCAGACACCTCTGTTCAACTTTCAGAAAGTCTTGCAACACTTCCTTCGTGAGCCCCTGTGTACCTGCACCGCTGGGCAGCATCTCTACCAGTTCTGCTCTTCTTCCCAGGGGTTCATATGGGGGGATGTTGGCAAAAGACCATTAAATTTAAAAAGTTATTTATTTATTTGCTCGCTGAGAGACAGGGAGAGAGAGAGAAAGAGAGAGAGAGAATATGAATGGGTGTGCCAAGGCATCTTGCCACTCTGCTAACCAACTCCAGACACGTGCACCACTCTCTGCATCCAGCTTTACGTGAGTACTGGGCATTTGAACCCAGGCCGTCAGGTTTTGCAAGCAGGCATCTTTAACTGCCGAGCCATCTCTCTAGCCCAGAACGTGAACATTTAAAAACAGGTTGTGAAAAATGTGGAGACATATGCACCCAGAGTTCGTACCTTCGCCCTCGAAGCCTGCTACTGGGACATGCATGGGACCCCATCCTCTCAGGGGTGGGCCTGGGAGTGACTTTCACTTTCTTCTTGCCTACCCACAGTTTCTACAACAGACACCCATTGCCTTTAAGAATAGAGGGTTGAGGGTGCAGTCTCCCGGTGCCCTTTGCTGAAAAAGCTCCTGAATAGAGGCAACTCTTCCTCTTCCTCTCCCTGCCTTCCTCCAAGCTCTCAGCCAGGTGGGATGAACCCCTCCCTGGGCACCTATTAGTCACCAGTTTGAAATGCAGGAGTGGGTAGGGGAGGGAGAGAGAGAGAGGGAGAGACACACGAGTGATGGGTGCGGGGTGGGAATTTGGGGATTCTTTTATCCTGTGCATCTCAAAGGCTGACAAGCTCTTGAGGGGTGGAAATGACTGGTAATTAGTGAACCTTCTCTGAGGCACACACACACACACACACACACACACTAAAGACACACTTCACAGTCTCCGTGACCCCTGCAGCCGGGTGAGGCTTTGTTATGTAGATGCTCTTAATTGGGTGAGTCACTTACTGCAAACAGCCCTGGAAGGAGCATTGTGGGCTGTATTTCAGTGCGACTTCCTAGCAGGGGCTCTAACCCGAGTCTGGGGGTGGCAATGATGGCCCCTAATAACTCCACCTGCCGCGCCCCCCCCCCCCCCGCCATAGAAGTGAGAAGTTGTCCTCCATGGCTTGGAGGTCTGCAGAATGTTTAGTGTGGAGAATGGTACCCCGTGGTTTTCTCCTCTTCTCCCTCTTTTCCGTCTGGATCACCTTGCTGGGAAGCCAGGGACAGCTAAGTACAGACACAGACAAAAGACATGGACACCCTGGGGTAGTCACCCACAGCAGAGCCATCTTGGACTGCTTGTCCCCGGGAAAATCAGGACTCTGGAAGTGCTCTGAGGAGGAGTGCGGGAACTTGGAGATGTGGGGACAAAGGCACTGGAGGGTCACCATCACACCCACAGGCGTGACTCTAGCACCTTGAGCCGTCTAAGGAGCACGGTGCAGTGTGACGGTGATTCACAGGGCCCACTCATGTTCTGTTATTGGTACCTAAGGGTCTCACCTGCTGTCTCCAGAGGAGGGTACAGTGCACAAGACTCAAATATATATCCTGTCCCTTACCTGGTATTTTGGTAAGGGCGTCATAGTGGGGTCTTTGTAGCCATACCCCCTTAGGTCATTCTCTCCTCTCTCCCCCTTTGGCTCCCCCTCCACACTCTTGGCGGGAGAGGAGTAAGGTGTGCTTTCAGAGCACGCTGGGCACCCTCCTCTGATAGTCTGATTGCTCTGAAGGTCAAAAGTCATCTTTCCCCTCCCCCTGTCTTTCACGTGAGGCCCACCCAGCCTTTCCCATCTAGCCCCTGCCTACCTCTTTTGCTACCCACATTGTCAAAATCACTCGTGACCCCTGCCCTGCATATTGTTAATGCCCAGATTACTTCTTAGTCCAAGCCTTCCCTTGGCCTTGAGCGTCCCCAGAATCAGCCGCTAACTCACTCAGTCCTTAACGTTTTATTCATAAAACTTTCAAACTTCTGGAAGAAAATGTCCAGAATAAGATAATGAACACCCAGTCACTAACTGTCAACACTCTGCCATGTCCTCTAGCTCTCTCTGTCATTTTCCCGTGCTGCTTTGAAGCCGTACCCACTTGATGTTTACCCTCACGTTCTTCCACTTGCATCTCCCAAGGCAAAGGATAGTCTCTGATAAAACCACAATACAGTGAACCCAAGTAAGAAAAGCAATGCTGGGTAGGGAGATTGCTCAGTGGTTAAAGGTGCTTGCTTGCAAAGCCTCCGGGCCTGGGGTTCAGTTCCCCAGTATCCGCATAAAGCCAGGCTGCAAAGTGGCACATGCACCTTAGTCTGCGGCAGCAAGAGGCCCTGGTGAGCCCTTATTCTCTCTCTTCCTCTCTACTCATAAATAAGTACTTCGACAAAGAAAACTAGCCAGGCATGGTGGTCCTAGCACTTGGGAGGCAGAGGTAGGTGGACTGCTGTGAGTTCGAGGCCACCCTGAGACTACATAGTGAGTTTGAGGTCAGCCTGGGCTAGAGTGAGACCCTACTTTGAAAAACCAAAAAAAAAAAAAAAAAAAAAAAGTAATGTTAATTCAATGTATCACTAACGCCACCAGCTAGTTTGCATCGCATCGTTGTCCCTGAAGACCTTTTGTGCTCTTTTTCCTCAGTTCCACTGCGTCGTCCCATAGGGGATCAGACACTGCATTTGGCTGTCATATCTCTTGGTCCTGTCACCTGTTGATAGTAACAATTTGGACAGTCTAGGCATTCACTGTTTGGATTTGTCTGTTTCCTCCTGAGTGGATTCTAGCTCAGTATCTGGGTGTAACCAACTTATAAAGAGAGAAAGGTTTATTTTGGCTCGTGGTTCTGTAGGTTTCAGCCCATGGTTGACTGGCCCTGTTGTTCCTGTCTCTGCATCGAGGCAGCACGGTGTAGCAAGAATGGCGGATGGAGCAAACCCTTCCGTGTCGTGACCCAGGGAGGAAGGAGAAGAGTCCACTCTCTCTTCCTGTTGAAAGCATGCCCCAGTGGTCTGAGGACCTCTCTCAAAGCCTTACCTCTATTTTCTTTCTTTCTTTTTTTTTGAGGTAGGGTCTCACTCTAGTCCAGGCTGACCTGGAATTCACTCTGTAGTCTCAGGGTGGCCTCGAACTCACAGCCATCCTCCTACCTCTGCCTCTCGAGTGCTGGGATTAAAGGCGTGTGCCACCACGCCCGGCAAAGCCTAACTTCTTAAAGGTTCCAACACCTCCCACTTGTGCTGGGAACCAAGCTCTCCTCATATAGGCTTTTGAGGGACATTCCAAACTATATATGCTACTATAGCATAATTTAAAAAACTTAAAAAATTTATTTATTGCAGACAGAGAGAGGGAGAGAGAGAAAACGGTGGGTGCACCAGGGCCTCTAGCCACTGCAAACAAACTCCAGACACATGGGCCACCTTGTGCATCTGGCTTACGAGGGTCCTGGAGAATCGCACTTAGGTTCTTTGGCTTTGCAGGCAAATGCCTTAACTGCTAAGTCATCTCTCCAGCCCTGAACTGTAGCATAATTTAAGTAATCAAAGGATTCTGACCTGGGAGTGTAGCTCAGTTGGTGGAGTGCTTGTCTAGAATGCAGGCAGCCCTGGGTTCAATCCGCAGCACCGAATAAAACTGGTTGTGGTGAAATAGACCTGTAATCCCAGCACTCTGGAGGAGGAGGTATGAGGATCAGGGGTCAAGGTCATCCTTGGACATGTTAGCGAGTTGGAGCTCACCTGGACTATATGAGATCCTGTCTCAAAAGCAAATTGTTTGAGACTACAGAGTGAATTCCAGGTCAGCCTGAGCCAGAGTGAGACCCTACCTCAAAACATAAAAAAGCAAAATGTTTATTAGATCAGCTAGTTGTGTGTGTGTGTGTGTGTACGTGATGTGTGCACACTTGTGTGTAGGCCAAAGTTCTGTGTTGGGTGCCTTCCTTTGTGACTTTCCAAATTATTATTATTATGTTTTGGTTTTCTGAGGTAGGGTCTTGCTCTAGCCCAGACTGACGTGAAATTCATGACTATGTAGTCTCAGGCTGGCCTCGAACTCATGGCGTTCTTTCTACCTCAGCCTCTGGAGTGCTGAGATTAAAGCCGTGTGCTACTACGCCCAGCTTCATTTTATTTTATTTTGGATTTTCGAGGTAGGGCCTCACTGTAGCCCAGTCTGACCTGGAATTCACTATGTAGTCTCAGGGTGGTCTCAAACTCACAGTGATCCTCTTACCTCTGCCTCCCGAGTGTTGGAATTAAAGGTACATGCCATCACGCCTGGCTTCATTTTATTTTTTGAGACAGGTATCTCACCTAACCTGTAGCTTACTGATTTGGCTGGACTCACTAGCCAGCAAGGCTAGGGATCCTCCTGTCTCCACTTCAACAGCACGGGGATTATATGCGTGCTTTGCCTTACTGGGAATCGATATGGATGCTAGCTTTACTGATTGA
This sequence comes from Jaculus jaculus, assembly GCF_020740685.1. Lineage (NCBI taxonomy): Eukaryota > Metazoa > Chordata > Mammalia > Rodentia > Dipodidae > Jaculus > Jaculus jaculus. The sequence goes on from NC_059119.1 coordinate 16,308,600, forward strand.
GCCCTAGATCATAGTTCAAATAGGAAAACTAGCAGGCAAGCATGAGGAGGCAGAGATAGGAGGGTGGCTGTGAGTTCGAGGCCACACTGAGACTACGTAGTGAATTCCAGGTTAGCCTGGGCTAGAGTGAGACCCTACCTCGAAATATCAAAAAAAAAAAAAGGTAACATTAATTCAGTGTATCACTAACGTCACCAGCTGGTTTGCATTTGCATCATCGTCTCTAAAGACCCCAGCCCTAGATCAGCAAGTTTGCAGTGGAGGAAAAGCTCAGTTGCAAATTCCTCATGGGCCCCCCTTCTACTTAGTGGTGGAAGTAGGTATTGATTGAACACAGGCCTCTTGGGCAAGGGCATTGGTTCCTCCAAGGCTAGAGCAGTCCCACGTCTGGGCCTTAGCTTCTGGCGCTGATGGTACCAGGTCCAATGGTGCTTTGTTCCTCTCACAGCTCGGAAGAGTCTGGGCTATTCGGAAACGTAAAAAGAGACTTGGAATTAACATTGGTAAATTATACGTGCACATTCTTTTTTATTGTTTTTTAGATTATTTATTTATTTGAAAGACAGAAAGAGAAGCAGAGAGAGAATGGGCACACCAGGGCCTCTAGCCACTGCAAATTAACTCCAGGCAAATGTGCCACCTTGTGCATCTGCCTTACATAGGTACTGGGGAATTGAACCTGGGTCCTTGGGCTTTGCAGGCAAGCACCTTAACCACTAAGCAATAGCTCCAGCCCCACGTGTGTATTCTTATCATTGCCCCCTCCTATATATCCTAAAATAAATCCCTGTAAATAATTATAAAAATAAACCTCACTGACAACTTTTTATTTTATTTCCAGGAATGCATTGACTCATCATCATCTCTTCAGGGGTGAGGACAAACTGGAGCACTGGGTAGTGAAAACAATTTGCAAATAGGCAATGTAAGGAGAGAGAAAATTAATATGTATTCCTTGGTGCTCTCAAAGAAGAGGAAGAGCATCAATAGTCATTTCCTTACAGGTAGAACTTGGAAAACGTGATGTCTGATCTATCAGTGCGGGACTCTATGTGAGGGAAATGGTCTTAACATGACAAGAAGCGACTGGATGTGGAATGACACCCACCAGGCCCTCCTCCCAGCCTCTTCCGCCTGTGGTCGGTGAGGTGGAGAAAGAGCCCTGCTTTCCTGTCAGGCCTGGGGCCGGCTGCCCCTTTGCTGGGGACACTGGGCAAGTCTCTTTTATGCTCTTAGCCTTGGTTTCTCCAACCACTAGTTGGAGCGCATGGTTCCTTCTTTCCCTCTCCCCCTTCCTCTCTACTTCTCTTCCCTGTCTTATCCTTTCTTCTCTTCCCTGCCTTCTCGCCACCTCCTTTTCCTTTCTCTTCTACTCTCTTTTTCTTTTATTGGATTTTTTTTTTTTTTTTTTGAGGTAGGGTTTTGCTCCAGCCCAGGCTGACCTGGAATTTACTATGTACTCTCAGGGTAGCCTCGAACTCATGGCAGTCCTCCTACCTCTGGAATTAAAGGCATGTGCCTCCACACCTGGCTCTTCTCTCCTCCTCCTCCTTTTCTTCTCTCTTTCTCCCCCCTTCATCCTCCGCCTCATCCTTCCTTCCTTCCGCCTCTCTTCTTTTTCTTCCCTCCCTCCCGCCTCCCTCCCTCTCCGTTTTGAATCCCAAGCTAGCCTGGTACTCACTATGTAGTCCAGTCTAACCTCAAACTCATCACAATCTTCCTGCCTCAGGCTCTTGAGTGCTAGAATTACAGAAGTGAGCAAATCCACCTGGCTTTGGAGCAGATGGGTTTCCTTTCCTTTCCATGTGTGCAGTATGTGTGTGTGTGTGTGTGTGTGTGTGTGTGTACATGTACATGTCCCCATGCACATGCATGTCCTTTTCTGTTGCTACTTTTCTGCTTACTTTCTCTGAGACACTGTCTCACTGAACCCGGAGCTCACAAATAGACTGGGCGACCTGCAAACCCCAGCAAAAGTCTTGTCTCCACCACCCCGCTCAGTATTGTGGTGACAGATACGGTCTGACCATGCCAGGCTGTATGTGTATATACATGATGGGTGGCAGGAACTCAGCCTCTTACGCTGGCACAGCACATGCTCTTCTCCTCTGAGCCATCTCCCCAGCTGGGTGGCGGGGGGGATGATTTTTATAGCAGGGAGTTTTGCACACTCACAAATCAGTTACTGGGGGTGGAGGTGATGGGAAAAGTACAGATGCCAGGAACCTTCTGACTGAAATGGCTCCCAAGTTGCCTAACTTTAACTGAGGGTCCCGCCCCCCACCTTCTCCTTCTCAAATCTGAAAGCGGAGAGCCTGGCCCAGAGGCTGGGGCATGATTAATGACAGCAACTCCTCTTGCTTGTCCAGGGGCTGGGCCTGAAAACAATGGGGCCAGGTTGAATAGAATGCTCCGGAGCCTGCCCTGTCCTGCTCTCTAATACAAAGTTTGAAGATTTAAGGGATCAGTTCCTGTTTGGCTGGTTCTGGCTGACCCCACTATCAACTCCCTTGATTGGAAATAAACAGGATCTTCCTTTTTGTCCCCAGGAATGCGATGGAGGAAGGACTCTAAGGGAAAGGGCCTCTTCTGCCAAGGGACAACAAAACAGAAGACGGTGGGAACACGTGCTGCCCCGCTATTCCAGGGTGACAAGGACAGGTCCCATCTTGTGTGCTGACCCTTCTTGTTTTCTCTGAGCCTTGCCAGAGCTCTCAAATCATTGGCCCAGGAAGTCAGCCCAGGATTGGTTTGGACTTCCTGTTTGGTAGTTCTTTACACGTTTGTACACACTGGGCTACGAAGACGACAGGACCAAGACGACACTGCTGTTTGTTTGTGGGAGACGGGGTGCTGGGGAGATGGGGCATAAGCATGAGTGCGCATGATCCAGGGAGACAGGAGGCACCGTGGGGCTTGCTGACAAGCCTGTCCAGCTGAATCTGTGGGCTCTAAGTCTGCAGAAGACCCTGTCTCAAAAATGGGGCTGGATGGGCTGGAGAGATGGCTTAGCGGTTAAGCGCTTGCCTGTGAAGCCTAAGGACCCCGGTTCAAGGCTCGATTCCCCAGGTCCCATGTTAGCCAGATGCACAAGGGGGCGCACGCGTCTGGAGTTCGTTTGCAGTGTCTGGAAGCCCTGGCGTGCCCATTCTCAATCTCACTCTCTCTATCTGCCTCTTTCTCTCTGTCACTCTCATATAAAAATAAAATAAAAATGAACAAAAAAAAAATGGGGCTGGAGGCTGAGTGTGGTGGCGCACGCCTTTAATCCCAGCACTCGGGAGGCAGAGGTAGGAGGATCGCCGTGAGTTTAAGGCCACCCTGAGACTACAGAGTGAATTCCAGGTCAGCCTGGGCTAGAGCGAGACCCTACCTTGGAAAAAAAAAAAAAAAAGAATGGGGCTGGAGAAATGGCTTAGTGGTTAAGGTGCTTGCTCGCAAAACCTAAGGACCCAGGATTGATTCTCCAGGTCCCATGTAAACCAGATGCACATGGTGGAGCATGCATCTGGAGTTCGTTTGCAGTGACTAGAGTCCCTGGCATGTCCATTCTCATATTCTCTCTCTCTCTGTGTGTGTCTAATAAATAAATAAAAATACATTTTTAAAAAAAATGGTGGACAGAAACATTGGAAAACACCTGACTTTGGCCTCTGCTACAGGTATTCATGTGCATAGGCATGTACACACATGTGCCCACAAACACATATACATGCATGCAATACCATATTCCCATCAAGTAGAAAGAAAAAAAACACCCTAAATCTCATGTTTGTTTATTTATTTATTTATTTATTTTGAGGTGGGGTCTCACTGTAGCTCAGGCTGACCTGAAATTCACTATGCAGTCTCAGGGTGGCCTTGAACTCACAGCGATCCTCTTACCTCTGTCTGCTGAGTGCTGGGATTAAAGGTGTGTGCCACTACAACTGGCCTAAACCACATATTTTTTTGTCCACACAGGACTGAAGATATCCAGGGGCAACCTTGACCATCTTTCCCAGAGGTTGTGAGTTAGTTGTGAATATTCCTGGTGAGACTACGGGAATAAAGTGGGGCAGGAGGGGATGTGTGCAGCTCCCATCCTGGAACGAAGTGAGGAGACTCAGGAAGAACCCCAGTAACTCACTGCATGAGCCCCCTTGTCCCTCAGTGCTCCTTACATGGGGTAGAATAGGCCAACCAAGAAGTCTAACTGAACTTGTCTCCCCTACCTTGAACTAGAAACTGATTAGTTGTCTACCCCTCACGTAGGCCTCCATTTAGCATTCCTTTACTTCCTCCCCTAAAAACAAGATGGTTGGGCTGGGGGGATGCTTACAAAGCCAAAGGACTAAGGTTTCATTCCCCAGGACCCACGTTAGCCAGATGCACAAGTGGGTGCACATGTCTGGAGTTCATTTGCAGTGGCTAGAGGCCCTGGGATGTCTATTCTCTCTCTCTCTCTCTCACTCCCTCTTTCTCTGTCAAATAAATAAATAAAACAAAATATTTAAGAAAAACAAAATAGTCTCATTGTTTACTAGTTATTCCTGTTTAATTTCTTTCTTGCTTCTTTTTTTTTTTTTTCTTTTTGTTCAGTAAGGCTATGGAGAAGTAGAAAGATGTCCATCCTCATTGGTCTGGGAAGACAAAACCTTTCCCTCCTTATCTAGCCATTCCCTTCCCTCTCTCTTTGGTTCAGCTGCCCCCTCTTCACCGTTCTGCTCCGAAGACCAAACTCCAGAATCTGAGGGCATCAGGCAAGGTAGACCCTCCTGTTTCTCTGGGAGTCTCTGCCAACTAAATCCAGGAAAATACAAATGCTATAGTTTGGAATGTTTGTGTCCTTCCAAAGTACATATGTTAAAATGTTAACCCCTCTGGTATTAGGAGGTGGAGGTATTTGGAAGGTGACAGCTCCCATGATGGCATTTGTGTCCTTGTAAGAGAGATCCCCAAAGAGTACTGAGAACAGGGAGAGCTGGCATCTGTGAGCCAGCAAGTGGGCCTTTTTCATAGACTGAATCTATCTGCTGGCATCTTAATCTTGGCTGTCTCAGCATCCAGAACTCTGAAAGATAAAAAAGATAAAATTCCAACTGTTTACTAGTTTGTGGTATTTGGGTGTAGAAGGCTGAAGTGCCCAAGTGAACGAACCCTGATCTAGAACTTTCCATAGCTCCCTACCGTTACCAGTTTATCTTGTAAACTCTATAGACCCCTCAACCTGAGCTAGCTGCTGTGTTCACAGAGTGGAGACAGGAAGGGCTGGGGAGGTTCGTCCAGGCCACGCCCAAAGTTCCTGTGAGAAGATGAGAGAAGTGAGAGAGGGAGGAGAGAACTGATGGGATTATGAGAGATTTCCCACTTTTTTTGTGCTGTTAGGGATTGAACCTAGGGCCTTGCGCATGTCAGGCAGGTGTTTTGTCAGTAAACTACACCCTCAGCTCTACAAATGCGGTTAAGGGACACACTAGAGATCCTGGACTGTGTTTTGCATCGAATGGGAAGCTACTGGAAGACATATTTTTATTGACAACTTCCATATATACAGACAATATACCATGATCAAAATTTCTTCCCACCGCTCTCCTTTTCCCCCTACTAAACCACCCCTCCACTGAATCCCTTTATACAAATTTATTAGAGAGAGAGAGAGAGAATGGGCGCCTCAGGGCCTCCAGCCACTGCAAATGAACTCCAGACACGTGCGTCCCCTTCTGCACACATGTGACCTTGTGTGCTTCTGTCACCGTGTGTCTGGCTTACGTGGGATGTGGAGATTCGAACATGCGCTCTTAAGCTTCGCATCGCAAGCGCCTTCACCGCTAAGCAATCTCTCCAGTCCTAAAGTCAAACTGGGCTTTTAGAATGGTCACCTGGGGCTAGGAGGAGGAAGGGACGGCAGAGCGGGAGTCTAAGAAGGGACAAAGTCCCTGTTCATGTTGTCATTGGCTGACAGAACGCACAACGGTCTCCGCTCAGAAAAATGCGAGAGGGGCCTCAGGTTTGTTTTTATTTTTGGCTCCGAGAGTCCTCTTCTACTCAAAGCCCTTCCAGGAAACCAAAGTGAGAGGTGGCAGGGGATGACAGGGTGTCAGGACTGTCAAGGCATCAACCCACTTCCTCCTTTTCAGGCAGGAAAGGAAGACACCAGGGGACAATGGAGCAGAGGGGCTGCACCCTCCCCGGAGAGGCTGGTGGGCGAAGGAGCCATCCTGCGGGTCAGCAGACCTTGAAGGTTCCCTTTCACCCTCTTCTCTCTGGAGAGTAAGATGTCTTGTTTGGCCTGCTGATTACAGCATTTCCTGAAGCCCCCTAAAGTCAACACAGTCTGGCCCACATTTTTACAGCTGGTTCCATTTCCCCGGGGGACGAGTGAGTGAGTGAGTGAGAAGATATCAAGTCCAGCTTGTCCCTCAGAAGCCAACCCTGAGCTTGAGAAGGCTGCCAGCCAGGGTCTGCCCCGCAACGTGTTAGGACCAGGGCTGAATGAGACAACACACATGGCAGTTACAAAACACAACCACAGTCGTAACTGATATCACCAACTGCACACCCAGGCGCTCCTAAGTGCCATTGAGTCACAGGGGACAATGTAACGGTAACACAAGCCCTGCGGCCATCCTTCTGCATGGAGGTGGTCACCACAACTATCGTAGGCATGCTGAGCTGGACTGCCTGCCCCGAGGGTGAGACCGAGGCGCCCAGGTCCCATTCCTCAGCTGAAACCTTCTGCGTGAGGGAAGCAGAGGAGACTGGCCAGGTTGGGGTTTGGGAAATGATATCATGGGTTGGCAGGCTTGTCATTTTTTTAAAAATTTTATTTATTTATTTATTTGAGAGCAACAGACACAGAGAGAAAGACAGATAGAGGGAGAGAGAGAGAATGGGCGCGCCAGGGCTTCCAGCCTCTGCAAACGAACTCCAGACGCGTGCGCCCCCTGTGCATCTGGCTAACGTGGGACCTGGGGAACCGAGCCTCGAACCGGGGTCCTTAGGCTTCACAGGCAAGCGCTTAACTGCTAAGCCATCTCTCCAGCCCTCATTTTTTAAAATTAAAAAAATAATGTTTCATTTTTATTTACTTATTTATGAGAGAGGAAGAGGGAGAAAGAGAGAGAGAGAGAGAGAGAGAAGGAGTGGGGGAAAGAATAAGCATGTCTGGGTCCTGGGGAATCAAACCTTGGTCCTTTGGCTTCGCAGGCCAATGCCTTAATCACTAAGCCATCTCTCCAACCAGGGTCTTCAGCCACTGCAAATGAACTCCAGAAGCATGTGCCACCTTGTGCATCTGGTTTACGTGGGTCCTGGGGAATCAAACCTGGATCCTTTGGCTTTGCAGGCAAGTGACTTAACTGCTAAGCCATCCCTCCAGCCTGTGTTTTGTTTTTTTGAGGTAGGGTCTCACTCTGGCCCAGGCTGACCTGGAATTCACTATGTAGTCTCAGGCTGGCCTGGAACTCATGGTGATCCTCCTACCTCTGCTTCCCCAGTGCCGGGACATGTCCACCCAGCCAGGCTATGCATTTTTGACTGAAGAAGGGAAGGCTTTGAGTAGTCTTAAAAGCAGTTTCTGTTTCTCCCAGTCCCCTTTCTCTCCAGACTTGACTCATAGAAACCAGAATTCCTCTTCCTCAAAGTGTTCATAGAAAGCAGAACCCTCTCTTTCCCAGAGCCAGCCATAAATCCTAGAATATTCTGGAACCCATTTTTTTTTTTTTATAAGAAAGAGCTTGACGTAAAGAAACCTCTGACCGGAAAAAAAAAAAAAAAAAAAAAAAAAGAAACCTCTGACCGGCTTCATCTGATAGGAGGTCATGAGGTGTTCATTCCAGAGGGGTCCTGCCTCATTCCTTGGGGAACAGAAATACTTCACAAAGACGCTAAGGACAATGTGGATAAACCTTGCTAGTCTCTCCCTTCATCACACCCTGTTGTCCAGTCACGTTTCCATGCAACTGTCCACACTTCAGCCGGCCGAAGCAGGAAAGCTATCTGCCCTGGATCCTTGGCTTGGCTCCTCTGCTCTATTCTTTCTTTCTTTTGTTTTGTTTTTTTGAGGTAGGGTCTCGCTCTAGCTCAGCTGACCTGGAGTTCACTATGTAGTCTCAGGGTGGCCTCGAACTCATGGCGATCCTCCTACCTCTGCCTCCCGAGTGCTGGGATTCAAGGCGTGCGCCACCACACCTGGCTCCTGTCCTCTATTCTTTCTTCTCACCCCTCTCCTCTTCTCATTCTTCCTCTCTATCCTCCCCTTTCTTTTCCCCTTCTCTCCCTTCCTTTCTCTCCTTTGAGACAGGGTCTCACTTGGAAGCCCCAGGCTGGCCCTGAACTCGAGATCCTCCTGCCTCAGCCTCCCCAGTGCTGGCATTACAGACCCCTATCACGCAGACCAGTGTATCTCATTTCTAAAGGCTCCCGTGTCATGTGAAACCTTCATTAGATGCATTTATTTTCTCTTGAACTTGTCTTTTGCTATAGGAATGTTAGTCCCGACTTCCACTACAGGTGAATGAGTGAGGGGACAGGTGTCGGTAGAGGCTGGAAGGCACAAAGATCCTTCCAGTGGGGAAAAGACCCGGGTGTAGGAGTTAGCTGTCCTCTGGGTTGAATATTGCAGTCAGGAAGCAGCATTAGGCACCTGTTACTTGGAGATAGGGCAGGTGGGGGTGGAAAAAGTGTTCCTGTTGAGGGCGGCCACCAACTGCATTGATGACTTTGAACCTCACAAATTATTATTATTATTATTATTATTATTATTATTAATTATTATTATTATTTCCCTTGGAGGAGTGGGAGATTAAGACAAGCCTGAAATCTGGAGAAGTTGCTAGATTGCTACACCCCCGGGTTCATTACTGTCAACTGCTGGAGGCTACCAGGAGCTGGCAGGGGCGGTGTGACCTGCAGGGCCAGCACTTTCTTTATGAGGACAGTCAACTGCCCCGCTCTCTCCTCCCACACATGGAACCCCCCCCGCCAGGAGTCTCTTCCACCTCGTGACTTGCCCCCTTCCCCACCGAGGCTTCGGGACACGAGAGGCCCCTCCTCCCAGCGAGCGGTTGAGGACAAGTTATGTAACCTAGATTGTGAAATGCAGGGAAGGCCCACCTCTGAGCCTGAGCCTCAAGGCTCCACTGGCGCGTCCCAGATGGACGTGACAACCCCCCCAACCCCCACCCCCGAGACATCCACACCCCAACCCGAGGCCTGGCCCAGATGAATGCAAAAAACGTTCTGGTCATGGGATCTTAGATGACACCCCTTGGGGCTCGGCGACGCTCTGGAGGGGCGGGGCGGGGGGGGGTTGGAGGAGTCACGCGGGGTCAGGTGCACCTGTTGCGGGCGCGCGGGCTCACCTGCGCCCGGCCCCGGGCTCACCTGCGCCCCAGCCCCGAGCCCAGCCGCAGCCGCCGCGCGCACTTCGCAGCGCCGGGGCTCGAGCCCCCGGGGCTTCCGCCGGGTCAGCTGACCGACCAACCGACCCGTCCGTCAGTCCGTCCGTCCGTCCGGTGCGGAACTTGCCCAGCTCGCCCCGCTGCAGCTCGCCCCGCGCTCGGTGCCGCCCTCCCGCTGGTCCCGGTCACCATGGCGGGGCTCGTGGTCAGTGGAACGCAAGTAAGTCCGCCCGGGCGAGCCCTGCCTCCCGCCCCCAGTGCCACTGCCCAGCTAGTGAGGGGGAGGGACAGCGGGGACCCGCTCGGGCAGGTGATGCGTGCCACGTGCGTGCCCGTGCCTGGCCCAGGAAGGAGAGGACCCCGACGTGCCTTTGGGCCCCTGGTGTTCCCCCCTTTCCACACTTCTCTCTGTCCCCGGAGTCACACCTCTGGGGACTTGATGTCTTCCTTGGGCCCAGGGCCCACCGAAAGGGCTGCAGTTTTCTTTCTTCTTCACCCGAATTTGAAAAGGAACCTTGGCCTAAGGAAAAGTTTCTTTTTATACCTGTGCAGTTGTAAAATAGAAACTGACATAATATATTTACATGGAATTGCGTGGAAATTACAAAGTGCCCAGGGCCACCAAAGTCACAATGAAAGCCACGGTGTCTCTGCTGGCTGGTGGGGTGCTGCCACCAAGGTGGCCCCCTGCCTTCCCAAGGCTGGTGGATGGCCAGGACCCTCTTGGGTTTCATTTGTCCTCTGATTTCTTGAAGAGGTGTCTGAAGAGGTGTCTTGAAGAGGGACGGGTGGTGGGGCACCACAGCGCTCCCGTTTCCTCCCCGAAGGACAGACACCCATTTTCAGATGCTTTCAGGCCTGTGGTACTGCTTTGGTGTTTTGAATCATTCTTAGAGGGATGAACTCAGCCATGTTGGGACCCAGTTTCCCTAGAAAAAGCAGTTTATTTTATTTAATTTTTTATTTTAAAGCAGGCTCTCACTCTGGCCCAGGCTAAACTGGAACTCACGCTGTAGCCCAGGCTGGCCTCCAACTTACAACGACCCTCCTACCAGCTTCAGTGTACTGGGATCAAAGGTGTGCGCCACTACACCCAGTTTAGATCCCCCCCCCACGCCCTCCAAGGTAGGGTCTTGCGCTAGCCCAGGCTGACCTGAAATTTTCTCAGGGTGGCCTTGAACTCATGGTGATTCTCCTACCTCTGCCTCCCAACTGCTGGGATTAAAGGGGTGCACCACCACACCCTGTTTAGATTTTTTAAACATTTGTTTTTTTAAATTTTTTTTAAATTTTTATTTATTTATTTATTTATTAAAAATTTTTTTTTTGTTCATTATTTATTTATTTATTTGAGAGCGACAGACACAGAGAGAAAGACAGATAGAGGGAGAGAGAGGGAATGGGCGCGCCAGGGCCTCCAGCCTCTGCAAACGAACTCCAGACGCGTGCGCCCCCTTGTGCATCTGGCTAACGTGGGACCTGGGGAACCGAGCCTCGAACCGGGGTCTTTAGGCTTCACAGGCAAGCGCTTAACCGCTAAGCCATCTCTCCAGCCCTAAACATTTGTTTTTAATTTATTTATTGAAAAAAAAATAAATAAATAAAAGAAAGGAAGAGAATGGGTGCATCAGGGCCTCTAGCCACTGCAAACAAACTCCAGACGCCTGCGCCATCTTGTGTGATCTGGCTTACATGGGTACTGGGAAAATGAGCTGGGGGTCCTTTAGGCTTCACAGGCAAGTGCCTTAACTGCTAAGCCATCTCTCCAGCCCAGATATTTTTATTTTTATTTGAGAGAGTAAAAGAGAAAGACAAAGAGTGGGCATACCAGGATCTCTTGCTGCTGTAAATGAACTCCAGATGTATGTGCCATGTCATGTATTTGGCTTTCTGTGGGTGCTGGGGAATTGGACCCTGGTTGGTAGGCTTTGCAAGCAAACTCCTTTAACTGCTAGCCATTTCCCTAGCCTTTAGATTTTTTTAAAAAAGATATTTGAGATTTATAGACAGGCAGAGAGTTAAAGGGGAGGGAGGGTGAGAATGGGCACACTAGGGCCTCTGGCCACTGCAAATGAACTCCAGATGCATGCACCACCTTGTGCATCTGGCTTATGTGGATATTGGGGAATTGAACCTGGGTTCTTAGGCTTTGCAGGCAAATGCCTTAACTGCTAAGCCATCTCTCCAGCCATATATATATATATATATATATATGTATGTATATACACACACACATATGTGGGAGTGTTTTGGAAGCTCTCGCTTTGGGCAGGTAGTACCATCAGTGTCCAGGGGAAGGACCCCTCCTTCTTAGGGCCCTCAGGGTTTTACCAGGCTGAAAGATGTAATGAGGACCAGCTGTGCTTTCCACCCACTTTCCTGCTCTCCCCCCCCCCCGCCCCACCTCCGGTAATTACATATATTTATCGAGTGCCTACCAGGCATCAGAGCATTGATGGAAATTAGCCTGTTCCTTGTCTTTCTGCACTCCTGTTAAGAGCCTTGTCACCTAGAATTGGAGGCTGTGCCTCTAGTCTCAGCCTGTAAGTGGAGAGACAGGGATGGTCCTGAGTTCACAAGAGAGTTGGCCATGGCACCAACCTGTGTGAAGTGGTTAAAAATGACAGTCACATTCTGTGGCAGAGAAGGGGGGGGGCTTCTGGGAGTGAACTTGACTGTCTAGGGAGGGGGGCGGGGAAGGGCCCCTGCACATCTGTGGGTATCTGCCTTAGAAGTAGGATCCCCTCCCACAGGCTACTCTCTGTACTGGCAGACCCAGCATTAGTCCAGATTTAGCTGCTTCCAAGTTCATGGCACATTTGACAGTGGGACTGCAACTTCCCTGTCGTCGCTTTTCTTGTCTGGCCCTCCTTTGCCAGACTCGATGTTTCCTGTACCCCCGTTCTCAGCCCGTTCTGTATAGCATAGGAGCATCCACTACAATGTGGATGGGGCATCTGGGGTTTTTGGGTCTCAAGAAGAGGTACCTGGGAGGAGCTAAGAAGGTAGGTTTGGGAGGCATCTCAGAGTGTAAATGTCTCCTTTCCTGAACCACCTAGGCTGGTGGTGTGAGCATCTCACCCTGGGTTTAGGGTGTCTGTTAGTCTCTGCTCTGGGCATTTATAACGGTAGCCATTGTAAAAGGCAGCACTGTGAAGGAGTACTCTTCAAACTGATGGAGCCTTCTTTAACAAACACTGTCATAAAAAATATCCATAAGCAGGGCTGGAGAGATGGCTTAGCGGTTAAGCGCTTGCCTGTGAAGCCTAAGGACCCTGGTTCGAGGCTCAGTTCCCCAGGTCCCACGTTAGCCAGATGCACAAGGGGGCACACGCGTCTGGAGTTCGTTTGCAGAGGCTGGAGGCCCTGGTGCGCCCATTCTCTCTCTCCCTCTATCTGTCTTTCTCTCTGTGTCTGTCGTTCTCAAATAAATAGAAAAAATAAAAAAAATATTCATAAGCAGAGAGAATATGAATATGAATGGGCTTGCCAGGGCCTCTTAACACTGCAAATGAATTCCAAAGTGGCATGTGCTACTTTGTGCATCTGGTTTTACATGGGTGCTGGGGAATTGAACCTTGGGGTGTCAGGTTTTGTAAGCAAATGCCTTTAACAGCCACGCCAACTCTTCAGCCCCAAGTTTCTTTTTAAATATTAAAAAAAAATTATTTTTACTTTAGAGAGAGTGAAAATGGGTGCGCTAGGGTCTCCAGCCACTGCAAACGAACTCATGACACATGTGCCCCCTTGTGCCTCTGGCTTATGTGGGCACTGGGGAATCAAACCAGGGTCCTTAGGCTTCATAGGCAAGTACCTTAACCGCTAAGCCATCTCTCCAGCCCTTAAATATTATTTTTATTTATTACAGAGAGAAGGAGGGAGAAAAAGAGAGAGAGTGAGTATGGGGACGCCAGTGTCTCTAGCCATGAACTCCAGATGCATGCACCACCATGTGCATTTGGTTTACATGGGTTCTGGGGAGTGGAACCTAAGTCCTTAGGCTTCATGGGCAAGTACCTTGATTACAAAGCCGCCTCTCCAGCTCAAGGTTTTTTTTTTTTTAAAATTTTACACTATTGTACTTATTTAGTAGGCTACAGTGTAGCATTTCAGTACATGTATACAATGCACAATGATCAGAGAAGAGGACTGTCTATTATCACCTTTCACACTCACCCTCTAGTTAAGAACGTTCTTTGTTTTTTTTCAAGTTAGGTTCTTGCTCAATCCCAGGCTGACCTGGCACTCACTATAGTCTCAGGGTGACCTGGAATTCAAAGGGATCCTCCTACCTCTGCCTCCCGAGTGCTGGGATTAAAGGTGTGCGCCACCACACCCGGCTTAATTAGGAACTTTCAAATCTTCTCTGCTAGCTATTTTGAAGTACACAGTTGTTACCAACTGTAGCAGTTTGAACTAGGTGTCTCCCATAAACTCATGTTAAACAGTTTTTTTTTTTTTTGTTTATTTATTTGCAAGGAGAGAGAGAGAGAGACAGAAGGGATGGATGGACATGCCCAGGGCCTCTCATAATACAAACGAATTCCAAATACCTGTGCCACTTTGTGCATCTGGCTTAAAGTAGGTACAGGGGGACCGAACCCAGCTCTTACGGCTTTGTAGGCAAGTGCCTTAACTGCCAAGCCATCTCTCCAGCCCTAAAAAAATCATTGATTTTGTTTTTGGCTTTTCAAGGTGGGGTCTTGCTTTAGCCCATGCTGACCTGGTATTCACTATGTAGTCTCAGGCTGGCCTCAAAATCATGGCGTTCTCCTACCTCAACTCATGTGTTTTGAATGCTTGCTCCCCAGCTGATGGTCATTCAAGAGGTGGAGTCTTGCTGGAGGAGGTGTGTCCCTGGGGGTGGACCTTGAAAGGCCTATTAGCTCCTAGCCGGCAGGTGTTAGCTTGTCCTGCTGGTCCCTCCCTGTGGCGACTTGATTCAGGTGTTCTCTATAAACTTAGGTGTTCCGAATGCTAGATCCCCAGCTGATGGCAATTTGGGAATTAAGGCCTGCTGGAGGAGATGTATTGTTGGGGGTGGGCTTACAGGTGTTATAGCCAGCTTCCTGTTGCCAGTGTTTGGCCCACTCTCCTGTTGCTGTGGTCTGTCTGACGTTGCCCAGGAGGTGATGTCCCCACTTTGCTCAATGCTGTCATTTTCCCTGCCATCATGGAGCTTCCCCATGCAAACTATAAGCCACGACAAACAACTTTCCTGCCATTAGCTGCTTTTGGTCGGGTGTCTTGTGTCAGCTATGTGAAGGTAATTTAAACACAACCGTAGTTTTTTTTTTTTTTTTTTCGAGGTGTAGGGTCTCACTCTGGCTCAGGCTGACCTGGAATTCACTATGTACTCTCGGGGTGGCCTCGAACTCACAGCGATCCTCCTACCTCTGCCTCCCGAGTGCTGGGATTAAAGGCGTGCTCCACCACGCCCGGCTCTACAACAGTAGTTTTCTACTGCATTATAGGACAGTAGAAGTGTCTCCTCTTAGCTGACTGTACCCCTTACCAATTCTCTCCATCCTTCCCCAGCTCTCACTTACCTTTAGTAACCACTGTTGCATTCTCAGGCAGAGAGGGAGAGAGGGAAAGAGGGCGCGCGAGCGAGCACATGCTGAGAATGCACAGCAAGCCCTCTGTGGGTGAGCTACATCCCTGTCCCTAGATCCTCCTTAAAGGGCCAAAAACTTCTCAGGAGGTGATGATTTTATTATAACGTTACTGAACTATACAAATGCAAAACCAGTTGCCGCTTTCTCAATATTCAGAGAGCTGTAAATCCCAAATAAAGGGATGGCTTAAGTGCAAAGGAAAAAAAAAAAAAACCCAATAAAGGTAAAACAAACAACTTAGTGAGTTGGCTGCTGACGTCTGGCTGAAGCCAGGCCACAGCTCTGAGCGGTGAGCTGACGGTCTCAGAGGCGGCTCCGGCTCCGCTCACCTCCGCAGGCCTGGAACAGGCGGCATGCCTGGGGCGCTGCGACCCTCTCTCGCCATTGCTTTCTGTGTAAGTGTTCCTCCTTATGGGTCTGCATTCATATGGCCTGGACGCTTTTTTTAAAATTTTTTTTTTATTTTGCTACTGTGGTTAGAATGTAGTGTCTTGCACATGCTAGGCAAGTGCTCTGTCTCTGAGCTATGGCCCCAGTCCTTATTTTACTTTTTGAGACGGGGTCTCTCCAAGTTGCTCAGGCTGGTCTTAAACTCATTCTGTGGTCCAGGCAAGCCTTGAATTGGCAATCCTCCCAACTCAGTTTCTCAGATAGCTAGAATTACGAGTCAGGCCTGGGTGTACTTTTTGAGTCCCCCCCCCCCCGCATTTTTGATGGGGTCTCAAATAGCCCAGGCTGGTTCTGAACTCTCTGTGTAGCTGAGGATAACCTTGAACATCTGATTTTCCTGTACCCATCTCCTATGTGCTGGGGATACTGGTGCATTCCACCATATCAAGACTGGAATGCTTCACTTAAATTTGACCTATCCTTTCCCTTTCTCTCCTATGTATGACAGTGACAGCTGCGGTATCAATACACTTGTACACACAAGCACAAACTTGATATTTTGGTGCCGAAGTCCTACACCCGAGACAATGGCCATAGCCCGTCTCTTCCGTGGGGTACTCATACTGGTCTGACAAATTAGCCGCTTACTGGGTGACTAGTTCACGTCCAGTACAATGCTATGTGCTTTTTGTATGTCATCTCATTCCTATAACACAAGTAAATGGGGGATAACATGTGATTTCCCAACATGATTCCACTGGGACTGAACAGTTGGCAGACCCGTGGCTGGCCTTTACTAAACCGGCATTGTCCTTGCTGCCATTGGTGGTACTTGGTGTTTCTGTTAGATTCGTTGACAAAAGAGGAAACGGACTTCAGGAACAGTGACTTAGCCAAGATAATACATCTAGTCAGCCACAGCCCAGGGGACTCAACCATGTGGCTGGCTGTGGCTCTTTCCACTGAGACACAGTTTCCTTCCAGCAATTTCCCTGCTCTGAGGAGTGAGCATCTGAAAGCAGTCTCCCCCCAGTGTGACCGACAAACCCTCGTAGAGAGAACGGCACGGCACGCGACCACCCCAGCAGCAACCAGAAGCCTGTGGTCATTTGTGCTCTCTGTAGCTTCTGTCCAGAGAATTGGTTGGCTAGGTGTGCATGGTTTCTTTTGGGGGGGATGCACCCCGACATTCTCATGGCCCTCTGGTGGTCTTTTGAGGGGGGAATCTTTAACTTGATTTCTTTCTTTCCTCCCCCTCCCTTTTATTTTTTTTTTAAATTTCTATTTTAGAGGAGAGGCAGGGAGGGAGGAAGAGAGAATGAATATATGGGTATGCCAGGGCTTCTAGCCACTGCAAATGAGCTCCAGATGCATATACCACCATGGACCTGGGTCCTTAAGCTTTGTAGGCAAGTGCCTGAACCGCTAAGCCATCTCTCCAGCCCTTTAAAAATTTTTATTTATTTATTTGAGGCGAGAGAAAGAAAGGAAAAGTCAGACAGAGAGCCCTTCCCCCTTTTTAAATGTGTGGTGCGGGAGGTTGAAGCCAGGTCCCTAAGAACAGTAAAGCAGAAAGCCCCCAAGTTGGGAGGGGTCCTGACTGGGTAAATCCCACCCCCACTTTTATTTATTTATTTTTTTTATAAATAGGGTCTCATGTATCTCAGGCTGGCCTCAAACTATATATGGGGAATGACCTTGAATTTCTGATCAAACCTGGTTTATGCGATGCTGGGGTTTGAACCCAGGACTTCGTGCATGCTAAGCCAGCTCTGTCCACTGAGACACATGCCCAGCCATAACTGGCTATGTTCTCATTTTTGGCCTAAACAAGGACACTGTTGAACGAAATGACTTCTTGTCCTAAGGCGTTCTGGTTTCTTGCTACATGAGAGCTATTAGTCTCTGCGCCCTTTGTCTGTGTTTGCTGAAGAACGAACTTTGTTTTGGTCAGGTTCTTTGGGGCTCATGTCTTGCACCAGATAGTCCACTGTAGTAGGAAGCTTCCTGGTGTCCTAAGCGGTCTTCTATCAGAAGCGTATCTTAGACAAGTCTCTCTTAGAGTTACTGGTGACAATGCTCCGTAGTGGCTGGTACTTTTAAGCTTTTTCCAGCTGACTTGATTTGAGCCCCTTCAGCCTGATTGGCTGAACCAGGATCTCTAAAAGCTGCCTGGTTACTTCAAGGTGGTCTACATATGGCTTATTGAATTGGTCCTCGTGCTAAGTTTGGGAGGCACTTATTCCCGGCATTGTCCTTGCTACCGTTGGTGGTTTTAGGGGATGGGAATAAGTTGTGTTTTGTTTCATTTTTTTTTTTTTTTCTGATGTTGTGAAGTCAAGACTATAATAAAACAAGCTGAGGGGCTGGAGAGATGGCGTAGTGGTTAAGGTACTTGCCTGTGAAGCCTAAGGAGCCTGGTTTTATTCCCTGGTCCCCTCATAGGCCAGATGCAAAAGGTGGCACATGTGTCTGGAGAGTTTGTTTGCAGTGGCTAAAGGCCCTCAAAAAAAGAATAAAAGCTGATGACACTTGTCAGATGTGTGACGGATCTGAACACTTCCTGGTGACAGCTCCACTTGGTACTGTCATTTCCTCTTCAGGGGGCTCCTACAGATGAGGAAAGGGAGCCAAGTGTCCATGTTCCCAGGCTCTGACATTCTTACATTCATGTTAAGGTCAAAGCCTCAGATAGATAGGTGTGTGTGTGTGTGTGTGTGTGTGTGTGTGTGTGTGTGTTGAAAAGTGCCCACATTCCATGGGCATGTAAGCACCCTGTGGTCCCTAAGTCCTTATTTCTGGGCTCAGGCTTTTTCTAGACTCCCTTGACTGAGAAGTGATAGGATGTTGAATGGGCCTTTAGAATCTCCATTTCCTTGAGGAAGAGTGAGGGTCTGAATGGCAGGGCCCCATCAGGGTGTAGTCCGTAGCCAGTCTATCCGGAAAGAGCTCAGTGTCTCTAGCCAAGGCCTCCTGCTAGGGTGCTGGTGGGCCAGAGGGTGGGAGGTAATGTGTGCTGGGGTTTTGGGTGCGCCCCAGGGGGGAGATTGTCAATGTGAACTTACGATATAAGAGAAGGTACTGATGGAGTAATTTCTCTGGGGGAGACCAACGTCCCCCAATTGATGGGGGGGCCAGAGAGTCCCCCTATCTTTCCTTGGTCAGTGATAGGCTTCTCAGCTTGGAAGGTGTGGTGGTTTGATTCGGGTGTTCCCTAAAACTTGGGTGTTCTCAATGCTAGTCTCCCCAGCTGATGGCAATTGGAAATTAAAGCCTCCTGGAGGTGGTGTATTGTTGGGGGCAGGATTACATAAAAAGCTGCATAATAAAAAGACAGGTCTTAGGTCAAAGGGGGACAGATTGCTAGATAGAATTTGGATTGTTTTATTTATTTTATTTTTAAGTTGGTATCTTCCTGAGTTGAAATTATTTTATTGAAGTCAGCTGTTTTTCTACTTAAATTTACATGTATTTTGTTTTTCTTTTTTTAAAAAAGTATATTTTTTTTTGTTTGAGAAAGAAGTTGTGTGTGTGTGTGTGTGTGTGTGTGAGAGAGAGAGAGAGAGAGAGAGAGGGTGGGGGAGAGAGAAGGAGAGAGGGAGAGAATGGGGGCACCAGGGCCTCCAGACACTGCAAATGAACTCCAGATACATGCGGCGCCCTTGTGCATCTGGCTTACATGGGTCCTGGGGAATTGATCCAGGGTCCTTAGGCTTTGCAGGCAAATGTCTTAACCGCTAAGCCATCTCTCCAGCCCCCTAATTTTTTTGGGGGGTCTTCTTGAGGTTGGGGCAAACAGAATCTGGCTGTGTAGCTCAGGCTGGCTTTGCCTCCCACTTGCTGGGATTCCAGGCTCAGGGCACCATGTTTGGCATGGTCAGATATTTTCCCGCCCAGTCTCCTCACTTTCTGTCCTCTTGGTATGGATTACTCAAGGAGAGTGAATGAGAAGGGAGCAAACAGAGGAGCTTTTATTGTCTGTCACCCTAAGGGAATGGTTGGGGGATGATTGGAAAACTAGAGCATGAAGGGATGCATTTTGTGAAGCCGTTATGAAAACTGGCTTTTAACTCTCAAATGGTTGGATACTGGTCATTCATATGGTTAGTGTAACATCTAATGATGCCCGATGGTCACCAGGCTTTTCTTCCCCTTTGGGAAGCATACCACCCTGGGGAATCCCTCACACCTCCTGGGACCTCTTTCTTTGCAAGGAAGGTCGATTTCTAGAGGGAGGCATCATGGAGGCTGTGGCCACACGAAGGGCCCACGTTTCTGCCTGGAAGGCAGAGGGTGGTGTGCTTGGGGAATGTTCCACGCCTGTGCCCCCAAACCTCCTGCCATTGCTGACCTGTAGATCGGCCTTCTTAGGTTGGAATTCGTTGCCAGTCCTGCCCGCAGCGTGCTGTGTGCGTGCAAAAAACGGCCTCCCCAAACTGGGTGGGTGGGGGAGAGACAAGTCCTACCTACACTCTCAGAAGTGCTGGTGCCAAATTTCAGTTCACTGTTGTAATATTTGGGCTCACGCCAAGTGCCTCAGAAAATGTAGGAAAATGACAAAAAATAAAAAAAATATATAAAAAAACAAACAAAAGAGAATGCCTGTCTGCACAGTGGGCTTGACCACAGAAGTCTGGGCTGGGGGGCTCTGGCCGCAGGTTCCTCTGCTGTCTCCCGTAAGCTCTGTTGGGAGCGTGGTGGGCCTTTCACGCACACTGGCAGGGGATGGGATTGGTGGTTGCGGGAGGACTCCTTGCCCAGCCCTTTCATTCTGCCCAGCGCCGTGAAAGTTGCAAGCTGTAAGGGCTCATGTGTGCAGATGAGGGCATCAGAGAGTGGCTGGGAAGGGAGGAGAGCTGGAGGGGCAGCTGCTGGTAAGGCCCAAAGGAAGAGGGGGATGGTTGTGATTATACCCACATGCTCTGACGTTGGGGTGCTTTCGGGCACCTGCATCTGGCCAATTTCAGTCTAATTTCCACTCTGCCAGGGTCTGTTTCCATCAAGCTAACTGTGCCAAGAAAGGGGAGCTATTGGCAGAGTCTCCAAAGCCCATAAAGCTGATGTGATCAGGAGAGCAGGCACCGTGTGGCCTCAGTGTGTGGGTGGGGGTGGGGGTGGTGGGTGGTGGGGAGCCCGCCTTTCACATTGCAGAAGCCGGCATGGATGGGCTCCCTGACTCTGGGTCGCGAGCGGCTGGATGGTTTCCGTTGGCCTCATCGTTTCTGTTGCCTTTAATTTCCAGGTGTCCTACGTAGGCCAGGACTGCCGAGAAATTCCAGAGCAGCTTGGCAGAGACTGCGGACATTTCGCAAAGAGGCTGGACCTGAGTTTCAACCTCCTGAGGTATGTGACCGTCAAAGGATGCTGGCCAGGGGCCTTGGGAGGCCGAGTTCCCTTGGGGACCTAAGGGGCTGGCAGAGGCGAGTCTGAGGCGCCGGCTGCGCGTAGGGTGTCTTTCGATTCCTTGCAGGGGTGCTCTGAAGCATGCGATCTCATGCGTCGAAAGTTTGAATCTGCTTTGTATGATCCGTGGGCCAGACTTCTCGTGCTAATGAAGGACTGTCATTCACCTCATGGGAGTTCGTATGGGAGGGGCTTCCTCCATGTGTGCATGTCACTGTCCCTTTCCCAGGGACACCTGTCAGGTAGAACACTCAGTCCTCTGGGGGATGAAGTGAGGTGGCACCAGCAAGGCGTTAAGGTCTGCTTTCGTGGGGAGGGGGAAACCTCTGCCCCTCAAAGAATTGGCCAAGTCATCCGCACGGTGTCTGGGTTACGTTTGAATTCCCTTGCTCTTGAGGCGTGCACCGGGCTCCGGGGGAGAGTGGTGACCGTGTAAAGACTCAGTGTAACAGCAGCACCAGCGCAGGGCCTGGGGCTCTTGGCTGGATCCTAGAGAGAAAGTGTTGATTGATCTCTAAATCCTGAGCGTGGAGGTACTGGGACCGGGTACCTCCCTCCTCTTACCACCATCCCTTCCCCATGGCTGACTGTAAGCTCAGATAAACCTTTCTTCCTTAAGTTGCTCATGTCAGGTAACTTGGCACATCAGGGAGAAAGGTGACTAATACAGCCTTAGCCAGGGCACTCCCCCTTTTCTCCAAAGCCAAATACATTTTTTCTGTCTTACATTGCCAGCTCAAGGTGTGGTGTGCATGGACGTATGCATGCATACATGTGTGTATGTGTAAACTGTAGCACAGGGCCGGAGAGATGGCTTAGTGGTTAAAGCGCTTGCCTGCGAAGCCAAAGGGCCCAGGTTCAATTCCTCAGTCCCCACGTCAAGCCAGATGCACAAGCATCTGGAGTTCATTTGCAGTGGCTACAGTCCAACACACCCGTCCTCCCTCCCTTTCTCACAAATAAATAAATCCTTTGCGAAAACTGCAGCACAGCAGGAGACACGTTTGGGATCGTGCTTTCCTGGATGTCTTTTGGGCACTCTTTGTCCCGAGATTTTCCTCTGTAACTTCTCATTACGGCCACATCTTCTGCATGTGACAAAGTTCCGGTCTCCCAACTCCTACTTCTACCCATGTCCTTTATTATTTCCAGAGATGCCCTCAAAAAAAAAAAAAAATTCTTCTCACTTTGTTATGTGCAGGATAAACCTCTCTTCTTTCTTTTGGAGCACAGTTTGCTGACTGCCCATTTACACCCAAAGTCAGGGCAGGGCATTGCCTTGAGCAGAGCAGGGCAATGCTGGCTACTCACCTAGGCTGCAAGACCAGCTGTGGTCTGTTTTAGGTCCCAATTTGAATTTTGGAAATGGATTCTATTTGTTTATTTTTAAAGTTTTTTTTTTTTTAAATTTATGAGAGAGAGCAAGATAGAGAATGGGCATGCCAGGGCCTCTAGATACTGCAAATGAATTCCAGATGCATGCACCACTTTGTGCATCTGGCTTTTCTTGGGTTCTGGGGAGTCAAAGTTGGGCCCTTAGGCTTTGCAGGCAAGTGCCTTGACTGCTAAGCCATCTCTTCAGCCCTATGTGTTTATTTTTAATAGTAAAAATATGCATATGATACAACATTTAGGAGGCTCCAGCATACATATAGATTTAAAAAATGGCGAGATGAAATTCTTGTCTGTGTGTCTGTCAGGGTAGCTTCCCTGATGGTTATGGGCGTTAAAGACGCCTGCTGCCCATTCCTGCATCTTCTTTGAGAAATGTCTGTCGAGGTGCCTTGCACATTATAAAATGAGGTAACTCCCCCCCCCTTTTTTTTTGCTATCGAGTTGAGTTCCCTACGTATTTTGGATAGTAATCTCTTGCTAGCTATATGTGTTATGGTTTGGCTCAATCCAGGTGCCCTCCAGCTTTGGACACTATTGGGAGGTAGTGGAACCTCTCGTGGGTGCTGTTAGGATGGCGAGGTGGTGACCAGTCCTCCTGGGCCACACGCACTTGCCACGATAGGCTACTATATTCGTTCTTTTCTCATTGTTGTGACCCAGTACCTGCCCATACGCAGCTAAGGAAGGAGGGGTTTATTTTGGCTTAAGGTTCAAGGGGGTAGAGTTGGATCGTAGTGGGGAAGGCTTGGTGTCAGGAGCACAAAGCCGCTGGTCATACTGAGTCCATGGCGAGGAAGCAGAGTGTCCTTATGCCGACGCTTAGCACACTTCCTTCTTTTTATGGTCCACGAACCCCCAGCCCCACAAAGTGGCACTGCCCACACTGAGGGTAGGTCTACCAACCTTAACTAAGTTAATCTAGAAACATCGCTTACAGACATGCCCAGAGATTTGTCTCCATGGCAATTCTAAATCCTGTCAAGTTGAGAACCGCGGAATGATGATCACATTCCCGAGAGCCCTGGGGCCAGTTGACCGGGGAGTGAAACCCTCAACGCTGTGAGCCAACATACACCCCGCCTCTTAAAGTGATTATCTTAGGCAACTTGGTACAGTAATGCAACGATGACTCACACACGTGGCTTGCAAATATTTTTTCCCCCATTGCTGAGGCCGTCTTTTCACTGTTTCCTCGCAGTGTAAAAAGCTTTATAGTTTGATGTCATCTCACTTGTCTGTTTTTGCTTTTGGTGTCATATCTAGAAGAAATCATTGCCCAAACAATGTCAAGAAACTATTTCTCTGTTTTATTTCTGTCGTTTTACAGTTTCAGGCCTTATGTGTAAGTCTTTTTAATCTCTATTTTGACTGGAATTTTTTTGTATAGAATAAACATAAGCCTCAAATTTTATTCTCCTACATGTGAATATCCAGTTTTCCCAACACAATTTCCTAAGGTGTTTTTGTGGAAGATCAGTTTTGGCACTATTGGGGGATAGGGAAACCTTTTTCTCTCTGTTCCATGTGTCTGTTGTATGCCAGGACCATCTTGTTGGACAGTGTAATTTGATGTTAGTAGTTTGCTGTCTTCAACTTTTTTTTTTTTTGAGGCAGGGTCTCGCTCTAGCCCAGGCTGACCCGGAATTCATTGTGTAGTCTCAAGGTGGCCTCCAACTCTCGGCTATCCTCCTACCTCTGCCTCTCAAGTGCTGGGATTAAAGGTGTGTGCCACCACGCCAAGCTTTCTTTTACTTAAGGTTCCTCTGGCAATTTGAGGTGTTTCATTAAAAAAAAAAAAAAAAAAATGCCATGGGGCTTTTGATGGCCACTCTGTTAAATCTGTCAACCATTAGGTATAAGGCCCCTTTGGCAGTTTTGATTCATCTAATCCATAAATGTGGGATATCTATCTAGTTATTTGGGTCTTCTGTCGTTTCTCTCATCAGAGTTTGATAGTTTTTGGTCAGTAGCTCTTTCACTTCAGTTGAATTTATTCCTATTTTATTACTGTCATTTTGATTCTGTTGTAAATGGTGGTTCTCTCATTTCTATTGTGGATAGTTACCAGTATATAGGAATGAAACTGATTTTTTTTTTAAATTTATGTCTAAGCAGAGAGAGGCAGAGAGAATGGATACACACAGGCAGAGAATGGGTGCACCAGGGCCTCCAGCCACTGCAAACAAAACTGCAGATGCGTGTGCTACTTTGTGCAGCTGGCGTTATGTCGATACAGGGGAATTGAACCTGGGTCTTGGGCTTTGTAACCACTGAACCATCTCTGTAGCCTGAAACTGACTTTTTTTTTTCCTCTGTTGCTTTTACATCTGGCAACTTGTCTGAATTTGTTTATTCTAATAGTTTTTTTTTTGATAGAACCTGTATGATTTTTCTATGTATATGATCATAGATTCTGCAAATAGGTAAATTTACTTCTTGCCTTTTGATCTGGATACTGAAGAAAACCTTCATCTTGCTTAAAGATACTTTGGTTTATTTGGAGAGAGTGGGGAAGGGGAGCAAGCAAGCATGGTAGGCCTCCAGCCACTGCCAGTGAACTCTAGATGCACGGGCCGCTTTGTGCATCTGGCTTTTCATGGATCCTGGGGGACTTGGGCTGCCAAGCTTTGCAGGCAAGAACCTGTAACCCCTGAGCCATCTTCCCAGACCTGTAGACTTCTTTGCTGCTGTGTGTGTGTACGCATGTGTGTGTGTTCGCAGATGCGTACACCGCATGGCATACGTGTGGAAGCCAGAGGAAGATGTCGGTGCCCTCCTTGGTCACTCTTCTGCCTCATTTCTCTGACACAGTCTCACCCTGAACCCGGAGCTCACCGTTGTTTGGTCCGATGGGCTGACCTGAGCGCTTCAGCAATCCTCCTGTCTCCACCTCCTTCTGCACCTGTGTTAAAGTCACATATGACCATATCCAGTGTTCTGGGGATTGTAAAGCAAGCATTTTAACCTGCTGAATTATCGCCTCATCCCTGTTTCTCTCATTGGGACTTCTAATACAATACTGAATAGAAGTGATAAGCTGGGCATGGGGACGCACACCTTTAATCCCAGCACTTGGGGGGCAGAGGTAGGAGGATCTCCATGAGTTCGAGGCCACCCTGAGACTATGTAGTGAATTCCAGGTCAGCCTGAGCTAGAGCGAGACCTTCCTTGAAAAATAAAAAACAAAACAAAACAAAAACCAAAAAACAAACAAACAAACAAAAACCCTACATTTAAAATTATATGAAAATATGAAAGTATGAAATTATACTTAAGATGCCCACTTTAAAAAAATTATTTGACAGAGAGGGAAGGAGGGGAGGGAACAGGGAGGATGTGTCAGGGCCTTTAGCTGCTGCAAATTAATTCCAAATGCACGTGCCACCTTGTGCATCTGGCTTATGTGGGTCCTTTGGCTTTGTAGGCAAATGCCTTAACTGTTAAGCCATCTCTTCAGCCCTTTAGTTTTGAGGATAATTTTTTTCTTTGAGAGCATTAATAATACAGAAATATTGGAGTCCTCACCTACAGGTAAGAGGGAGTCAGCTTTCCTCTCAAATCACTTGTCATCTCTCCAAGTGCAAATCACCATTGTTAACATTCTATCGTCTTTCTAGTTTTCTTACTGCCGTTAAAACGATGCTGTTGTTTGGGTATTGCTGGAAACTTTGCCCATCTTGGTAACTATTGCATAATAACTTTGTTAGTACTTACTTATTTGCAAGTAGAGAGAGACTCACGAAGGCTGGAGGGGGAAAGGAGAGAGGGAGGGGAAAGAAGGGAGAGAGAGAGGAAATTAATAGGCACACCAGGGCCTCTAGTCACTAAATGAACTCCAGATGTGTGTCCCACTTTGTGCATCTGGCTTTATGTGGGTACTGGAGAATTGAATCCAGGTTGTTAGGCTTTGTAGGCAAGCACCTTAACAGCTGAGCCATCTCTGCAGCCCTGCATAACAACTTTTAATGATTTCTTAAATCATTTCTTTTTTTTTTTTAATTTTTATTAACATTTTCCATGATTATAAAATATATCCCATGGTTAAATCATTTCTTAGTGTTGGACATTGAGGGTTTTTTTTTTTGTTGTTGTTATTGTTTTCCAAGGTAGGGTCTCTCTCTAGCCCAGGCTGACCTGGAATTCAGTCTCAGGGCAGCCTTGAACTCAAGGTGATCCTCCTATCTTTGCCTCCTGAGTGATGGGATTAAAGACATGCTCCACCACGCTTGGCGAGGCTTTTCTTTTCTTCCAGATTTTTACTGTTTCAGAGAAGTCAATTCTAGGTATTCTGTAACTCACTATGTAGTCTCAGGGTGACCTTGAACTCACAGCGATCCTCCCTGGGATTAAAGGCATGTGCCACCCTGCCCGGCCTCTTAGTTGTTTTTACTGGCAATTTTCATAGGTGCACATAATGTGTTTTGATCATCGTAATCCCCTCCTATCACCTTTTGTCTCCTTTCTCATCCCTCTTCCACTGAATCCCTTCTTTCCAACTAGTCCTTCCTCTACTTTGATCTCTCTTCTCTTCTGTCTCTCTCTTTTGCCCTCTGCTCCACCGTCCGTGACAGAATGTTGATGGGCCCAGTATGGTGTAGGTCTTGGGCAGGCAATGTCAGTCGCTGTGAGGTTAGGAACACAATATGTGTTTGAAGACTGTCCTTTAGATAGGTTTCTGTAGGATTCTTCCCCATCTTCTGGCTCTTACGTTCTTTCCATCCCTCCCTCTGAGGGCTTTTTAATAACTCCTTCAGCATCCAGTTTCCCTCTCTGACTGGTGCAGGACAGAGACCTCCCCACTGGAGCCACCCCAATGCCATCCTGCTCCCCAAAGGCCCTGAATGACTGGAGAGGGGTTGCCTGCCTAGCTCGTTGAGCATGGGCAGGCAGAGCAGAGCTCCTGTGGCAAACAGTGACAAATATGCCTGTGTCAATCTGGCAATAAAAACAAGAGGGTTTAATTGATCTATGGCAACAGGAAGCTTACGTTTTTTTTTAAATTAAATTATTTGCAGTCGCCTCTTATTTCGCATCGCTCTGATAAATGCACTGCACAGGGAATTGGCTGGGGAGAAAATTTTGGAGGCGGCACGTCAGTGGCTTCCTTGTTGCTGTGAACCAGTGCCTGACTTAGATCGACTTGTAGGCAAGACTTTGACTCAGCTCACCAGGGCTTCCAGCCACTGCAAATGAACTCCGGACGCGTGCGCCCCCTTGTGCATCTGACTAATGTGGGTCCTGGGGAATCGAGCCTCGAACCGGGGTCCTTAGGCTTCACAGGCGAGCGCTTAACGGCTAAGCCATCTCTCCAGCCCCCATCACTGGTTTTGCATTTCAGCGGTGAAGGTGCACAGCCTCTGCAGATCAATTTTAGCCATAGACTTTGTGAAATAAATCATTAAAAAAATACTTGAGAGTGAGGGTGAATGTGTGTGTGTGTGTGTGTGTGTGTGTGTGTGTGTGTGTGTCATGGGGTGGGGGAGACAGGGCAGGCATGCCAGGGCCTCCTGGTACACATACATTTTAAGCAGAAGCTCCTCTCTGTGTGTCTGGCTTTACCTGGGTGCTGGGGAATCAAACCCAGGCTTTAGGTTTTGCAAGCTGGGGCCTTTAACCACAGAGCCATCTCTCTAGCCCTGAGTGAGAAAGAAATGCGTTAGAGAACTTTGGGGTGGCTTGTTAATGCAGTACAACTCGCAGCACATCCTAGCGGACCCAACGTTGGACTCCCTCACCTCACCTAGTTTGGATCCTTGCCATCCAGCAACACAGTGGGGGAGAAAAAACAAAACAAAACAAAACAAACAAAAAAACCCAAACAATAACAACAACAAAACCCACCTAGACTCTCAGGAGAACTGCTCACGGAGCACGCTCGGTTGGCAGTGGCCCCTCTAAAACAATTTCTTTGTAGACAAGGACCTTGTCCATACTGCTCCAGACTCCAGGTGGCCTGGCCCTTCCTGCTCCTGCTCTGACATTGGGGAATGAGGGTGGGGGATGGATGGGGTCAGAGCTCATCTCAGTTGGCTTTTAGAGGAAAAGGTGTTGATAACGAAGACAGGACCTAAGATAAACTTCTCAGTGGAGTGCTAGGGTACTGCTAATTTTTTTTTTTTTCTTTCTTCAGTGTTTTCGAGGTAGGATCTCATTCTAGCCCAGGCTGACTTGGAACTCACTCTGTATTTCCAGGCTGGCCTTGAACTCAGAGCAATTCTCCTACCTCCGCCTCCCAAAGTGCTAAGATTAAAGGCGTGTGCACCACGATGCCTGGCTTACTGCTAAATTTTGAATGATTCCGTGAGGTGAGGCTCGGGACATGTTGAAATCGGTATTCTTTTTGAGCTGAGCAATACTGTAAAGACAAAACAAGCGACATTTCTGTTCTGGGACTATCACTGACCATTCCATTGTCTCCAGCGACCAAGAGAACATGCAGTCAGAAGGTTAAGTGCCCGCGATGTGGCGGGTCACACTTAGTGTCTCAGTAGCATGGCCTTGATTTTTGGTACTTCCGTCACTTTGTGGCATGATCTCTAGGACTGTTGAAACACAAAAAATGGTTTACCTATGTTAAGCTAGGAAAAGTAACAAGGGGCAGGAGTCTATGGTGAGTAGTTTCCATGGCATCCCCTGGGTACCTCTCCTTCCCTAAGCCACCCACCGACTTCCTGGATGTGTACACGTGAGCAGAGCAACTGGGGTGTTGGGCCGCAGCGGGCAAGACTGTGCTGGGCAGTGGCAGGCTATTGGAGAGAATTGCTTGGGGTACGCAAGTCATTCCCGAGGCTCATTATCTCAGAGACAACGATGCCCTCTGTAACTCGCCCTTAGGAGGTGCTGTCTCTAGCATTGCCTTCATAAAGAGATCCCTAGACGTTTAAACATGGCTGTCTTTGATTTATTTGGTTTTTCGAGGTAGGGTCTCACTCTAGCCCAGGCTGACCTGGAATTCACTATGTAGTCTCAGGGTGGCCTTGAACTCATGGTGATCCTCCTACTCTGCCTCCCGAGTGCTTGGGATTAAAGGTGTGCGCCACCACGCCTGGCCCTGGCTATCTTTTATTTCCACCTCTACCACCTTAGTCCCTTGGAACTACGTGCCTCATGGCTCCACTCCTCCCTCTGACCTGCTCTTTTGTTTTCAGGGGTTGAGTGGACAGTATCAGGGGGTCAGTGATGCTGTCCTTCTTGATGTCAGGGGACTTGGGTGCTTTGGGGATGGGAGGGGTGGGGAGAGAGGCTAAGGGCTTTAACCCTTTCAGGCTTGTCTTTCCCTGGGCCTCCAGGTTCTCTATGTTGTAGGGGGCCCATTGGTGGCCATTAGGAATGGGGCCTCTACTGACATTTAGTGGATGAGGCCAGGGATGTTAAATATTTTGCCCTCTCTCCTGCATGCATGCCCCATCTCTGGATGCCTTTGGAGGCAGCTTGCAGGATGGTTCTCTTAACGACCTTCACGGCAGAGCAGACTTTGCCCCTAAACATGGACAGGAGCTGACGACTGCTCTGCTCTTCAAGGGAGTCCAAGATGGGGAGTTGGACAAATGATTTCAACAATTGCCTTTATTTTCTTATTAGTAGATAACAACTAACATTACCTAGGCCTCACTCCTTACGAAATGGTACAGACTGTTTTCCATGCACTGTTTCCTGCTGCCATCCTCATAATGTGTCCAAAATGGAAGTGATAGTGCTCACATTGTGTAGATGCCACAGCCGAAGCCCAGAGAAGCTCAGGTGTGTACCCCACCCGTCCCGCGGTTAGCATGGAAGAGCCGGGATTACAAGGCCCTGGGTCTGACTGGCTTTTCACGATAGAAACTGGTACTTTCTCTGTGGAAGGAGGTAGGAAGAAACTGCAGAGCTTGTGTTTCTGTGTGTGTGTGTGTGTGTGTGTGTGTGTGTGTGTGTGTGTGTGTGTGTATACGTGGGGAGCAGTTTCATTTTCTTGTTAAATCCCAAGCAGCCGGTGGACATCAGCAGATCCTGATTGGCGCCCCAGAGCCAGAGCCACACTGACCACCTTTCTGCCCTCCCTCCGGCATCTCTCTACACCCTCTTTGGTTTGGGAATCTGGGTGAGGCAGGCCCTCATGGCGTCTCTGACTAGGCTTGGAGGTGAGGTTCCCAGAGAATGTGTCCTTTTTTTTTTTTTTCCCCCTTCTCCTCTGGGTCTGTGAAGCTTGGCTCAGATCCAGGGTCATGGTCATGGGAAAAATGGTTCTGAAATTGGCATGGCCAAGAGCATTTGCTGCGAGCCGTGGAACCTTGAGACATAGAACTGTAGCTGGAGTTTTGAGCCAGAAGGGAGAAGACGGGGTATATGTGTGTGTGTGTGTGTGTGTGTGTGTGTTTCCACACGGACTCACATGTACACACTCACTACTATCTGAAAAGCTTCATTCAGTCTCCTCAGGGACTGACTGTTGGTGATTTTAGCTGTTCTCTGTTCCTTTATGATGAAAGGAAACAATTATGCTTTTTGCTTGGGTGTCTGTGTTTAATTGCAGGAGTATAATGACTGCAGATTCTCCCTGGCTGAGACTTTTCCAGCCCAGCTGCTTTCCTTTCCCCTTTGCACCCCGCACCCCCCCATCACTGCCATAGCACAAGGTCACTTAGGGTTTAGAATGAGACATACACATGTTCAGGTTTTGTTTAGAGTTCAAAAAAAAAAAAAAAAAAAAAAGACAGCTCCTCCTCCAGACCATCGTGATGGAGATCAGCTACGTGCCTCCCACCTCCGCTCTGCCTCCCCAAAGCGTCTCTCTTGACTTTACACAGAGCCCCATTTTCCAGTCTCCCGGGTGTCTGCTTTTTCTCTGATGGTGAAGAAAGAAGAGATGGGTACAGCATGGAAGACCAACAAAAGAGGTTCAAGAAGGAGGAGGGAAAAGGATCCCCCAGCCAGTCTTGAGATAAAGCACGAATCGGAGGGGAGAGCAGGAGAGGGTCCTAACCCCCCACACGGGCAGTCCCCTGCCGCCGCCACCGGGAAGCGTTTTAAGAAAATGCACTATTGTTGAAACTTTATTTTTTTTTCCTCCTTGATGGATTTATTTATAAGGTAGAGAAATATTTTCCCCATAATTGGGTAACTCTTAATAGTAGCAATTGCATATTTATCAGCGTGAGGGGCTGTTATTAATGTAACTGTCAGGCCCAAACACATTTCTGCATTAAATCCATTTAGCATGTGCGCTCCTTGGGCTCGAATGTCACCAGGACATCAAAGCCCTGTAGGCATGGGGAGCTCAGTGCCCTGCTGCGGCTGCCGAACAGGCCCTTGATCAATAAATGTAACATGTTAATGCAGAGCAAATAGAATAAAAGATTTCTTTGACAAGACATGAAAAATCACCTTGTGGCAGCTGGCATGTGATGCGTTTCTGGGGAGACACCAGCAAAGTTGATCTGACAAGTAAAGAGGGCGGTGATGGTTAGAAGGTGCTTTTGTTTCAAACTTCTTTCTTGACCTGTCAGGTTTTGAAGGCGCCTCAATGGCTCTTTTTTTTTTTTTTTGTCATGTGAAAATTGTAGTCTTAGGTAGTTATGAAGCAGTTATCTCTTCTCGGGTTGTGAATGCTGCTGTTTAATTGATTCACTTAGCATTTGAAACTGTCACGCATTCATAATTGCGAAATCCTGTAGATACCGGCGCGCGCGTGTCATGCCCAAATGCGTAGTTATCAGAAAATTAATATCCTTAATGAACTGGTGCTTTCGAACTAACATCGCGTGAAATCTCTCTTGCCCTTTCATTTGCTCGAAGCCACATCCGCCAGTTCGCCGAGAATCACCTCTCGACAGTTTGCTTTCTTGATGCCCGACAAATGCCAGCTTTGCTGTGGGTACATCGCGTGCTCAATGACAATAAATATAGTAATTATACTGGAGTTAGTAATTAACATAATTGTAGTCAATTACGACGAATACAGTGCAGAGCTAAATAAATGAGAGGGGAGAAATTAGCAAGCTAATTGATTTATTAGCTTTCTGTTTACTGGCTTTCTATTACAGTTGGCAGGGTTGTTTTTTTTTTCTTCGGGTGGGGGAGACCAGAGGGTAAAAAAAAAAAAAAAATCTCCACGACGATTGTTTACAAATAACTGATTTTGTTTTAAAGTTGCTTTGTCTTTTGACTTATTACACTTCACCCCCCCTACTTTGCTTGCAAGGAGGGGGGGAAGAGAGAAAGGAGGAAGAGAATTGAAATGCCAAGGGAACACTTGGTTCATTTAGCTACATCGAGCTGATCAGTGGAGCTACGGCAAGACGTGATTTACCTTTCGCTATGGCTTGAGGAGTTAGTTCTTTTTTTTCTTCTTCCTAGCTATTGCTTTGGTGAAAGTGTGTGTGTGTGTGTGTCTTACTCTGCATCCGTAAGGAGGTGTTTGGAGGATATGCATGTGTGCCGATGTGGTTAGTGCAATGCTGTTGGCTCGGTGGGAGAAGTGTGCACGCTTTGCTTGGCTGAGCCCCACTTGGTTTCTTGATACCTCTATCCTCCAGTGCCCAAGGGAGAGATGGAGACAGGAGAAGTGACCAGTATTGTTGGAGAGGGCAGGGGAAGTCTTCCCGTGGGTTCCTGTCTACCTTCTCTCCTTTGCCACACTTGAGGAGCTGTCCAAGCCTTGGCTTGTTACACTCCTGAGGCTGCCTGGAAAGTTTGAACTGGGGGGTGGGGAGTCTCACTGCCCATTTGTTTCAAGCTACTTTCTTCTGCACTGCCTGGAGTCCTGGATAACGGGGCTTATCATGTGCTTCTGTCTTTGTTATCCCTTTCTGACGTGACTGCTGTTCACGCCACGCGGGGAAAAACTGCGTGTGTTTTCATTCTGGGGGTTGTGTCATAGCTCTGTTTTTTTTTCTCACAAATTTTAGACACAGGAGTTTTTTTGTTATTATTATTATTATTTTTTCTCCTTTGCCTTGTGACACAGGATTTGGGTTTAGCAACCAGAACCTTTTTAGGATTGTGTGTTTAAAGTTTTACCTTGGCCTTACCCAAGAGGAACTTCAGTGCTTTCAGGACACACGTGTGGTGGTTTGAATAGAATAGATGGCCCCCAATATATTCAGTTCTTTATTGTTTGTAGTTTGCATCTGCAGCCACCTGGCTGGAGGCAGTGTCACTGGGTGGATCTTAAGGTGTGGTGGTGGGTTTCAGATTTCAATCTAAAGATATGCAGAGTGTGCCTAGGTAGAGTTCCTGAAGTGTGCTGTGTGGCTTTTGGCTTTTTGGCTTGTGCTTCTCTCTGTCTGCTTGGGCCTGTGAAGGCAGGCTAGCTGCTTCTGCCATTTATGGAACTTCCCCTGGATCTGTAAGCTTCAATAAATATCCCCTCCTCCATAACTGTGCCTGGTCTAGAAGTTCATCTTGGTGAACCTGTGAAGCTGTCTGCTATACTATATATATGACAGGCAGCATCTATTCTCCGCTGTATTAACACCCCAGGATATTGGCCTGAAAAGTCAGCAGAAGTTTACAAAGCAGAACTAGGTTTAGCTTTTGTTTCTGAAAATTCCACGGGGCAGCTTTCTAGCCTGATACAAAGGGTGTTCGAGGCGACAGTTTCAGCGTCCCATAGTGCCCCATCGTCAGACGTGACTCCTGCGTGGAGCTCAGCTCGGGAGCTGTACTCCAGCGCTGCCCGTATCTCTGGGCACCAGGCTTCACTAGACTCTGCTTGGTGTGGTCATTGCTCGTGTCCATTTCATTTGGAAATCAATTTCCGGTGTAAATTCATATACAAGGAATCGTTTACATTATTCAGTTCATGGGCAAATAGATTGTCCGGGTGAAACTTCAGATTATTTTGGTAAATATGTGAGACCTTTTTGAGGGGTGGGGGGGAAAGGTCTTTGTAATCTGGAGGGAAAGGTGTCATGAGGTGGGGGGGGGGATCTGGAGTTTCCTCTTGATTTAATTTGATGGAGATCCAGGAGAAATCTGATGGCTTCGCACACGTAGCTTTGTTGCTGCAGAAAGGAGAAATGGAGAGACAGCGGGAACGCCCCTAGAGAGGGCGGCTGGCCTGCTGTGGGCACGTGGGAAAGGTAGTGAGGAGGGGAGGATGAGAATGGGCGAATACGTGAAGAAAAGCTGGCCACTGACTAGGGCCCAAATGGCTTTGTCTCCTCCCACGGTCTCCATTGAGCTGCTGGTTTTCTTGGTCTCCCTGCTGTGCACAGACACTTGGGTGCATCGTGGAAGCACACAGGGTGGGACAAAGGAAGCCACCTGACCTTTGTTATTGAGAATCGCAAGTTGGAAGGACTGGAGTAAGGCTTACTTTGGTCCCCTGTTGCTAAAGAAAGAGCAGCAGAAGGGATCATTTTTAAATGTTGTTCTTATGTAAAAGGCTATGTGCAAAGGTGCTGCTCTTCCTGAGATGCCTTCCTGTTTCACTTCCCCATATATCCCTCTAGAGGTATGTGAGTTTTAGGGGCTTTGGTCCTCAGAAAGACTGTTTTTAAAATTAAAAGAAACTTACATTGTGATGCTTGTCAGAAATTCTTTACTTCCTTTTTTTTTTTTTTTTTTTTTGAGGTCTCATTCTAGCAATTCTAATGGTCTTCCTTCTTTCCTTCTTCCCAGAACTCATTCTCTTTCTCAAATGTGTCCATCACCAGCTCTGGATGACAGATCCTTTCCATATGGGCTTGTGGGGTTGCTGGAAAAGAGGGTGAAGTGATGGGGGAGTTCCGATGGGTGCCTTCTGAGAAGCAGGGTGGGGAGGCATTTGTTTGCCCACTCGCTTATTGGTCCTTAGGGGAGTGTGTTGGGATTGCTCAGGGAGGCGTTAGCTTTTTCAGTGATCAGTGGATCAGATTATTGAGCCTGTTTCTTCTAAGCACACCAGCTTGCCACCGCCCACCCCCTCCCCCAGGCTTGGGTGCCTCTTAAGAGAAAAGAATGGTCTAGGACCCGAGGCAGGAGTGTGGGGGATAGCCATCTTCCTCTATACCAACAGCTGAATTTGTCTTGGCTGGGTATTGTAAAATTGTTCTCAGAGACCCGAGATGGACTAATAGAATGGAAAACCAACCCTCCTTCCCACTGAAGTTGGAGGTTGCCAACCATTGTCCTGAATTCTGTTCTTAGAAGCAAGGCTTAGTAAGAAAAGGCAGCCTGATGTGAGGCATAGAGAAATGGAGGCTGTTGTCTCTCTACCAGTCTGTCTCACTTTCTATCAAATAAATAAATAACATATATGTATTAAAAGTGCTGGAGAGATTGCTTAGTGGTTAAGGCATTTGCCTGCCAAGCTAAAGGACCCAGGTTTGATTTCCTCAGGTCTCATGTAAGCCAGATGTACAAGGCGGTACACACATTTGGAGTTCATTTGCAGCAGCTGGAGGCCCTGGTGTGCCCTTTCTCTCTCTACCTGCCTGTCTCTATTTCTCAAATAAATAATTATTAAAAAAAACCTAGAAAAATGGAGCCTGATAATGTCTCCCAAAGATCCTTCTGTCTAATATAGTTCTCTGGGGAATACTGAATTTGTTCTAGTCCATGACATGAAGCTCCAGAAGGGTGACCAGAGGGATAAATGGAGCCACATGAAGTTTTTCTTATCTTCTTCCTCTCTTTCTGGAGGGTGGCAGTCAGGCCTGGGCCTGCTGATGTTTTACAGGATGCCAGTGGGGTTACAATGGGCGTTCTAGTTGCCATGGCCCTTTGGATCCCTCCATGAAAGTGTCTCTGGGCAGGTGGTCTGCCTTTCAGGTCTTGTCACACAGCTGTGACAGATAATACATTCAACTAAGCAAGGATGGGAAGTGTCTAGGATGTCACTGCTTCTGCAGAGATACCTGGACGTGTCTTGTCCTCAAAGGCTGAGGACTTGGACTGTTGTGAGTCCCTGTCCATAATTGGTAGTGTTGTGTGCCCTCAGCCAGTGGGAGACAGGGTCCCAAAGATTTCCGCAATGGGTGCCCTGCACCTGGGGCTTATGAATGGGACGCTTCTCCTCAAAAACGCTCACATGTTCGGGCTGGAGAGATGGTTTAGCGGTTAAGCGCTTGCCTGTGAAGCCTAAGGACCCCAGTTCGAGGCTCGGTTCCCCAGGTCCCACGTTAGCCAGATGCACAAGGGGGTGCATGCGTCTGGAGTTCGTTTGCAGAGGCTGGAGGCCCTGGCGCGCCCATTCTCTCTCTCTCTCCTTCTATCGGTCTTTCTCTCTGTGTCTGTCGCTCTCAAATAAATTAAAAAAAAATTAAAAAAAAAACAATGCTCACATGTTCAACGTGCACCCAGGTGGCATTAGTAGAGACAGCTGGGGCCAGCCGTGGCCATGTTGCCTATAGGGCACTTTGAAGACCTTGACGTTTCCTCCACCGGGAACCATAACAATGTAACGTTATCGATGTACGGACAGTTTGTTCTCACTGGGTTAGTGACAGGATTGAAGAACTTCATGTGTGTATATTGGGTGGGGGGGATTGTGGGGACATCCCAGGCGGGCATTCAGGACAGGTGAATTGAAGCCGGTTAGCTCTAGGGAGGCTCCCACATGGTGTCTCCTGAGGTACACGCAGGACGGCACCCTTCAGCTAAGTGCCTAGGACTTTCTCCAGAGGAAGGACTTTGAGAGAACTTCATGGAGAGATGGAGACCTGGTTACAGCAGAAGTGGGAGCGAGAGCGTGTGCGACATCAGGTCCTTTGGAGCAGGCTTCCCTTCAGTGGGATGATGAGCAGGTGGCCTCTTGGGTCCTCAGAGGCTGGTCAGAGCCTTGGAAGGGGAGATGCGGGAGAGCTGAGTACACCCCCCCCCCACCCCGTGCGATACAGAACAGGCATCACTGTGTCCCGTAGAAGCCGCGAGGGCAGAGTCTTCTAGGGAGGCTGGTCAAGCAAGGGCTTGGGGACATGGGGATTTTCTCTCTCTGAAACGTCACTGCGGGGTGACAGGGGTGGAGGAAGAGAAGTCACGTCTAGTTGCTGCAGAGCAGCCCACTCACAGGCTGGGCAGGGCTGGAGGGTCTGCCCTGAAGCATCTACATGGCAGTTATGCTGTTAGAAGGGTCTCGGCTCCAGCCACGAAAGCTCGACTAAGACTCCGTGGGCCGGTCCCGTGCTCCCTCAGGAGTCTTGGTTTGAAACCTCATCCTTCTGAAGTTGCATTCCGTGTCGCCCTCTAACAACACACCTTCCTGGTTTGGCATGCCAGGCTGGCTCTTAGACTAGGGAGTGGTGTTGCTCTGCGGCAGGTCCCCTTGGGCTGCGCTGGTTTTGCACCTGGGGCCTCTGTAGGAAGCAGATCTCCCATTGAAACATGGGCCCTTCAGCATGGGACGCCAGCTTCTCTCAGGGGGCGTCGTGGGCACTACTATACACATGGTAGGTTGGAAGACACATGCATGTGGGTATTTCTTATTTGCTTGAGTGGACGTTTGCTTGCTTTTGGAGAGAGAGTACACCTTTTAACCCGTCAGCTTCCCCTGATTACCTCCTTAAATACTCACAGTCAGCAAGGGCAGCTGCGCAGTGCAGGCGTGAATGTGTGCGGTGGTCAAGTGACTTCCCCAGGGCCATTCAGCTGGGCAGCGAGAGGTTCCTGCTGCAGCTTCGCCTGACTCCCAAGCCCTGGCTCCTGGGCTGAATCCTTGTTTCCAAGTGACTTTCCTGTCAAACCGGTGTGCGGTGGCAATTGCAGGGCCCAGAAGAGGAGAATCGAGTCTTCCAAGCGCAGGAATGAGAGACTGTCTAACCCCCAAGGCTCTTGCTGTTTTGTTTCCTTCCTAAACTTGCATTTGACCTCATTGTGTTTTTCAGTAAGTGGCTAAAAATTCTAGGCTGTGAGGTAATGGGCTGGGTTCCAGACTGCCACAATAAAGCAGACGTTGTAGTAAAATGAGTTGCATGCGTTTTTCTTTTTTTTGATTTCCCAGTGCACATAGAAGCTATGTTTACACTACCCTGTTGTTTATAAAGTGGACAATAATGGCACGGCTCAGAAACTGCATACGCCCGTTACAAATACTTTATTGCTAAAAAAAAAAAAAAAATGCTAGGCTCTGCCAAATTACTGGCACAATGAGCTTCTGTGATAGGGGATTGCCATAGATTTTCAATTTATAGCTTTGTTTGTTGGGTAGGTTTGAAACCCAGGTCCTTGTGCTTGGTAGACAAGCATCTTGCCACTGATCTACATCCCCAGTCCCCAAAAGATAATGTTTTTTCTCATTAAAAAAAAATTTTTATTAGCATTTTCCATGATTATAAAAAAATCCCATGGTAATTCCCTCCCCCCCCCCACTTTCCCCTTTGAAATTCCATTCTCCATCATATTACTTCCCTTTTCTCATTTTTTTAAAAAAATATTTTAATGTATTTTATTTCAAACCAGACACACACACAGGAAAGAATGGGTATACCAAGGCCTTCAGCCACTGCAAATGAACTCCACATACATGCACCCCTATGTACAGCTGGCTTTCGGTGGGGACTGGGCCATTGGACTCTGGTTCTTACGTATTGTAGGCAAGTGCCTTAACTGCTGAGCCATCTCTCCAGCCTGCAAAGATAAAGTCTTTGATTTATAACAAGTACAGTATATTCACACAGCTGGCTGACCAGGTGGCAACATGGGGGCAAGACACTTAAGAGGTCAGGCCGGACGTTGTATTTGGACTTGACTCATTTGGTAAAGCTGGATTTTTTTTTTTTAATTTTTTTTTTTTTGAGGTAGAGTATCTCTCTAGCTCAGTCTGACCTGGAATTTACTATGTAGTCTCAGGGTGGCCTCCAACTCACCACGGTCCTCCTACCTCTGCCTCCCGAGTGCTAGGATTAAAGGTGTATGCCACAATGCCCAGCAGAAGATGGAATTTTTGATTGTTAATTTTGAACAGTTTCTATGGGACAAGGTTAAAGTTAATGGAAAAAAACCTGGAAATCTCAGAAATGTTCACATTGGCTGGACATGGTGGTGCCTGTCTTTAATCTCAGCACTTGGGAGGCAGTGATAGGAGGATCCCCATGAGTTCGAGGCCACCCTGAGACTACATGGTGAATTCCAGGTCAGCTTGGGCTAGAGTGAGACCCTACCTTGAAAAACCAAAAGAAAAGAAAAGAAAAAAAAGGTACACATTGAATGTTTCTAGAACAAAGTCACAGATGTTTCTGAGAAATGATTCTCTAAAAGGTATTTGAAATATCTTACCAAGAAATACCTTAAGGATAGACTGGAGAGATGGCTTAGTGGTTAAGGTGTTTGTGAAGCCTAAGGACCCAGCTTCCATTCCCCAGAAACCCACGTAAGTCAGATGCATAAGGTGGCTCATGGACCTGGAGTTTCTTTGCAATGGTTAGAGGCCCTGAGGTGTCCATTTTCTCTTTTGTTCATAAATAAATAAAAATTAAAAAAAAATACCTGGAGGAGAGAAGCTGTTAGGAATGGCTTCCTTTGGTTGTACCTTACAAGGAAATGTAAGAACTTCCTTACATCCACATGAGTCAAGTTGAAGTTCCAGGCAAACCAGGGTTACAGAGTGAGACCCTAACCTCAAAACAAACAAACAAACAAACAAACAAACAAACAAACAAACAAACAAACAAAACCTTCTGTAAAAGTATTTCTAGTACTTTCAGAAACATAGCCTTTTTTCCAGCTCCATGTGGCTGGGGGTACATAGGCTTTTCTCTTGAACTGAAGGTTCCTTGCTCTCACTGGGGGATCTGGGTGTCACTGTGCATATGGGTTCATTGTGTAGGGAGCAGACGAGGGCAGATGTGCGTGTTGGCAGCATTTGCATGTTTTTACGTACGTGTGAGTGGCATGTCCATAGATGGGCCTGTAGCCAGCATGTCCTCGTTCGGGTCTACAGTATGTGAGCACACCTTAGGGGCAAAGGAGAGAGGGAAACAGGGTGAGAGAGGAGGAGAGAGAGGAGGAGCAACCGGTCGTCTTCATTGGAGGATAAGTCTGTTTCCATTTACAATTCTGAGTGACTTCACATTTAGAATTTTCCCCCTCACAGCCACATCCTAGACACAGCAACTAGCAGCATTAAGCCGCATACCGCCAATTGCCTCCCTATCAACTCCAATGTCGATCATTGCTTTTGTGGATTCAGTTTTTTTTAAAAATTATTTATTTATTTATTTGTGAGCGACAGACACAGAGAGAAAGATAGATAGAGGGATAGAGAGAGAATGGGCGCTCCAGGGCCTCCAGCCACTGCAAACGAACTCCAGACGCGTGTGCCCCCTTGTGCATCTGGCTAACGTGGGTCCTGGGGAACTGAGCCTCGAACCAGGGTCCTTAGGCTTCACAGGCAAGCGCTTAACCGCTAAGCCATCTCTCCAGCCCTGGATTCAGTTTTTAAAAGTAAAGATGGGGGCTGGAGAGATGGCTTAACGGTTAAGGCACTTGCCTGTGAAGCCTAAGGAACCAGGTTCAATTCCCCAGTACCCAAGTAAGCAAGATGCACCAGGTTGCACATGTGTCCGGAGTTCATCTACAATGGCTAGAGGTCTGAGCAGGCTTGTATCCATTCTCTCTCTGTCTCTCTCTCTCTCTCATAAATGAATAACATATTTTAAATAATAGAAATTAAATTAAAGCAAAGACGAGGGCTGAGTAGTTAAAGGTGCTTGCTTGTAAGACCTGACCAGCCTGGGTTTGATTTCCCTGTACCCACATAAAGTCAGACTCACTAAGTGGTGTGTGGATATGGAGTTCATTTGCAGCAGCAGGAGGCTCTGGAGTGTCCATATATATTCATTCATTCATTCATTCACTCCCCCCTCCCTCTCAAATTTTAAAAATTAAACAAAGTATGCTTAGTGTATGATGGGCTTTCTGCCTTGAAACCCATGGCACCCCTCAGCTCTGTGCCCAGTTTCCAATGTGAGTGCTTGAGACGCAAGTGCTCTTACCTGCTGAGCCGTCACCCCACTCCCACTTTAAACATCTTAGCATAAGCTGCCTGTGTGTCCTCTTCGTTGAGTGTGCGTGTGTGTGTGTGTGTGTGCGCGCACGCGCGTGCACATACGAGTGTACCAGTGAGCTTGCAGATCTGTCTTGTGAGCAGGGAGTGCCGCTTTCCACTGAGGCCTGACTCGCTTCTGAGTTTACAAGTCATCCCTGGCCAGGAACAGGGAACCCCTGAGGGCCTCTCTGTAGGCCTTTACCCAGGGTGAGTAGGGCCTGTAAGGCCACCTGGCTAGCCTGGAGGAAAAATGCAAGGCACCTCTCAACCATTTTCAGCTCTGCCTGTGCAAAAGATCCAACCTTTTAAGCATACCTACATTTACCTGCAAAGGCAATCGTTTTTGCATTTTAATGACAAATCAAGTACGCTAACTTGCATTTGAAACGAAAGTGCCTTAAATGTCTCTGGCTGTCAGAATGAGATGTTAGGCACTTGATGAAAAGCGAACAAAGGAGACAGAGTATGAAGCCTGGATACAGTGCAAAATGAAATAAAACCTTGTATGGCCTGTCAGGGGTGTCAGTTGATATTCATATCTGAAGCACATTATAGCATTACTTTGCAGCTCATAGCTTACTCATCTGTCTTTTTTAATTCATCACATTCGAGCCCACATCTTTTAAGTCTCGTGTGTCAACAATGGAAGAAATCTGTTAATTGACAAATGAGTGTCACAAATGTGAATTGGTGCCTTTACATCAGCGGCAGGTGGAGTCTCTTTTGTTTTTTGTTGGATCTATTATTGGCATAAGCCAGTGTAAGACATCTGTCTTTGTCGGAATGAGGAATGACAGGCCTTCTTGGCTGTCATTGTCTTAGTGTGTGCTCATTCTGTGAGATACTGTATAAAGATAGAATGTCAGTTAAAAGAATATGAAAAACTATCTGGAGGAAGTCCTTAAATTACT
The DNA here is from genome assembly GCF_020740685.1 of Jaculus jaculus. Classification (NCBI taxonomy): domain Eukaryota; kingdom Metazoa; phylum Chordata; class Mammalia; order Rodentia; family Dipodidae; genus Jaculus; species Jaculus jaculus. The sequence continues at coordinate 16,350,646 of NC_059119.1, forward strand.
CAGAGAGGGGATCCGGGAATTGGGGCTGGAATTGAAATCTGAATGTTTCAGTTCGCATCTATCACACCTATTTAAAAATAATATTTCCTGAGTAACAGGATGAGGTGATCAAGCGTTTAGGAAAATGTTACGTTGTACTGGTATAATTAGCTTTATAAAGTGGGGAGAAGAATCTACTTTTGCGAGACAGGAATTTATTTATTATAAGGTCATCTCTCTGACACGCATAGAATTGTCTCAATAAAAACACTCCAGGTAAGATTCCGGGAGCCTTGATTTGCATGTGTTTCAAGATATTGAAATTGTTGCCCTCCAATTTCTTTTTCTGTTATCTTCCTATCTCAGCCTGATGAGAAGCGTAATGAAATGAGAGGCAGCCGCTGCGGAGCGGTGAGACAATTAGTGGGGTGACAACCACCTCGGAGCTGCTGGTGGGCTTGGAGGTTCACCCGAGGCTCTGCGGACGGCTCGGGGGGCTGCTGGCGAGTGGGTCTGGCGGTGGAAACCTGCTCCTCCGCCCTCCTCTCTCTGCTTCACCGTGACCTGGACAACTCGGGTGCTGGGGTTGGTGATGTCATGGGGACGTCAGTGAGGCGGGTCTGGGTCCTAGGATGGGTGGACTGTAAGGAGGGCTGTGCCAACTTCAGGATGTCTTCAGCTCCTCTGCCATGTGCGTTTGATGGAGGATGTCGGGGGTTGGCCCCTCCACGTATTCCCGGGTGCTCAGCAGACCCAACTCTGACATCCTTCCTAGCGACCTTCTGGGGCGGGGAGCTCCCACCGACACTGTGGGGTTATGGAAGGGAAATCTTTGGATGTTGGGGTGCATGGAACCGTTGTGTGAGACTTTTACGCTGAGAAAATACTGTAGTCCTCCCAGCACTGGGAAGGCTGAGGCCAGAGTTTTAAGTCAGCATAGGCTACATGATGAGTTCCAGGCAAGCCAGGGTTACAAAGTGAGACCCTAACCTCAAAAAAAAAAAAAAAAAAAATCTTCTGTAAAAGCATTTCTAGTTCTTTCAGAAGCATAGCCTTTCTTCCAGCTCCATGTGGCTGGGGGTACATAGGCTTTTCTCGTGAATTGAAGGTTCCTTGCCCTCTCTGAAGGGGGTCTGGGTGTCACTGTGCACATGGGTTCATTGTGTAGGGAGCAGACGAGGGCAGATGTGCGTGTTGGCAGCATTTGCATGTTTTTACGTACGTGTGAGTGGCACGTCCATAGATGGGCCTGTAGCCAGCATGTCCTCGTTCGGGTCTGCGATATGTGAGCACACCTTAGGGGCGAAGGAGAGAGGGAAACAGGGTGAGAGAGGAGGAGAGAGAGGAGGAGCAACCGGTCGTCTTAGCTGGTGCTCATTTGAGTAACCAAGTTACCGGACTGTGGGGCAAAGAAATGACGTCGAAAGTCTCCTGCGGGACCCTGGCACTTCTGTAGACCCCTTGGCCTTTGGTAAACACATTCGCCTCCCAGGATCCTCCCGGCACAGGGTAGTGGCACTGTGGTGGTCACTTTTGGGTACGGTAGATCCCCCAGCAAAGGTCCACAATCCGGCTGGAATCTGCAGAGGGGAGGTCCACCACGTCTCCTGGGAGGATCCAGGAAGGGCAAGCTGTGTGGGGGCCTCAAGGCCAGGCTCATTGCTCCCCTTTCTTCTGCCCTTCAGCTAGTCATGGCTCAGAGCATACAAAGACGCCTCTTCTCTTCTCACACAGGCTCCTAACGAACTAGTGAGTGAGTGAGAGGGCAAAGCTGGTAGGCTTCTAAGGAGATTCCAGAAAGCACATTATTTTCCTCTGCTTTCCCCTCCTCCTCCCCCCCCCCCCCCAGGCTGTCTCTTCCTTCCTTTCAGGTCCTGTGAACCTCAGGTCATTTCCTAGCCGACCCCTTCAATGCTTTGTTCTGGACGAAATCTTAATTTTGTTTTTTAAAATGAAAACCAGGCTTACCTGAAGCTGGTGAGGCCAGCCGGCGAGAATGGGAGAGGAGGCAGCCGTCTGAGAAAGTCCCGTAGGCTGTTCCAGAAATGCCTTCCAGTAGAAACTGGGCTGCTGCTGCTCTCTTTCTTTGGAGGTGCAGGCCGTGGTAGAAGGAAGTTACCAGAATGCAGAGTAGGTGTGCCGTGGCGCAAAACCCTGTTCACCTTCTCAAAACGGGCAAGGCCTGCACAGCTCTCGTTTGTTTACCCACACACATGCGTGTGTGCAGACACAGGCCAGGCCCGCGTGCAGACATTCTTTGGTGTGCACACCGTGGGACGCCTGCCTAAGCAGACCGTTTTACATGCCGCCTTTGGGTTTTTCATTGCCAGCTGTCACAGAGGGTCTGAAACAGACAAAAAATTTATTGGGTAGTGTTTAGAAACTTGTCGGTGGTAACGATCTGGGCTCTGATTTCAATTAACACCCACTAAATTTGGGGGAACGTTGAGCATTTGTAGACCTGTTGAATGCGCTTGGCATCATGTTGGGAAGCTCCAAAGTGGCTGTGGATTAAACACCGAGTGGTGTGTTTGTCCCCTCCCCCACCTGGCACGTGGCAGTGGTTACCTGTGAAATGTACAGACCTGGAGATTCTCTAGGTTGGGGTTTTTATAAAACGACCTTTCAATTGCAGAGTGCACAGTTAGAGTTTTAGCGTCCAATCTGGCTTAGTGAAATACTACTTTGGAGTTCATAATTCATTTTTCACACCCTGCTCACCCCCTTTTCTGGCTATTTGGGTGAAAACAGCTGGAGAAGTGCTGCATTTTATGATTAAGGCACTAAAAGATTAGCCGTAGGCACTGCCCACCGATGGGCTACAGAACTTGGGCTGCTGACAGCAGATCTGTTTTGAATCGTACTCAGATTAAAGTGAGTGAAAATCATTTGGGGGCTGAGGGCCAGAAAGGTCACACGTGTAATGAATTGTGGGTGCTTGCCTGGCTTCCCAGGCGAGAACCGTAAGCAATTATTAAATGCCATTGTGCGTCAGGAAGCGTTGGTTGGTGGTGACTTTGAAGGTTTCCAGAAGCGAGCCTGCGAGATTGCAAGAAGTAGTAATGAGGCCTTGGGTGGAAGAGGAGCTGGAGAGCCATGGCTTTATTTGGGGAGAAAGAAACATTTTGTTCCTCTCCCATCTTTGGTTTGCTTTGGTCTGTAGTGAGGGCAGCAGCGATTGCAGGAGGGCAGGGGCGGGGGATGTGTGCGTGTAGGGGGGAGACCTTGATGGTACCCCCCTTCTCTTCACTGGTGGATTCCGTTAGTGGCTCTGCGCTGCCGCCGGGCACTCTGGGAGTGCGTCGTCTTTTCGCTTCAGCTCCAAGCTGTTCCGTAAGCCTTGACGTGTTTTCATCAACAGCCCCTTTCACCCATCAAAGCCACCTTAGACCGCCCTGGCCAGCTGGGCAGCTGTGAGGGATTGATAGAGGTCTGCAGGGGCTGGGGAGATGGCTGGGCGGGGGGGTCAAGCACTTGCCGTGTGTAAGTGTGAGGACCTGACATAAGATCCCCGCAACCCCACACAAACGCCGAGTGTGATGGTGTGTGCCCGTGATCCCAGCACCAGGAGGCCGAGACGGGAGCCTTCCTCAGGCTCGCTGGCCAGCTAGTCCGTCCAGATCACTGAGCCCTGGGTTCTGTGACAGACCCTGTCTCCATAAAGTAAAGTTGGATTGAAGATGGCTCCTGATGTCACCTCTGGCCTCCACATTTGCACTTGTGTGCATGCATGCGCAGATAACACACACACACATACACTGGCCAGAAAAACAAACAGGTAAAGGCCTTCTGCTCATTTTCTGCTACAGGTCATGGGCTGAATGAGGTTGGCCTCGGCTTCCCCCCACTGCCCGCCGTTTGCCTTCTCAGATGGTGTGCTCTAGCAAGGCGGACAGCTTCCAGAAAGCTCCTCCGTCACCAAAAGGAATCTGTCTCCACTGAATGGACTCGTCCATTTCTAGACCATCCTCCCCTCCCCAGGCTCTCCTCTGAGTTCGTGGGAAACCCTGGCATAAATCTGTGAAGAGAAGGCAGGAAACCAATAAAATGTAAAGCTTCAATGATGTAATTTTGGAGTGATTTTTTTTTTTTTCTTCTTTCTGTGACTGGCTCAATTCACTGGATAGTTTCTAAGTACTTCTGTGTGTCAGGTAGGGGCAGGGGTAGGCAGGATAATGCAATGGTGGCTCACCTCCCAGATGAGGTGCCATGTAGGAACAGTTAGTACCACCCAAGAAAAGGACGTCATCCTGACCCATTCCAGAAAGCAGGGAGGGCTTCCTGGAATGGGCACATTCCAGAGTTAAATCTGTTCGTTTTATTTATGTTCTAAATCTGTTCTATTTATTTATTTACAAGCAGAGAGAAAGAACAGAGAAAAGAGAGCATGGGTGGGCCACAGGGCCTCTTGCCACTGTAAACAAACTCCAGATGCATGTGTCATTTTGTGAATCTGGGTTTACATGGGTGCTGGGCAATCAACCTCGGGTCATCAGGCTTAGCAGGCAAGCTCCTTAACTGTCAAGCCATTTCCTGAGCCTCTGTTATTTTGTTGTTGTTTCAATGAGACAGTGTTTCATGTGTCTCTCATGTAGTTCAGGCTTTCCTCTCCTTTTTTTTTTTTTTTTTCTTTGAGGTAGGGTCTCACTCTGGCTCAGGCTGACCAGGATTTCACTATGTAGTCTCAGGGAGGCCTCAAATTCATGGTGATCCTCCTACCTCTACCTTCTGAGTGCTGGGATTAAAGGCTTGCACCACCATGCCTAGCTTTGACCTCTAACTCTCTTAAGTAGGAAAAGATGACCTTGAACTTGTAACACTCTTGCCTCTATTGTGTGTTGACCTCTAATTCTTTTTTTTTTTTTTTTTTTTTTGTTTTTCAAGGTAGGATCTTACTCCAGCCCAGGCGGACCTGGAATTCACTATGGAGTCTCAGGGTGGCCTTGAACTCACGACAATTCTCGTACCTCTGCCTCCCGAGTGCTGGGATTAAAGGCGTGCGTCACCACGCCTGGAAACCTCTAATTCTTTAAGTAGGAAAGGATGACCTTGAACTTGTAACACTCTTGCCTCTATTGCGTGCTCAGATGATGAGTGCCCCCCACCATGCTTGGTCTGTGCAGCACTCAGTGTTGAAACTAGGGCTTTTGTGCACGGTAGGCAAGCACAATGCCAACTGGGTCACAACCCCAGCCACTCAGGGTTGAATATGAAGAGAAGAGCAGGGTAGGCAGGAATAAGGCCGACTACGCAGGCCAAGGGGCAAGCACAAGCACTGGAAGGGAAGGGTAAGAAAGTTGGAGGTAAGGCTTCATCACCCTTGGTGGGTGACATCCCCACTTCTGGTCTTTTTTATTCTTTTTCTGATTTTTGTTTTGTTTTATTTTTTTTTTTTTTTTTGAGGTAGGGTCTCACTCTAGCCCAGGCTAACTTGGAATTCACTATGGAGTCTCAAGGTGGCCTCAAACTCATGGTGATCCTCCTACTTCTGCCTCCCGAGTGCTGGGATTAAAGGCATGAGCCACCACGCCCGGCTTCCTTTTGCATTTTTAAAGGTGTGTGTGTTTGGATTTCTTTTCTTTTCTTTTTACAGATTTGTGTGTGTGTATGCACACTTAAGTGTGTGGTGTTTACGCACGTGTGTCGAGACAGACACATGCACCCCATGCAGATATATATGGAGGCCAGAGGAGAGCATCTGGCATTCTCTATTACTCTAGTGCTTTCATTTCCTTGAGGTGGAGTTTCTCTCTGTGGTAGTTTGAATAGATGACTTCCAATATGTTCAGGTGTTTTTTTTTGTTTTTTTTTTGTTTTTTTTTTTTTTTACAGTTTGTAATTTAAATCAGTAGCCATCTGGCTGGAGGCAGTGTCACTGGGCAGATCTTATGGTCTAGCCTTAAGATGTGGTGGTGGGTTTGAAATCTCAATCTAAATATGTTCAAAGTGCCTAGTCCCACCCAGAGTTCCTAAAGTGCGCTGTGTGGCTTTTGACTTGAGGTGTTTCCCCCTCCCTCCCCCCCGTTCCTCTCTGCTTGGACCTGTGAAGGCAGGCCAGCTTCTGCTGCCCTTATGGAACTTCCTGTGCATCTGTAAGCTTCAATAAATATCCTTTCCTCTATAACTGTGCCTAGCCTGGAAATTCATCTCAGCGAACCTGAAGCTGTCTGCTACATTCACTGAACCTGGAACTGCTGATTTTTTCTTTATTTTTGTGGGGGTGGGGGTTGATTGGCTGATAAGGGAGCCCAGGAATGTCTTACATCTCTGCTTCCCTCCCCCATCACTGGTGCTACAGGCATGCACAGCCACACTCATCTTTCCATACGAGTGCCAGGGGATTGAACTGAGGTCCTCATGCTTGCCCCAGCCCATCCTTTTGGAGTTTTTGAGAAAGGGCCCTATGTAGCTCAGGCTGGCTTCAAACTGACTGTGTGTGTAAGGCTGACCTTGGACTCCTGATCCTCCTGCATCTCCCTCCCAGGGGCTGAGGTCACCATAGCTGGTGCTCTACTTCTCATTCTTGACCCAGCAACACTAGTCTCCAGTGGTCTCTGGCTTGCCTAGCAAACACATAGAACGTGTCTGTTGCTGCCCTTGGTCCTCCAGATGGTCCAAGCTTCCGCCTTTGTGCCTCTCATTTTCTCCTCCTTTTCTTCCTCCTCCTCCTTCTTGACCTCTTACTAGAGCTTCTCCCACCTTTGGCCATTCTGGAGAGTAAGGAAGTGGGGTCAGTCAGGAAGAAGAGGAAGAGGAGGGGAAGCAATACCTCCCCTACCAGGTGTGTGATGTGCCGGGCTCTTGGTAGACCCGCCTGTGCATGGATGAACAGTGAGGACCAGAGATGTTCCTGTGGCCCGCTGTTAAGATGGTATATTCTTCACCTGACCCAATTGCCTAAGGCCAAATGATATCCTCATTCTTCTCTTCTCCCCCCCACCTTTTTTTTTTTTTTTTGAGGTAGGGTCTCACTCTGGTCCAGGCTGACCTGGAATTAACTCTGTCATCTCAGGGTGGCTTTGAACTCATGGCGATCCTCCTACCTCTGCCTCCCGAGTGCTGGGATTAAAGGTGTGTGCCACCGTGACCAGCTTCTCCCCTTACTTACTGATGCTTATGTAAATGGCTGGCAGGGGACTTGTGTAAATGCCCCTGAGGAGTGCTGTGCACTGTGGCGCATACCTGAAGTCTCAGAAACTTGGGAGGCTGAGGCAGGAGGACCACTTGAGTCCCTGAGTTCTGGGTTGTAGTGTACTACAAACTATCAGGTGTCTGCACTAAATTTGGAATCAACATGGTGACCTCCCAGTAGCCGAGGATCACCAGGTTGTCTAAAGAGGGGCGACCTGGGCCAGGTCAGAATCTCTAAAGACTGTCTCCAGTAGAGAGGGTTCTGTAGTGTCATGGTTAGCGCTCTGGACTCTGAGAGTCTCTGTTAATTAATTTGGTGCGGATGCTCAAGTATCAGTGATCTTGGGCCAGGCAAAGGGTCTCCTGGTGGGTTGTGGCGGGGAGGGTGCGTGTTCATTTACGTGTGTATCATTCTGTTGCACACCAGCTCCTTTGCTCGGTTGTCGTTGGTTAACTGAACTCTTTGAGGGGGAGGGTGTGTAGGCTGGGCAGGATGTGGGGAAGACAACTGTAGGTGATAAGCTAAGAATATAAAAGAAAGGCTGCTATGAATATGGAATTAGCTTCATTTCTTCACTTCACTATGGCTTGGACATGTTGGAGCCAGTCTCTAACCACAGAGCCCTTTCTGAAAAGGACCTTTCCTGAACACAGACAGACGTGCCTCAACAGGGATCCTGGTGTGACCAAATGTCCCAGCTAGCCATTGGCTCCTCCAGGCCACGACCCTGCAAGTTCTCGTGGGCTGGACTTGCTCTGGGTTTTTACTTTTGCTTTTGAGCTTGTACAACGGGGAAGTGATGACAATACTTCCTTTTTGGTCCAGTGAACTTAGAATGAAAGGCAACTCCTTTCTTCTGTGGCAGGTTTTTGCAGAAGGCCTTTGGAAGAATGCTGGGCACAGGGTTTGGAGAGAGGGGGGTAGGGTAGGAAGAACAAATGCCAAGTCCCAAAGGGGGCGGCGTGAGTGGGTAGGTAGGGGCCTGCCCGCATTGCTGGTCTATGGCGCCCATCCAGCCCGTGGCCTCTTGCACACAAAGCCTTCGTTCTGATTAATGGCATCCGTGTCTTGGAGGCATGGATTGTATTAGGCCTTGTTTAAAAGTACTCGCTATACATTCACTTCCCCTGGAAGTGCACCAAAATAGGACGAGAGGGAGAAAAGGGAGCCAGAGAAAGAGCCTGCCTTTGCCTTTGGACAGGGTAGAAGGGAAGCCTTTAAAAAAAAAAAAATTTTTTTTTTTTAAATATCCAAATGCTTTCTGTGACTTTGTTAGTCTTCGAGGCTTTATCTCAGCAGCACTCCTCTGGGAGAGCAAGGGGGAAAGTGAAGACAGACATCTTGGGAAAGAAAACGGGTCTCCCTGCCAAAACTGGGAGATGGTGTTGGCTCTCTTGGCTTTTTTAGAAACTCCAAGAGATCTGCTGACATTTTAAAGGGGAGAGAGAGAGAGAGAGAGATGATTTATGATGACATCACATGTTGCCCAAGCAGATCCTGTGAGAGGAAAATGGCTTTTATAGAGAGTGTGTTGCAATAAAGGAACGGCCGGTCACAAGGGGGGGGGGGTGTCATCGATCGAAATGCCTTCACGTATTTGCCTTAAGGGCCCCCCATGCCCCACCCAGCCAGAGGCCTGGGCAGCTTTGCAGGTCTTGCTGCAGAGAGGTTCGGGAGCCTGAGTGCAGCCGGAGCCCGGGCCCAGGCTGTCGACTCATCTCCCTCTTCCTCATGACTTCCATTACGTCCGGCGCTGCTCTTAGCTTCCCATCGCGGGCGGGCGTTCTGTGGCCCGAGTATGTGCCCGTGTGCATGCCTGCACAGGCGCGCCTGTGGGCGCATGTGTCTTGGGGCTGGGTGTACCCCAAGCAGTGGGCACTGATTTTCTTGGAGCTGCAGAATGCTGGCCTTGTGCCAAGGGGTGGGAGATTTGTTGCCATTCGAGTGTAGGGGAAGGATCTGGCAGTTGGTGGGGCGAGGGGTTGGGGTGGTGGTGAGCTCTCTTTAGGGGCCTGCAGGACACCAACCCTAACTCTCTGTGACAGGGTTGAGTCCAACAGGGGCGCTATCTGCCTGGCTCGTCTGTACACCTCTCCCCTTTTCCTCAGAACTCCCCTCCTGCCTTGCTTCTGTCTCCATCCGAGGACCGTGTGGGGAAGAGGTCCCCGTAAGATCAAGTGGTTGGAAGGGGTTCTGGCTTTGCTGGCGTGCCAGTAAAGTTTCCCGCATGAAGCTGGAGGGCAGAAATGCTTCTGGAGCAGTTCTAGCCCTGAGGAAGAGGGATCAAGGTGTTTTCTAGAGACTGGGCATGTGGTTACGGGCGGGGGGTGGGGAGAGTGTAGCTCCCCTGTGCAGGCAGACTCTGCCTTGTGAGCAATCCAGTCGGAGTAGCCTTACTGATTTCTCTCTGGAACTGTCATGTTTCCAGAAAGAATGAGGTGGGGAGTATTTCCCAAGAGAGGGACTGGTCATATCCTGGCTCATGGATAGGACATCTGTTAAGTGTCTTCAGGCCCAGGCCATGTCATGTCCTGCCGAACTATTCCATAGCCTAGGAAGATCCATGCCCGTCTCCAGGGAAGGCTTGGAAGCACGGGGCCCTCAGTGTTGGGTCAGCGGACTGGCCCCGGCGTGAGTGCCTGTGGTGCGGCGCAGCTGCTGGGCCCCTGAGTGGGCCGGGAGGTGCGTGAGCGTGCTGGCTCACTCCTGGGCCCTCTGCTTGGAGCTGATCATGGTCATGGGTCGAGCGTCTGCTAGATGAAGGCATCTTCTTGTAGCTGTTCTAATGACGTCGGGCAGTAGCAGTAATAAGCCTCTTGTAGTCCCGTCACCTTGGTCTGTCTCTCTTGAGTTCTAGAGTTGTGGCAGCAAACATGACAGTTTCTGCCTTCAAGAAACACAACTTGTGGATTCAAGGTCAGATTTTTTTTTTGGACAAAGCCCTAATTCTGTCCGGAGAGTTGTGTTGTTCCCTGAATGCATCAGAGTGGGGAGAGTTGAACTTGAGCCCTAAGACGGGCATCTCAGTGGCTCAGCTGCCCTGTGAGGGCAGGTTAATGACCTTTCTTTCACTTACAAGCAGGCAGATGAGCTGTACCCAAGGCCTCACAGCGCCCGACTTGTACGGTTGGTGTTAGAACTTGGCGTGGTCTGTCCCGAGCCCATGCTGCTTCTACCAGACGGAGCTCTTGCTCGGCTAATGGGACCTGTATTGCCGTGGGCTCTGCTGGTTTTCACCGAGCATGTATGTCAAAAGCATTTCTCTGTGTTTCTATAGTGTTCGTGATAGTATTTTTAAATGACGACTTGATTTTTCTCCCCAGACTGATGTACTCTAATGTAAACCAGTCCCCAGATACTGAATGTGTATTTCTAATTTCTTTGATGTTGGAAATCAAGCAGAGAGTTCAGAAGCCCCCCTGTGTTCCCCAAAAGGAGCAATTAGCCTAGCGCAGATGTGATGTTGTGGGGGTTACTGTCTGGATTATTTGGGGAGATCCATGTCAGGGGAAGGTTCATAGAAGGAGAATGGGGCCCCTTGTGCTTGGCCCTCTGGATTCTGCTTTGACCCAGACGCATCTTTGCTGGGTCATTCAGCAAAGGGCTTGATTCTTCTCTCTTTCCAGCTGAAACCGGCTGGAATCTATTCCCTAATTCACCCACCTTATTCCCTAGGCCCCAATCTACTCTTTTCACCTGTAATGTTCCTGGATTCCCCTCCTTAGATCTTCCTAACAACTGTGTCTAGTGTGTGTGTGTATGTGTAAATGTATGTGTGTTATCAAAACATATACTTGTGACAAGGTCTCTAGCCCAGGCTGGCTGCAAACTCCCTATCATAGATGACCTTGAATTTCTGATCCTCCCCCCTCTCTGCCTTCTAACTGCTCGGATTAGAGATGTGCACTATCAAGTCCAGTGGAGGCTTACATGGTGCTGGGTAGGGAACCCAGGGCCTCATGCAGTCTAGGTGAGCACTGTACCAACTGAGCTATATCCCAAGCCCCACATTGTTTTGTTTTGTTTTCTTGTGGTCCTAGAAACTGAACACATACTCTAGGCAAGAGCACTGCTTCCGAGCCACCTGTCTAGTCTTTAAGCTGGAGCTTAACACTGAAAGTCTCTGGTTCGGCTAGTGTGAGCTTCTTCTTGCACCAAACTGACCGAGACTCCACCCTGTTCCACCGGACACCAACATATGTGGTGCTGCATGAATGCTGATGGCCCAAAATGAAGCCAGGAAAAGGGGCAAGTGGATCTGCCGTTCACGCTCTTGCCGAGTTCCACGCGGTCTCCCACCTCGGCCTGGTTTAATTCCCACAAGGACCCTTTGTGGTGAGTCTGTCATCACTACTCTATGGTGAAGTCGTTTGTCTACGGTTCCTTAGGCCCGGCTTGAACAAGATGAGCATGGAAGCAGCCCTCCCAGAGGCCAGGGCTCGTTTCTCTCATAGTCTTGGGTCCTTCCTCCCCCAGGCTACATTTCCCCCGAGGGCCTTCCTGGGTAGTCCTTGGTGTTCACTGTGGGCTCATCAGGGCCCCCGTGAACCTCTGGAGTTGGGGACTGGGTGTGCAGGGCTCACTGGTTAAGCTCCCTGTAGCTTTCCTTTAGGGGTGTAGGCTGCAGTGCAAGACACAGTGGATGCTCACGAAATGCTTGTGCAGCTGACTTGTTGGATGGTTTGTCTCCTGTTTTTTTTTTTTGGGGGGGGGTGAGCATTCAGGAAAATTTTGAATCAGATAGGGAAAGAAACGCAGTCAGCCCTGCACGTGGCGTGTGCTTTCCATTTGGAGCACAGCTCTGTGCAGTTGAACAGGGGTCAGGTGCCGATGGGAGGTGCAGAGGAGGAAAACCATCTTGAAGCCGCCTCTTGCTCCGAGCTGGAGTGGAGCCCCACATCTGTTACTCGTCTTCACCCCTGAGGCGCCTTCTCTTGTTGGGGTCCACACGGCAGGTGGGAGGTGGGTGTGGTCAGATCTGAGGTGGGTGATCTGGGGTTCAGGGCCCAGGGGTTGTGGGTGTGAGATGAAGCCTGGCACGAACACCTTTGGCTTGGGGAGTCAGGTCTTTCATTTTCAGGCATAGGTTTAGTCTGAGCAGGGCTTTGAAAGTTTTGCATCCCCCTTCCTCTATGCTAGACTGAGATAGGCTTGTTACACTCCCACCCACCCACCCACCACCACCACCACTACCACCACACACCTTCAGACATTTTTTCTTGTGTGTGTGTACACGTGTGTGGAATGTGCACATGCATGGACCCATGTGACATCCCACATGCTCCCTGCAGCAGGGCATGCTTGTCTGCAGTGGCCAGAGGGAGCATCAGGCATCCCATTGTCCTTCTTCTTGTCCTTACTTGAGCCAGAGTCTCTTACTGATCCCAGAATTTTCTGGTCTCTCCCTCCCCTCCCAAAGGCCCTGGTGTTTCTTTGGTCACTGCTTCCTACAGGACTGGGGTGACAGATGTGCATGGTCATGCCCACATCTTTCTTTGTTCTGAAGATGGAACTTAAGCAGTTTCTCAGACCTCCTCAGGCCCTCATTCTTCTTTTAAAAAATATTTTATTTATTTATTGGGTGGGGTCAGAGGGAGGGAGAGAATAGGTGCGCCAGAGCTTCCAGCCTTACAAATGAACTATAGATGCATGCACCACCTTAGGCATCTGGCTTACGTGGGCTCTGGGGAATCAAACTTGGGTCTTTTGGCTTTTGAGGCAAGCACCTTAACCACTAAGCCATTCCTCTAGCCTCCATTTTTTATTTGTTTGGTTTTTCAAGTTAGGGTCTCACTCTGCCTCAGGCTGACCTGGAATTCACGATGGAGTCTCAGGGTGGCCTGGAACTCTCGATGATCCTCATATATCTGCCTCCCCGAGTACTGGGATTAAAGGGGTGTGCCACCATGCCTGGCTCATTCTTTTTTTTTAAATAATTAAAAAAATGTTTTATTTACTTATTTGAGAGAGAATCAGATACAGGGAGTATGGGCATGCCAGGACCTCCAGCCACTGCAAACAAACTCCAGATGCATGTGCCACCTTGTGCATCTGGCTTACATGGGCTCTGGAGAATTGAACCTGGGACCTTAGGTTTCACAGGCAAGCGCCTTAATCACTAAGCCATCTCTCCAGGCTAGGCCTTCATTCTCGTGTGCTCTTAACTCTTAAGCTATCTATCCAGGCCAGTCGTCGATTTTTCTTTTCAAAATATCAATTAGAAGCTTTGTTGTGTGGACAAACAATGTGTTAGTCCCATTCCTCTTGGATTCCCCCGAGGGCCCTCCTCAGTGGGGTTACTGGCATTCACCATGGGGTTCTAGGTTATGAATGCAGCAGTGGGTCACTGTGTGTGTGTGTGTATGGGAGGGGGGACAATGCCCCTGGATATTCCCTCCCACCCTGTGGCTCTTCAAGTCTTTTTGCAGCCAGCCATCAGATTTTTTGAGATGCTTCAGGAAACCATGGAGGTCTCTCTTTTTGAGGTTACCCAATTCTTCACTCAACTCTACAACACTGGCTGTAAAGCAAAGCGAAGGCCACTCACAGGGGCAGACTGACGTGCTGGAGCTTACCCGCGGAGGCCCATGTAACGCCTGGTGACAGGTAGAAGGAGAGCCGCAGAGCACGCCGGCGCAGGAGACCCGTGAAGCGCCAAGGCGTCACGGCGATGGGTATTCCACCAGCAGAAAAAAAAACATGAGTGTGGAGCAAAGAAATAGGCGTGGGAACACCGGCCTTCCCGAAGTGCAGTGGTCTTTCTTGACTTCAGAACTTGTCAGAGCCTCACCTGCTGCCGTCCCCCTCCACTCACCCGCCAGGCTGAGTTTGGAGCCGGAGCTGTGAGTTTCCTTGCGGCGTGGCCACCTGGGCAGCAAGGGCCCAGCAGGCTCCGTGGGTTCAAATCCCAGCTTCGCAGGCCTTTCTTGCTGTGAGGTGTTGAATGCTGCCTGATGTTTCTGTGGCGTGAGCTGCTGCTTGCATGGCCGTGTTGTCTCAAGGCATTCAGCGAGGGGCTAGTTACAGATGGCTTCTGTCGCGGCCATCTGTGGTAGCTGGCCGGTCAGCGTTAGTGGCTGCTGCCGGTCATGGCCGTCATCTCACTCCTGACTGAGGAAGCTTTGCCCTGGGACTCTGACTCTCCACACCCCGTCAGCGTCAGCGTCAGTGTCACATGGGAGCGGGTTGGAAATGCAAACTCTTGGGCTCGAACCCAACGAGTGTAAGATTCAGTAGGTCTTGGGGTCGGTGCAGGAGTCCCGATCTTTAATTATTTATTAATGAGAGAGACAGACAGAGGATGAGCGGTCATGCCAGGGCTTATAGCCACTGCAAACGAACTCCACTCTGTGCATCTGGCTTACATGGATATTGGGAAATCGAGCCTAGGTCCTTAGGCTTTGCAGGCAAACGTCTTAACCACTGAGGCATCTCTCCAGCCCAAGGAGTCCTGATCTTGCACAGGCGCTTGTGTTCCTTGCGGTACGTTGTAGAGCATGCAGTGTCACACTGCTGACCCCTGATGGTTGGATGATCCTTTACCTGGAGTCCTCCTGAAATCAAGGATGCAGAACCAGGCGTGGTGGTGCACGCCTTTAATCCCAGCACTCAGGAGGCAGAGGTAGGAGGATCTCCATGAATTTGAGGCCTCCCTGAGACTACATAGTGAATTCCAGGTCAGCCGGAGTTAGGCTAGAGTGAGACCCTATTTCAAAAAAAAAGAAAAAAAGAAAAAAAGAAAAATGAAATTCAAGGGTGCAGAACAAGCTTAGTGTCCTGATGAGATTCGGTAAGGTAGATTTGGTAAGGTGGTCGTAGGCCTCTGTAATCTGACCTCACTCATCTAGGTGTCTGTTTTAGCCTATCTGGGTGCTATCACCATAAATTGTGTGGTTTCTAAATTTGTCTGGAGACTGGGAAAAACCAAGGTCAAGGTATGAGTAGGTCAGGTCTGATGAGGGTCCGCTACCTCTCAGGTGGCTGTCTTCTCGCTCTCACATGGTGGTGGTGGGGGGAGGGGCTCTCAGCCTTCTTTATGATCAGGGCACTAATCCATCCATGAGTGTGTACTTGCTGTGGAGGAAGACCTCAGGAGTGAGGGTTTGAGCATATGAATTAGTAGGGTGCAGTCAGAAGCACTCAGACCATAGCAGAGCAGGCTATACTTGAAAGACAGCGGGCTACCTTGGCACAGGCCCTGAGCCCTCGTTACATTCCCACTTACATCATGCCTAGCCTGTGTTATCTTCCGAGGACTGGCACCTTCAGTTGAATTGTGAGACTCCCATGGCATTTGTGATCTCAGTACTTCATTAGTTTGATAAGCCTAGTCTTCAGGCAGAGCCATACCTATAGGAAGTTGTTCTTTTATTATTATTACTATTTATTTGCGAGAGAGAAAGAGGCAGTTGGGAGGGGGGGAGAGGGAGAGCATGGGCACGCCAGGGCCTCCCGCCAGTGCAAATGAAGTCCAGATGCATGCACCCCCTTGTGCATCCGGCTTAAGTGGGTCCTGGAGAATCGAACCAGGATCCTTTGGCTTTGCAGGCAAACGCCTTAACCATTAAGCCATCCCTCCAGCCCAGGAAGTTGTTCTTGGTTGTCTGGCCGCCTCTGATTTTAGTCGGGCACCTCACACCGCAGGGCCACCACCATTTCTGTCTGCTCACCAGGTTATGCTGGTTGTTGACAGTTGAAATGAGCTTCTTTTTAAATCTCTAGTCCAATACCTGGCACACAGTCCTGTTTAAAAAAACACTCTCTTAGCTGGGCGTGGTGACGCATGCCTTTAATCCCAGCACTCGGGAGGCAGAGGTAGGAGGATCGCCGTGAGTTCGAGGCCACCCTGAGACTCCATAGTGAATTCCAGGTCAGCCTGGGCTAGAGTGAGACCCTACCTCGAAAAACAAAAAAAAAAAAAAAAAAACAAAAACAAAAAAAAACCCAAAAATAAATCCACTCTCTTGAAAGACTTTAAATGTCCTCTGGGGACATCAGAGTAAGATCCTCATGCTGCTGCAGGGGTTCCTTGGAGAGCATGGATATTGGTGCCTCGTGGGTGGGGAATGAGGGAGGTCCTGGCTGGGTGCAGGAGGGTGACCTAAGGTCCCAGGAGGCTACCTTCCCACCCACCTCTGGTTCTGCTGCTTCCTTCCTATGTTTCTGGAAAGTGTCCCTGGAGATGATGGAGGGGGATCAGAACTGTTGGTGAGATCTTTCTGGAAGGGAGGACCCCAGCTGCGTGCAGTGGAGGAATCCTGAGCAGAGAAGCCGAATTCCTGTCCTCAACTTTTGCTAACCGGTGTTAATTTTAAGACCCTGGGACTGTTTCTGAGAGATAATTGGATCACCAAGTCACCCTCGTTAGTCAAGTAAAGAAGTCCTTTTCCTAAGGAAACCCTGGGAGAGCTGAATATTGAAGGCTATTGTTTCAGGTAATTCATGGCTTGGTAGCAGGGCTTCTTTGAAGTACAAAGAGTCCAAAATGTAACCCTTTCTCCTCATAATAGAATCTGCTTGTGTTATTTAAATCCTAGGGTTTTACATTACAATAGTCGCCCATCAGGCGTGGAGAGAAATAGAACTTTCTCTTACAATAAGGGTCTGTGGTGGTTTTGCTTAAAATTAACCCTAACCAGCAGTGTCAGTGGGTCCTGTGCTGAATAAATGATGGGCCTGGAATAAAATGATCCTTACACATTGCCCTCCCCCCACGAGCACTTTCAGTGTTTTCTTCCCTTCTCTCAAAAGGAGTAGGCTGGGCATGGGGGTGCGTGCCTTTAATTCCAGCACTTGGGAAGCCGAGGTAAGAGGATTGCTGTGAGTTCGAGGCCAACCCGAGACTACATAGTGAATTCCAGGTCATCCTGGACTACAGTGAAACACTACCTCCAAAATAATAATAATAAATAAATAAATAAATAAAAAGAAGGCATGGGATGGAAAGAGGTTTGGTTGTCTTTCTGAAGGGGTTCAAATCCGCAGTATTTGAAGAACCCACCCTCCTCATTTCATGGCTGGCTCCGGCGTGAATTTTGAGAGTTTCTACTCTCCCCACCAGGAGTTGTGGAGGTCCTGAACCAAGAATCCAGTTCCTGTTTATTGGGTTTCTCTTTGAAGACCACCATGCTGGCTTCAGCTGAAAATAGTGGCATATAGTGTTTGTTTGTGTTAGGTCAAGACGGGCTTCCCCAAAATGGAGTCACCAAAGACATACCAGGGAGTGGGTCACCCACGTTCTTCAAAGGAACACCCAGCCATTATCCCTTGCCTAACAATGCCCCCAGGTCTAGGTTTCCACCCCCTTATCTCCCAGGTTACCTGGTTACTGGTCTGGTGTCAAACCCTGGCTATCTTAGATCTCCCCTAAAGAAACCTCCCCCCCACCACAATTGATATAATCCATTATCTGTAATCCCAAATTGACTGCTCTGCTCTTGAGAGTCAGTCCTGGCAGCTCGTGCCCCTCCCCTGAATAAAAACTTCCATCTTTGCCTCAGAGTGGTTTCCATGGTCCTTGGTCACTCATGAACCTTAAAGTTTGGTTAATAATAATAATAATAACATTAATACCACTGCTTGTGAACATGGGCCCCAAATAGGAACAGTGGTGTTTGTGCTGGTATGGACCCATGCACAGCCAACAGAAGTGGTCTGATCAGCCCTCAGGAGAAAGGGGAGCAGGAGTGCACTCATACACAGTCCACCTCCTCCCTCAATTTGTTCCTGTCTCCTTTATCTCAGTGAATGGTGTCACCATCCTCCCCAACACCCCAACTTCAAATCTAAGCCATGTTCTCAGATCCTTAAGTGTGGCTCTGCCTGACCTCTGCTCCCTTTTCCTCCACGCTTTGCCAACAGAGCAGATGTGAAAGGCAAAGTCATAGCCCAGATGCTCCTCTGCTTAAACAACAACAACAAAAAAGCAAGTGTCTGTAGAGTCTATGCCAGCCTGGCCAGCCATGCAGGGACTTTTTAGTTTGGCTCTGGTTTTCCTAATCTCCAGCCAAGCGAACTGACTCACTTTATCTTTTTTTTTTTTTTTTTTTAAATTTATTTTTATTTATTTATTTGACAGAGAGAGACTGGGCATGCCCTGGTCTCAAGCCACTGCAAATGAACTCCAGGCTGGTCTTGAACTCTCTATGTAGTTAAGGATGACCTTGACCTTCTGATGCTCACAGCTCCTATGTCTTAGTGCTGTAATTCCAGGCGTGCATCACCGTGCCCGGTTCATTTGGTGCTGGGGGTTGAATGGCCGCTTTCATACATGCTGGGCAACCGATCACTGAACGACGTCCTCAGCCCCTTGTCTTGTGTTTTCCAACTTGCTGGGCTCTGTGCTGTCCTCTTGCAGTAATGTTCCAGGGCTACGGAACGCCAACAGGTTGAGTGGCTTCAGACCGATAGATACGTTCTCACAACTCTACCTCTCCGAGTCTGAGATCAAGACACAGGAGTGTTGCTTTCTCGAGTCCCTCCTTGACCACCTTCTCGTGTCCCCATTTGGTCATCACTGTGGATCTGTGTTCTAGTCTTCTTTTTTTTTTTTTAATTTTTTAAAAATTATATTTAATGTTTTATTTATTTATTTGAGAGCGACAGACACAGAGAGAAAGACAGGTAGAGGGAGAGAGAGAGAACGGGCGCGCCAGGGCTTCCAGCCTCTGCAAATGAACTCCAGACGCGTGCGCCCCCTGTGCATCTGGCTAACGTGGGACCTGGGGAATCGAGCCTCGAACCGGGGTCCTTAGGCTTCACAGGCAAGCGCTTAACCGCTAAGCCATCTCTCCAGCTCTCTAGTCTTTTTGTATGAGGACACCGGTCACATTGGATTGGGACGTACCATAGTGGCTTCATTTTAACTTAGTTACCTCTTTTAAAGACGTGTCTGCAAATACAGTCTTCTTTGGAACTCCTGGACATAAGGATCACCCCATAAGACTTTTTTGGGGATGGGGCAGGGGGAATGCCTATAATACATACCCCTAAGAAAAAGTCCTATTGTACTTCCATTAGTCACCTGCCTCCTAGGTTCAAGGCCTGATCTGAGTGGCATCTTGCATTCCGATCTCCCTGCCTATGTACAGGAAGCCCTGGCTACCCAGGGTCCTGGGAGCCTCCAGCTTCAGTCAGGCCCTCAGCTGTAAGTGCCAGTGGCATGAAGGCTGGGTTTCGGCATCTCTGTGTGGAGGGCATGAGGCCTGGTGAAGCTCCTGGGCCTGCTGCCTCCACGTGGAGCAGTCCCTGCTGCTTAAGCATCACTCCGAGCACCATGCATGGCCACCTGTGTAATTCGTGTGGGAGTCCGTGTGCCACCCTGGCTGCCGCTCATTGGCAGGAATTGCAGGTTTTGACAGAGCAGTCCTCCTTGCCACAGCTGTGGCGATCGCTATTCCTCTAATCACTTGTCTTTTCCACACGGCCCCTCTCAGCGACTGCGGGTCCCATCTCGCGCAGGCAGCCAGGTCACTGCCGCCGCCGGGTGGCCCCTAAGGCACAGCCCAAGCGAAGGCCTCCTTTCCCGAGTGTCCTGCTTCCCCCTTTCCTCATCCTCTGGTTTCATTGCAGACATGGATTGTCATCCCTTGATTTTTATTTTTTATTTATTAGATTTTATTTATTTACTTGAGAGAGCATGCGCGAGAGAGGCAGAGATAGATAGATAGTATGGATGTAGAGAGATTGATAATGGGTACCCCAGGGCCTCTAGCCCCTGCCAACAAACTCCAGACGCATGTGCCATCTTGTGCATCTGGCTTAGGTGGGTCTTGGGGGATTGAACCGGGATCCTTTGGCTTTGCAGGCAAACGCCTTAACCACTGAGCCATTTCTCCAGCCCACCTCTTGATTTTTAGATCACTGCCATGAGTGTCAGTGGGCAGGGGAGAAGGCCTCGGAGCATATATAAACATACATCCCCCCACCCCCCCACCTACCCCCAGCTGTTGCTCGGTGCATTGACCTTGGGAGAAGGCAGCTCTCACCCGACATCACAAGCTGCTCCCAGCCAGGCGGAGACAAACAGCAAAGGGACCATGATATGTAAGAGTCTGGATGTGCTGAGTGGATACTTTCCCAACTAACCTCAGGCAAAGGTCCTTGGTTCAGCCTTGGTGACTGATGTGACGTTGTCTGCTGTTAATAACCAAGTGATGAAAGATGTAACCAGGCCATATTTTTTTTTTTTTTTTTTTTTTGCCTGTCAATAGGGAATTGCCAATCTCCAGTTCTTTAGTTTCAGTGGCGGACTTTGCTTGGCTTTGCCTCATCCCCATCATAGGAGTGTGTTCAGTTGAATGAATGAAAGCAGGCTTCTGTTTTTATTTACTTATTTATTTGAGAGCAACAGAGAGAGAGAGAGAGGGAAGGAACATAAATGGGCATGCCAGGGCCTCTAGCCATGGCAAAGGAATTCCAGATGCATGTGCCACCTTGTGCATCTGGCTTATGTGGGTCCTGAGGAATCGAGCCTCAAACAGGGGTCCTTAGGCTTCACAGGCAAGTGCTTAACGGCTCAGCCATCTCTCCAGCCCCCAGGCTTCTGTTTTAACTCAAGTGCTTATCACTTTGCATTTAAAAGGACATTCTTTAACAACTTTGGAAGAAGTTGGCCGATTTTAATGAAATCCTATCCATTATAAAGGGCATTATCACACACCTCAGGTTTTATTTAAATATTGTCTGTCCCCTCAAACAAAATGACAATGGGTAAAAGACTGTGAAAGAACAGCACTTCATCAATAAGGTGTCTTGGATTCTAGTGGGAGTTCAGTTCATTCTGTTAAGGTATGGAGCTATTTGACCTATGTGAATCTCTGCAGAAAAAGAAGGTATGCTGAGGCTGCCTGCCAGTGACAAGTCAGGCAGATGTGGCACTGTGTGGCCTCAGAGACTGACCTCGGGCTTCTTTGTCATCTTCACACTCCTTTCTGACAGCTGGCCTCTCCTGCCCCACCCTGTGTATGTATGTCCTTTATGCACCCCTGAAGGTAGTGACTTTGTTCACTTTTTTTTTTGGTTTTTTGAGGTAGGGTCTCACTCTAGCTCAGGCTGACCTGGAATTCACTATGGAGTCTCAGGGTGGCCTCAAACTCATGGCAATCCTCCTACCTCTGCCTTCCGAGTGCTGGGATTAAAGGTGTGCGCCACCACGCCCGGCTTCCTCGCTCACTTTTGAATCCAGGTTTATTATTCCTCTCTCACCTCTGTGGCTTCATGTCATCTCTTTGGTCCAAGCCTTTAGGGACCTCCTTCATGTAAGTTCCACGTGTTAATTGATTATGCTCCTGGGGCTCTAGGGTCTTCCTTCAAAGTCATGTCATTTCTGGTTCATTCTATCCCCAAATCTTATATTTTATAAAAAAAATTATATGTGTATGTGAGAGAATGGACAAGAACTTGGGTGTGTGCTGGGGGGGGGGGCTCCTGCCACTGCAAACCAATTCTAGATGCATGTGTCACTTTGTGTATCTGGCTTTTGGTGAGTGCTTAGGGATTAAGCCTGGGCTGGCAAGAAGTGTGAGCAAGTGCCTTTAACTGCTGAGCCATCTCCTCAGCTCATACTTAAAAAAAAAAAAAAAAAAAAAAAAAAGCAGAGATGGCTTAGCAGTTGAGGTGCTTGCCTGAGAAGCCTCAGGACCCATGTTAGATCTTTGTCCAGATCCCATGTAAGCCAAATGCACGAAGGTGAGGCAAGCGCAAGGTCACACGTACCCACTAGGTGGAGCAAGCGTCTGGAGTTTGATTGCAGTGGTTGAGGCCCTGGGGCACCAATTCTCTTTCTCTCTCTCTCTCTTGCTCTCACTAAAAAAAACTTAAAAATACTTATTTTTTCCTCATAGTTCTGGTTTTCTAAAAACATATTTAAACATTTTATCTTTGACAATTTAATACATACATATGTGTTTATGCATATATAATGTTTTCTTTTGATCATACTTAATTCTACCATAACCTGTTTTATCTCCCGCCCACTCTGTGTGCGTGTCACTGAGTATAATAGGGTTTCTTGCGTGAGCATGGGTGGAAGGTCTTTGCCCAAGCATGGTCAGCTCACCAGGGGCTACGCCACTAAAGAAAGTGACTTCGGGATGGAGAGATGGCTTAGCGGTTAAGCGCTTGCCTGTGAAGCATAAGGACCTCAGTTCGAGGCTCGATTCCCCAGGACCCACGTTAGCCAGATGCGCAAGGGGACACACGTGTCTGGAGTTTGTTTGCAGTGGCTGGAGGTCCTGACATGCCCATTCTCTCTCTGTCTGCCTCTTTCTCTCTCTGTTTGTTGCTCTCAAATAAATAAATAAATAAAAATTAAGAAAATGTCTTCCCTCCCCCAGCGACTGTTAACTGCCAGTAGCATGGGGCTTACATTATAGTTGGGTTGTAAATGTGAGGTAGGTAGGAAGGTGTGGCCAAGTAAACAGTGAGGTAACAGACACCTTCTGGGGGGGAAACTGAGGCATGCTCTGAGAACATGCACACTGGAGTCCACCTAGTCCAGCCAAGTTACAGCCGATTTGCAGAAGTGTGAGAATACCTGATCACTATTTTATCTAATTAGTTAATTATTATTACATTTTTGTTTTTTTGAGGTAGGGTCTCAACGAGCTCAGGCTGGACCTGGAATGCACTCTCTAGTCTCAGGGCAGCCTTGAACTCAAGGTGTGATCCTTCTACTTCTGCCTCCCAAGTGCTGGGATTAAAGGTGTGCACCACCATGCCCTACTTACTGATCATTATTTTAAATCATGGATTTTTTTTATTTTTATTTTTTTGCTATATTTGGTAAGCAGAATGATCTTGTCAATACACGGCTGGTCCAATAGCCACTGTGCTTGCAATTTTGTATGTATCTATTCTTAAGTCTTTCTGCTCAATTACATTCTTACATCTATGAGGGCGTTTTTAAATTTATTTTTAAAAATATAATTTATTTATTTGAGGGAGACAGAGAGAGAGAGAGAGAGTGGGAGAGAGAGAGAGAATGGGACGGAGGGAGGGAGAGGGAGGGGGAGGGAAGGATATGAATGGGTGTGCCAGGGCCTCCAGCCGTTGCAAATGCCCTCCAGACTCATGCGCGCCCCCCTCCCCATGCATCTGGCTTACGTGGCTCTTGGAGAATCAAACCAGGATCCTTTGGCTTTGCAAGCAAGTGCCTTAACCGCTAAGCCATCTCTCCAGCCCTAAATGTTTGAAATTTTATTTAGTTTTTGAAATAGGGATTTCATGTATCCCAGGTTGGCTTTGAACTCCATATATATATGCAAGGAAGACATTGAACCGATCTCATTGGCTCCGTGCCTTGCATGCTAGGATTATGGCCATGTGCCCATGCCCTGTTATGCACTGCTGAGGTTGGCGCTGATAGCTTCGTGGCTGTTGGGCAAAGCACTCTACCAACCAAGTCTGTCCTTGTGAGTCATACTTTCTGTGGTCACACAGGCCTGTAAATACAGTCCTGTCAAGAGCAGAGATAGAAGAATCATACTGGGACACCCTGGTCTGCCAGTCTGACTGAAAACAGCAGGTCCAGGTGCAATAAGAGAAAAGGAAACCTGCAGGTAACTTACTGAAGGTGTTATCTAGGTTCTATTGGCTAATATTTTGCTTAGGGTTTTAAATTGGTTTTCATAACTGGAGTTTTTAAAAATTATTATTATGCTACGTTCTTAGGGTTTGATCTCTGTTTAAAGACTAAATTGTGTTTCAGTCAAATCTATGTGTTGATATTCTAACCCCCAGTGTTACTGTAGCTGGTGACCTCGCCTTCATGAATGCCATTCAGGCTCTCTGACCACCTAGGAACTTCCAGCTGTGGGTGAGTTTCTCCCTTAGCCAGGTGTGGGTCCCAGCCAGGCTGAGCTGAGGGTAGAGCACCCCCAGCCCTTACTCCCCACATGGGTTCTTCAGCCCCTCCAGCTCCCCACATGGCAGGAGCTCCTTGAACTATGTCTTTACTTTTTTCTTTCCAGTTTTTCTCAGTCCCTCTATGTGGGATCTCTAGCCACGTGGGTGCCTTTCCTTGGCTCTGTACTTCCTCAGTAAATACAATAATTTAATAATAACAAAAAATGGCCGGGTGTGGTGGCACATGCCTTTAATCCCAGCCCTCGGGAGGCTGAGGTAGGAGGATGGCCGTGAGTTCAAGGCCACCCTGAGACTCCATAGTGAATTCCAGGTCAGCCTGGGCTAGAGAGAGACCCTACCTCAAGAAAAAAAAAAAAACCAAAAAACCCAAAAAATGACATTCAGGTTCAATGAAGTTGAAGGGGTGGGGCCAGTGTCCTTGTCAGAGACAGAGGCACCAGAGAGCCCCCTTTCTTCCCTCTTGTGCAGGGTCTAGGAACCAACCTTTTTTTTTGCCATGTGAAACACAAGACAGCTGCCCACAAGCAAGGAGAAGGCCTTATTAGAAACCTGTGCTAAGGTTAACTTGAGCCTCCAGAACTTACGAGAAAGTAAACTTCTCTTCTCTAAGTGGCCTGGCTCTAGTGTTTTGTTAAGGCAGCCTGAACAGACCCATACAATGTTACACGGGTAGCTCCTGAGCTTCCGGTAGCTTGACATGACTTTTCAACTTCACTGTGGTGCAGAAAAAGATATGCATGCAGTAGAAACCACACTCTGAATTTTGATCTTTTCCCCAAGCTGAGGCTTCATGTGGTACGACTCTGTCACAGTGCTGACTGTCTCAAGGGGAGTCAGCTGGCGCTGGACGGTGAGTGCCCTGTGTTGCTAAGCTGGGGTGCCCAGCGGGTCAGGTGGACGAAATGCTTTCTAAATGAATGGCGTTTGCAACTAGGGATGGATTCACTGAGATGGAACCGCACACATCACAGGTTGTAGAGCATTGGCCCTTATTTGTCAAAGGATTTAGGTGATTTCTCTGGATAGGTTCTGGATCCAATGACAAAGATGCCGCTGTGGTTATTTCTTAAAGACATTCATAGGTGTCATGCTTATCTGTAGAACACACAGGGTTTGTTTTGTTTTCTCTAGTAGCTTCACATCTTCTGGCACATGAAGGGGGAAGGCACGTGGCCTTGTGTCTACGTCTTCCTGCTCAGCCTGGGCATCTCGGCTCAGTTGCTTCTGCTTGGACCTCCTGGTTGGGCCGTCACCTAGGTCACTGGCCCGCCTATCAGTCGAGGAGGACAGCACGTGATGATTTGCTCTTCGGGCCAGTCTGCTGGCATGCTTCTCAGCCTTGCACTCTGACTGCGGAGAGCCGAAATTGGCATACCCCTTCCGTCGTGATAGCATTAGCTCAGAGCCGGGGCATTAATCAGGGAGACAGAGGCATTTCCATGGAAGAATTACAGTGTTTCATAGGCACTTGCTATATGGAGTTGTTTTGTCAGATGACCCCAGTAAATTACCAGATATTTAATAGTGTGCTGGTAAATCAAACGATGCTGGCTCTGCAGGAAGCACAGGTGTTTAAATAATTAAGCAGCTCTTTCTAGAGCCCCTCCATGGGATGGCTTTCTGGACTTCAGATCTGTTCTCCTCGTCCCACCTCCGTGTAACATATGGTTATTTCACATCGGCTTTACCTACTGAACTTTCTCGAGTAAAGGTGCTTTGTCAGCAGAACCCGCGCTGCACCGCAAATGGTGAGTGATGGGCCCGCGTCAGCCCGGGGCTGGAGAGGCGCTTTCTGCTGGCAGATGGATGGGTCTGGAGCTTGAGCTCAAAGCTCTGCGAGTGTAATCATTTCAGAGAGAAGGTATTTCTGGAAAGCGGGGCAGGGCGAGGGCCCCCCGCCCCCCAGAAGCTGGTATTTCACCGCACCTGAGCAAGGTGCTTCCCTGTGCTGTTGGGACCATGGCTTCACGCTCAGAGTGTGGGGAGGCGGTGGGGAGGTTCTTGAGCGCACTCTTGGTTCCATTCCTTCTTCCCGACACCCAACACCCCAACACGGCTGCTGCTCTATTGCAGCTGGGACTCGGTGCTCGGGGCACAGCGGAAGTGCAGAGGCTACTGGTGACAGCTGTGCCCATGATTGCCCTTAAGCTGGCACTGTCCCCTTGTCTGTGAATGGTCTGAGCTGTGGAGTGGGGCAGGCTCTTGGAAAAGCAGCTTTTTTTTTTTTTTTTTTTTTTTTTTAAGCTAGCTGGTTACCCTTCGGTGTGCGCTGTGAGGACATGGAGTTGACTTAGCATGAGAATCTCTGTTGGGACCATCACCTGTATGGTCAGCCTGTCCACCAGGAGTGAAGGACAGTGCCAAATAATGGGTTCTGCTGACATGCTCTTAGCTTTGCGCTGTTACTGGCGAGCTGAAATTGGCACCGGCCACCCCCACCCTGAGTAGACTGGGTGAGAAGGGATATGAGGCAGTGTCATTTTAGCCACTTCTGCTATTTTTATTTTTTATTTGAGAGTGACAGAAAGAGGGAGAGAGGGAGAGAATGGGTATTCCAGGGCCTCCAGCCACTGCAAACGAACTCCAGACGCGGGCGCCCCCTTGTGCATCTGGCTAATTTGGGTCCTGAGGAATCGAGCCTCGAACTGGGGTCCTTAGGCTCCGCAGGCAAGCCTTTAACCATTAAGCCATCTCTCCAGCCCCCACTTCTGCTATTTTTTGAGCCTTGGGTTTGAACCATGGGATTGTGCTGAACTTGATACAGACCAGTTTCCCTGTTGGCAGCACAGGACGTGTTGGATGGTTACGTTCACGTGTCAGTTGCTCTGGGGTCTCTCTGGACCTTGAGTGCTGCGAAGAGCCGGTGGAGGGCAGACTGGACGTGGGCACTGAGGCACCGCAGCTGGACCGTGGAGGCTGGGGCTGCTCAGCTGTGCACGGTCTGCCTCTGTGTTACTGCTGCGTCCTGTCTCTCAGAGGAGGTTCTCAGAGGCTGTTCAACAAAGCCTATGCTGTCAGCTAAAAGGCTTTTAGGACTTCATAATCATGGCTCTGTATCTTTTCCTTTCTCTTTACAAAAAACAACAAAAAAAAAAAAAGAAAGAAAAAGAAAAAGGACTTTCTCCCCCTCCCCCTTTCCCTTCCCCACCCTTTTGAAATCGTTAGCCTTCATGTGAACTGAAAGGGACTTCAAAACATTGGAAGGAAACAGTCTGGAAGTCGGAGAGCGCCCGGCTCCTGGTAGGTCTGCAGGGTTGATAAAGAGGCAGCTTGCGCACTGACAGGTGTCTGCCTGGCGGGCGGAGATGGCTTTTGATGACAAAGCCACTTGGTTTCCTGCCGCTCACCCTTTCCCTTTGTGCAGAGGAGTTAGGAAAACTTCAACAAAGTAACCAAGTCACCGGGCTGGAAAGTTAGCGTTGCCGCCTCCGCCATCTTCTCTTTGCCGCCCGTTGGGTGACGAGACTCGCTGGCCAGGGTGCTAAGCCCGGGGCCAGTGTGAGGTGGTGCGGATCCCGACGCCGTCCCAGTGTCCCTGGTGATGGCTGCTATGTCTTTGGCGCATGCGTGTAGGGAGTGTGTGTGCACGTGAGTGTTGTGGGTCCACGTGTGTGCGGGTGTGCGTGCACGTGTGTGAACGCGCATGGAGGTTAGAGGACATTCTTGGACGTCGTCTTCGGGACCACCACCCACCGCTGTTGGTGACGGCGTCTCTCATTGCCCTGGAGTTCATAGACGAGCGCCGATCGGCTACGCTGCTACGGAACCGTCTGAGGTAGCAGTGGTGGTCTTTTTGGAGCTGAGGGCTGGCACGACGTTGGATGACGGTCCGTGTCGCATGGAGGGCGTTCTCTGTTCCCCTGGAGCCATGTTTGTGTCTGCTACACTTGTAGCCCTTGTGCTTCCTTGACCTCCACCCAAAGTTTCTTTCCTGTCACTGCAACCAGTTGAAATGAGAAAACTGTGACCATTGTCACTTGTCTCCATTCCCACGAGTCCTTCTAAGGCCTTTTGTACCTTTTCCAGAAAAATAAATCAGACAGGTTATCAGGTTATAGCCAAAGGAACATGTAAATGCTTATTTTTTTTTAAGATTGATTTTTATTTATTTGTTGGGGAGAGGGGGAGAATGGGCACACCAGGGCCTCTAGCCACTGTAAACTAACTCCAAATGCATGCACCCCCTTGTTCATCTGGCTTATGTGGGTTTTGGAGAATCAGACGGGGATCCTTTGGCATTTGCAGGCAAATACCTTAACCTCTAAGCCATCCCTCCAGCCCTGGATTTTTTCTTTTTTTTAATGAAGCACATTTGCACCCTTGCTAAGCCAGTGGGGTCAAAGAATAGAGACTCATTTCATAGAATTCTCAGCAGGATATCTTTGGGAAGATGGTAATAACCACACAGCTCAGGCTGACCTGGAATTCGCTAGGTGGTCTCAGGGTGGCCTCGAACTCTCTGTGATCCTCCTCCCTCTGCCTCCTGAATACTGGGATTAAAGGCATGCACCACCATGCCTGGCTATTTTTAAATTTTAAAAAATATTTGAGGGATGGAGAGATGGCTTAGAGGTTAAGGCGCTTGCCTGCAGGCCTGAGGACCCATGTTCAATTCTGCCGATTCCACGTAAGATGCACAGATGACGCAAGAGTGCAAGGTTGCGCATGTGCACGAGATGGCACACCTGTCTGGAGTTCGACTGCAGTGGCTGGAGGCCCTGGTGTGCCAGTTCTCTCTCTTCCCCCTTCACTCCTTTCCTCCCCCCTCATAAAAAATATTTATGAGGGCTGGGAGATGGCTTTGAAGTTAAGGCACTTGTCTGCAAAGTGAAAGGACCCAGGTTTGATTTCCCTAAGACCCATGTAAGCCAGATGTACAACGTGGTGCACATGTCTGGAGTTAGTTTGCAGTGGCTGGAGGCCCTGGCACACCCATTCTCTCTCTCATCTGCATCTTTCTCTATGTCAAATAAAAATAAGAAAATTAAAAAAAAATATTTGAGAGAGAAAGACAGACTGAGTATGGGCAAACCAGGGCCTCCTACTGATGTAAGTAAACACCCAACCTATGTGCCACTTTGTCCATCTGGCTTTATATGGGTGCTGGGGAGTTGAACCCAGGTTGTCAGGTTTTGCAAGCAGACTCCTTTAACTACTGAGCCATCTCTCTAGCCTCCCACTAACTGTTTTAAGACACTTTGAGACCATGTTTCATATTACGAAGCATTTGTCACCAGACTCTCAGAATTGAATCTCTCTGAAATAATTATGACTCCCACTCTGACCCTGTGGGCGGTATTGTGGAAAAGAGGCCATCGTTTCTGATGTCGTATAGAAAATCAGTTCTGGCCTATGATACTGGTGAGTTACTCAAGTAAAGGAACTTGGCACCCACTGGATGGTCTTTATTTCCCATTTTTCTTTCTTATATTTTAAATATTTTTATTTTCAATTACAGAGAGAGTAAGTATAAGCAGGCCAGGCCCTCCATCTGTTGCAAAGAAACTCCAGATGAATGTGTCACTCAGTGCATCTGGCTTTCTGTGGGTTCTGGGAATCAAACCCAGGATTTTAGGTTTTGCAGGCAAGCGCACCTTAACCACTGAACCATCTCCAATGCTCTGTTTCCTATTTTTCTTGGCCTTTTGTCCTGTGCTCCTTTCTCGGGGCTCCTGAGTAGCTGCTGGGACCAAGGGGCACACTTGGTGTGAAGGAGGGGACTGTTCCCTAAAGAAATCACAATTTGGGCATTAAAATGCCTTATTGGTGGCTTTTCTTGCGTGAGCAGTACTGTTTTTCTAGAGTATGTGCCATGGAGAAATACATGTGCCCACTCTTTGGTCTAGGGTAAATCAAAGTCAAATGGTGTTTGGGCAGAGGGAGGGATTTGGTTTGGACTGGTTGGGTGTTTGCTGTCTCCCCTGTGGTCTGGCCTGTCAGCTCATTAGAATCTCCCCCTTTCCTTTCCCTTATAAGCAAGCCCCCATAAGAAACAAAGTCAAGAGGCCAATGCATCTGATAAATAGCTCCACCAATGATGATAAGCATAAGAGCCTTATCCTTACTGTGTAAGTAGCTACTATGAAAAAAAAATCAGCGTCACCACGTGACGATGGTCAAGTGTTCAGGGCCTCAGGAGCACATGCTGACGTTGAAGCCAAGCTCTTGCAGGGCACCGAGGCAAGCAGGTGGAGCCATTAATCTCTGTGCACGTGGAGACAGGGCCAAGCCCCCCCGGCCCTCCCCCCACTCCCGTCCCCCTTTGCTTTCTTACCTCTGTCGGGGGAGCCGGCATGGAATTCCTCCCCTGGCATGTGACCGTGGTGCCTCTGGCTTTGCCATTCCAGCCAGCTGACCCTGTTACTGAAAGTTTAATAGGGATAAATTCACATGTGAGTTCATAATCCCCTTAGCTGGGCTAAGAGCGCCGGGGAACAAGCCTGCGACAAAGAGGAGCTCGCGTCTCTCGCTCTTGCCCTGACCCTCCTCAGGGCCCGCCCGCAGTGCCTGGACCGTAGTGTGTGCCACGCTTTACGTAGGTAGCTCGCTTTTGCCGCCCGTGGTCACACTGAGGCATTTGAAGAAGTGAGGCATGTGTGAGTGGGGAGTGTCAGGGGCCAGGAGAAAGAAACTAAGGACTTGTTCTTGCCTACTGTTCCTCAGTTTAAAAAATTTTTTTTTCAGGGCAGGAGAGATGGCTTAGCGGTTAAGCACTTGCCTGTGAAGCCTAAGGACCCCGGTTTGAGGCTCGGTTCCCCAGGACCCACGTTAGCCAGATGCACAAGGGGGCACACACATCTGGAGTTCTTTTGCAGTGGCTGGAGGCCCTGGCGTGCCCATTCTCTCTCTCTCTCTCTCTGTTTAACTGCCTCTTTCTTTCTCTGTCACTATCAAATAAATAAATAAAAATGCACAAAATATTAAATTTTTTTTCAAATTTTTGTTAACATCTTCCATGATTATAAAAAAAAATCCCGTGGTAATGCCCTCCCTCCCCCACTTTCCCCCTTGAAATTCTATTCTCCATCATATCTCCTCCCTGTTACTCAGTTTTTTAAGCCTGCCTCTCTCTTAGGCAGTGAGTGTAACTTTGCCTGGAGTTCAGCAAGCAAAGTCACAGTTGAGCCAGAGCCCAAGTTTTGAAGATTTATCATCAAAATTCGCTCTCCCTCTAATGCTTTTATGACTTTCTCTTCTCTTTTCTACCCGTGGTGTGGGCTGTGGCTAATGATATCTACATATGTCTATAAATACTGAAAATATTTTTGATACAATGTGTATTTAATCAACTTTTTGTTACTGTTATGCCGTGTGTGGAGGAAAATTGTTTCTGTCTTAATGTTCCATTGAAGTGCCTTTGGAGTGATGATATCATAATCACTTTAATACAGTTAAAAGCTTCAAGGCTTAGCATTTATTGAACAGCGCTCATTGAAGGAATATAACGGATGTCTTGAGGCTTTCCGCTGCTGTAAAAAGGACAGTATTGTTCATGGCCTCGGTAAAAGAAAATCTGAATTTTTATTTTACTTTGCTCCACATTGCAATTATATCTCAAAAGCTCTCGAAGCGCGACTAACAAAGGGGCTGTTTTTATGAATTGTTATAATTGCAGATCTCAGGGCTGACTGCTGCACATTTAACGTTAATAAATGGACAGCGATTTAAAACTTTATCATGGAAAGCCACCCTCTGAGAACAGAGGAAAGATGACTTCCCTGGGACGGCCTTGGGCAAGCCCTCGTAGGTTGGGAATTGAGTGGGAAACTTCCTTATGCACGAGACTCTCCCGGGTGGTGGTCACTTCTGGGTCTCTCTGAAGGATCTGGGGAGGAGAGAGAGACATGAGGGAAGCCACCAGAACCCCTAGGAATCCTTAGAGGTTGAAGAAGGCTCTGCTCAGATCATCCCCGAATGACACACAGGCAGGGTTCAGGGCCAGTTTCCCAAAGAGGACGATGGAGAAGTTGTGGCTGCTGCATACGGGACACAAAATACTCTGATGGCCGGGTCATGCCTGGAAGATCTGGCATCTCCTAGATGCCTGGGCACCCTGCTGTTGGTCATAGGAGCACAGGTGTGGGAAGGCAGGTTAAGACCACAATTTTTTAAAAAGCATTTTTATTTATTTGAGAAAGAGAGGGAGGGAGAAAGAGGCAGAGAGAGAGAATGGGTACAAGAAGGCCTCCAGCCACTGCAAGCAAACTCCAGATGCATGGGCCACCTTGTGCAACAGGCTTACGTGGGTCCTGGGGAGTTGAACCTGGGTCCTTTGGCTTTGCAGGCAAATGCCTTAAGTGCTAAACCATCTCTCTAGCCCTTGGACTGCATTTTAAGGAACTGTCTTAATCCTCCTCTGTGGTCACTTACAGAGGAGGGCATGAAGGAAAGCCAGCCACCCTCTTCTATTTCTTAGCCCCCAACGGTCTCTTTAGGTAGGTCCTGGTTTTGTAATGATGTGGCTGGCTTGCTTGAAGGGTCCTTGTTTGAAACCTGCAACTCTCTCTCCCTCAATTTTCGTTAATGGAAAGGAGGCATTTTGGAGTTCTTTTGCTGTGAGGCTGGGTGGCTGAGGAACGTGCACTTCTCTATAGAGGGCGCAGTTCACGTTTCTCAAAGAAGGTGCAATGCCCCAGGCAGGTGCATTGACTTTAAATGATGGTTTGGACTTAGCAGCTTGAAACTCATGGCCTATTTCTGCTCATTCTCAGTGTACAGGCATGGGGGCTGTTTCTTGCAGAGTTTGGGTTCTGAATGTCACCCCTAAGCCCATGTGTTAGAAGCTTGCTTGCCAGTCTCTGGTGTTACTGAGTTGGGACTAGCTGGGCATGGTGGCGCATGCCTTTAATCCCAGCACTAGGGAGGCAGAGGTAGGAGGATCGCTGTGAGTTCAAGGCTACCCTGAGACTACATAGTGAATTCCAGGTCAGGCTGGGCCAGAGTGAGGCCCTACTTGGAAAAACCAAAAGAGTTGGGAGTAGTAGAGGGAAGTGAGGTCATGCAGGTGTGCCTTTTTATTTCTCCCTCGCTGACTTCCCAGCTGCCATGAAGCGAGCAGATTCCTGTGCCATCTGGGCCTTCCCGCGACATGCTCCTTCCTACAGGCTGAGAAGCAATGGGGCCGTAGCCCTGATGGCATGAACCAAAAGAAACTTTACTCCCTTGAAGTTGGTTGTCTCCACTTTTTTTTTGGTTGTAGTGATGGAAAACTAACATGCCAAACCTTTTTAGTCGGGATGGTTGGGGCTGACTAGCGATCAGAGTTGTGGCTAGGGTGTGATGGCTGCTGTCAATCTTCTTAGTAACATTTAAAAACTTGATCCATGGGGCTGGAGAGATGGCTTAGCTGTTAATGCACTTTCCTGTGAAGCTTGAGAAAGAAAAAAAAAATAGATAAAATAAATAAATTTATCTGTATACTCACCTGCATCTCTTTTTTCAGTCAGGATCAGTCCTGTTGCATAGGGCAGACAACCCAGCTACCATCCATGTTTATTGTGCGAAAATCCTTCGGAGGTTAATAAGGTGTCTTCAGGATGGCAGCAGGAACCCAGGCCCCTTCTAGCCTTCTACCCTCTGCTGCTAGAGTCTGGCACCTTGGACTAACCTCCGCACCCCTGATGGCACTAGAACTCCAGCTGTCTTGGCCTCATTCCAGGCTGGCAGCAGAAGAGACGCTCAGGAGGACCGTGGCTCTGCCCTTTTAAGGAATCTCTTTGGAAAGTTTGTTAGCAGTCAAGGTGAAAGGCCACCACTAACGCAGAGGAGGAGACAACTGCTGTTTTTCTTTAGACGTACGTGATGGGACATGTCAGGCTAAAATGTGAGGTTGTCTCCTAAGTGGGAAGAGGAAGGTAATAGTGAGATAGGTCGCTAGTGGACTGTGTCACCACACCCATCTATCACATTCCTTCTCTCTCTCTCTGTCTCTCTCTCTCTCTCTCTCTGCCTTCTTTCAAGCATTTCTATATGATCTTTCATGACACTTTCTTTCAATCTTTCCTTGGTGTTTGTCTCTTGTGTAGCTCAGACTAGCCTTGAACCCGTGATCCTCCTGCCTCAGCCTCCCACGTGCTGGGATTACAGACGTGTGTGTGCTACCATGCTTGGTCTTAGCCTGCCTTTGCCATTCATTAAAGCCTTTTCCCGAGTACCAGATCTTCACTTCTCCCCCGTGATGTTTTTATGCAGGTTTCCTCCACACGGGAAAAGGAGACGAGGGAGCGTCCAGTGTGGCTGTGGGTGGCCTCAGAGCCGGCGTTCTCCCTTCACAGGATCACGACTGCCACTCTTGCTCAGAACCCCCTCCCGACCCTGCGTGTGGTCATCTGGGCCAGAGGATGGCCCTTTTGAGGTCTCAAGCTCTGGAGCTGCAGAGCTCGAGATGAAGGGCTCACTACCTCACTGAGATGCCTGGAATCCAGAGGTCAAGGCCACAGGTGCCCACCCCTCTTCCTACGACCTGAGTCCTCTGAGAGAGCTCTCAGGCAGATGCCACTGTAGAGTCTCACCTGTTGCCTGCTTGTGTGGGATAAGCAGGAGCCCAAGGTGCCTTGAGGAAGGCTGCTGAAGCAGATGACTTTGCTGTGTCCCTCTTGCCTGAGCCCATCCATTCTGTGTCCTTTGGCAGGAGGGAGAGGGTTCCTAAACAGGAACTGGGCAACATGCAAGCCAGCGAGATTTTGCCTCTTCTGAAACCAAAGGGTGCTCTGTGCAGAGAAGTTTTACATTTTGGAACGTTTCTATTTCTTGGGTCATTTTTATTATTTTAGGGCCCATGGGACAGATTATTTGCAATCCAACAGATTTCAAAGGTATAGGGAAAGTCATTGTGGTCCCTTATAGTCTTTGCTTAGGGAAACACCAAAGAAAATGAGTGTTGGAGCCTTAGAGACCTGACTTCCCACCTTTGTATGATATGGCTTTTTTCTTGTGGGGGACGGGGTGGTGGATAATTTCTTTAAGGGAAAATCTGAGGCACAATTTTTGTAAAATTCCCAACACACGGTAGTGAACTATAACAATGAAGTTTATTAAATGAGAACCGTACAGTATTCCTCAGCATTATGTATTGTTATTTACTAGTTTTATCAAAAGCTTAAAAAGTTCTTTCTTTTTGGTTTTTCAAGGTTTTTGTTTTTAAATTTATGTTTTATTTATGAGAGAGAGAGAAAACAACATGAATGGGCATACCAAGGCCTCTAGCGACTGCAAACAAACTCCAGACACATGTGCCACCATATGCATCTGGTGTTTGTTTATAATTTTTTTTAAAAAATTTATTTATTTATTTGAGAGCGACAGACACAGAGAGAAAGACAGATAGAGGGAGAGAGAGAGAATGGGCGCGCCAGGGCTTCCAGCCTCTGCAAACGAACTCCAGACGCGTGCGCCCCCTTGTGCATCTGGCTAACGTGGGACCTGGGGAACCGAGCCTCGAACCGGGGTCCTTAGGCTTCACAGGCAAGCGCTTAACCGCTAAGCCATCTCTCCAGCCCTGTTTATAATTCTTTTATCCATGTATGCGTTTGTGTGTGCGGATATGTACGCACACGTGTATACATGTGTGCGGAGGCCAGAGGACAATCTCCAGTGTCACCTTTAGGACCCTTGCATGCCTTTTTTGAGACGGGATCTCTCAGGGTCCTACAGTTTGCCAATTACGCTCCACTGACTGAGCCCAGGGACCCTCCTGCCTCCCCTTCTCTAGTGCTGGGACCACAGGGCGTGGCACCACCACTGGCGCTGATGTGGGTTCTGCAGGTCCAGTTCAGGCCCGGAGGCTTGTGGGACATTGGGCCTCGCGGGCCCCCATCCGGGGCTTTAGTAAATCGTGGAGTCTGTCAGAAGCAGGACCTTCCCTCCTGTCCCTTCGCAGCGGATCCCTTCTGGCAGCTCTCCACGGCGGCCCGATGGCTCTTCACAGTTAACCTGCGCGCCCTCGGGATTTCACGTACAAGGCCATTGTGTGTGAGGCAACAGCCTCTGTGTCTGGGACTCATCTTTGGGGTCAACAGAGGTTTGTTTCGTGTGTGTGTGTGTGTGTGTGGGGGGGGTGTATGCATGCACATATGCCCATGCTGTGCCCCATGCCCTTGGCTGTGGCCGGGTGTGCCGGCCCCATCTGCATGGTCCCACTGGAGCCAGAGTCTCTTACTGATCCTGGAGCTTGCTGCTTTTGTGGGAGCTCCTGTGACTCTTGGGTCTGTGCTCCCCAAGGGACTGGGCTCCCCGGGGCATGTGGCCATGCTGGGTTGTTTGCTGGTGGCGGGGGGTGGGGGGAGTCTTGGGGATCAAACGTGAGCAGTCCCTCAGGCCCGTTTGTTCTTGCTGTTGAGTGTTTCCTCGGCGATGCCTGTGTGACGCTTTGTTTTCTTTATGAGTTTGTTTATTTTCTTGTTGAATCTCAACCGAACTGCTTCCAGAGGTTAACTGTTAAATTGCTGTCATGGAAGTTTGCGTACAAGCCCTTGTGAGTATATTTTCACTTCTCTCGAGCGAGTATCTGGGAATGGTGTTTCTGAGTTACTTGAGCATTCAGTTTTAGAAGAACATGCCACATCTTTTCCCAAAGTGGTCATTCTAGTTTTCTTTCCGCCACCCAAGCCTGAGAGCCCTGCTGGCTTTGAATCCTCACTGACATTTGCCGTTGTCCCTCTTTGCAATGACAGCCATGACCAGGTGGCTGTGTACTGTGTCTCACTGAATTTACATGTGGCCCGGGGCTCAATTATAGTCGTTTCTGCATCCTTCAGTCCCTTGATCTCACTGGAACTATCTCTGTTCTTTTTTTTTCCATAATAATTTTTAAATTTATTTTAATAATTTTATTTTCTTTTATATTTTATTTTAATAATTTATTTGAGCCAGCAAGTGAGAGAGACAGGGAGGAAGGTAAGAACAGGTGAACAAGGGCCTGCAGCCACTGCAAATGAACTCCAGACTCATGTGCCACCTCATGCATCTGGCTTACATGGGTACTAGGGAATCAAACCTGGGTCCTTAGGCTCCTCAGGCAAGCACCTTAAGTGCTAAGCCATCTCTCTAGCCTGGAAAGATCTCAATTCTTAAGGAGTATGTGGGAGTAGCTAGTGAAAATCTTATGGAGCCATAAAACTTATTGCTCATTTTCCCCACCCCTTTAAGTTCCATATGGTACCAAAATGTGGGAGACCATGCTGCATTTTAAGCTGTCCCTGGCTGGCTGGGTGTGGTGGCGCACGCCTTTAATCCCAGCACTCGGGAGGCAGAGGTAGGAGGTTTGCTGTGAGTTCAAAACCACCGTGAGACTACATCGTGGATTCCAGGTCAACCTGGGCTAGATGAGGCCCTACCTTGAAAAACGAAACTAAAACAAAAAAAAAAGTCAAGCAAGCTGCCCCTTGATACAGTGACTGCAGTGTGGCTTTTAGGAGCAGGCAGCTGGCAAGGCAGAGGATCCGCCCCCCATTGAGGTGTGTGTGTGTGTGTGTGTGTGTGTGTGCGCGTGCGTGTGCGTGTTGGCATGTGCAGTGGGCTCCCGGGCACTCGGGGACTTGGGTGAGTCAGCAGTCAGGGCTTTGTACCCAACTGCATGTCACCACATTATCCAAGACTTGAGGAAACCGGACAGAGTTCAGAGAGGAGCAGCAAGTACGATTAAAGGGCTTGGAAGGATTAAGGGATTGATTTATGAGGAAAGATGAAAAGAACTTAATGTGTGCTGCCTCGCTAAGTGGGTACATGATAATAGCCTGCAAATATCTGAAGGGCATAAACACCAGAGAGGGACAGGAATTAGCACGGGGCGAGGACACTGATCCAGGAATAATGGGGAAATTAACAGGAGGGAAGGAAGGTTGGCTGGCACGGTTTATCCGGGTGGGGCCTGTGTGAGTGCCTCCCTTTCAGAGGCCTGAGGGGGTGAGCTTATCCCTGGGAAGGTGAACCACAGGGGGTGCTGTGGATTCTCCTCTGCAGCAGGAGGGCACCTTGCTTGAGTGCTGGCTGTGGGATCCGGTAGGAAGGCACTGACCTGGGGGGAAGGGAATATGAGAGAGAGGCTACACCAGGGCATCTAGACATTTCTTTAGTCTCTTCTCCACATAGTTTTAATGGATTGGTACGGGGCACTGGACAAGTTTTGATCTGCTGACTACTTGATTCTCGTCATGCTTGAGATAGGGAATGTCGACCTCACTTGCTTTCTAGCTTCCCGGTTTACCTCCCCCACCCTGCACTGCGCCTCTTTGACTTGACCATGGCATTTCTTTGTCGCCAGTCTGTTGGAGAGGCCCGGGCCTGACTTGGGGAGACAGTAAGGATGGAGAAGAGCTAGGGAAGGGAAGCAGAACCGTAGGGATAGACTCTGGCTCCGTTCTTCCTGGCTGAGTAACGAAGTCTCACATATTCTTGGGCCTTATTTTTCCTTTTCTACAGAAACGGAGATGATGATGCTTTGCTAGCTAGACTTGTCTTTTAAGTTTAACGGGTGGGCCTTGTTTCTGGGGGAAAAGTAAACACCACTGTAACAGAAGCTGGAGGCTGGGCCGTGGGGCAGAGGCTCATCCTGGCATCCTGGTACTGAGGTCGGGGCCACAGAGCCCTCCCGAGAAGCAGGTTCTGTGGGGAGAAGCTGCATCTGATGTGGGGTGTTGGGGTCATCACGGTAGCTTTGGGGTGGTCCAGGGTTCCCAGAGACAGCCATTAGTCAGGCCGAGCATGGAGATGAGAACCCCCAGGCTTGGGTGGCAGAAGAGAGCCAAATCTTCCCCATCCAGCCTGCAGCCTGCTCAGTGAAGGCTGGTTGAGCAGAGGATCAGAAGCCCTGGGCTAACTTGAGCTTGCCACCCTCCTGCTTTCAGAGTCTCCCCCCCCCCCCACCACTACTTCCAGGCAACAGAACCCTTTAAGTTCATGATGTTATGTGGAGGCTTAGTCTGCAAACTAGGTGCCGGTTGAGCTACTTGTGAGTGCGATAGGGCTGGACACTGTCCTTATTGGCCCTCCATGGCTCTTAAGAGACTTCTAGTGACTTCCAGATCCCCATGGAACAGGGTTCATAGGCAACACACTGCTGGGCCCTTCAAGATGGTTACTGGGCCAGGCATGTGGCATGCGCCTTTAATGCCAGCACCCAACAGGTTAAGGTGGGAGGATTGCTGTGAGTTCAAGGCCAGCCTGAGACTAATTCCAGGTCAGCCTGGGCTAGAGCAAGACCCTACCTCAAAAAGCAAGACCAAAACAAAAAGATGGTCACTGGCATTCTGATAGCAGTTAAAACAAACTGTGGGCTCACCTTTGCAAACATTTTTTATATCAGCTCACAAATCATATCCTCAGAACATTATCATAAGTAACAGGCTTATGTCTCTTTGGCTAGGTCCAAGGGCTGGGGGAAGGGGGTTAAGCTAAGGGTCTCATAGCCAAGAAGAGACAGATAGATGATCTTGGAGAGTTTTTTCAGCTCCAAAAGAGTTCTCAGTAGTAATCGCTCAGCCATGCGGCTTGCTTACCCCACATCCAGAAATGCTCGGGTGACCTATTCCCCACGCGTCTCACTGCTCTCTGTGCTCTTAGACACAGCCTTACCCGTGGTGACTGCCTGCCAATTCGCACCCTCTCTCAGAATGCAGTATAGGCTTTTACCCACCTAACATGTGCCTTTTTGCGGGGGAGGAGGGTGGCTCCAGACACCCAGCATGCCGGAGTACTGCCTTCTTAAAAATGCCCATTCCTTCTTTTCCTCTGTGTTACCCCAGCAGGAGTGGGTGTGGGGCCGTGTAGAAACATGCCGCAGTGATCCTGAAGACACTGAACGGTTCCTTCTTGGGAGCATGTCTTTTTTACTTGGCAGTCTCAGACGGGGGGTGGATGGCAACTTGCTCTGTTGATTGCAATTCTGATTCCCCCCATTGTTAATGAACTCTTACTTGCTCCCCTCCTTTGCCAATACGTGTGCTTAGATTGTCGTTCTTTTCCTTCCTAGTACTGGTCCTAACGGGTCTGTAAAAGGACCGGGCTCTATCTATTCCTGGAGACCAGCAAGAACAGGAACGGGAGGTGAGGGGTGAGGGAGGACGTGGGGTGGCTGATCGTGGCGGTCCCACGCTGAAAGTTCTCTGCTGAGATATATTTTTTCTCCTTCTTTTTTCTTATCCCAGGTTTGGCTTAGTAACACATCAGAACCCCCCCCACCCCACACACACACACACTACATTACATTACATTCACTGGGGCCCAACATGAAGAGGGTAAATCAGCTATACAAATAAACATAACTCAAGTAGGTCTGCATACAGCTGCTGGTGGAGTTTGAACTCCTCTTGGTGAAGAGTTTCCCAGCTTCATGCAGCCATGCCCATTGGTTGCTGTCTTGGGATTGAGCAAGCCTGTGTGTAGGGAGCAAGGTGGCCCAAGAGGGCTTGGTTTCGCGGTCATGCAGGTGGCCTCTCCTTTCTCCCGTGGCTCCCTTCCTCCTCACTGTAGTGGGTGGGGGGAGAGGCTTTCTACTGCCTGAGACTGGAAGACATGCATTGTTCCCACATCATTAGGAAGAACTAGTTATGTGGTCTGAAAGATGGGGATGGGAAGTTTCTTATGTACCCCGAAAGCTGAGGGGGACACACAGGTGGTTCCTCGTGTCTGGGGCATTCACTTTGTTGGTGGTATATTTCCTCAGCATGGTACCCTGTTGGCTTACTCAGCCCAGGGAGCAACTTAGATTTTTTCTCGCTTAAAAAAATTGTACTTATTTATTATTTGCAAGCAGAGAGAGAGAGGGAGAGGGAGAGAGAGAGAGGGAGAGAGAGGGAGAGAGAGAGAGGGAGAGAGAGAGAGAGAGGGAGAGAGAGGGAGAGAGAGAGGGAGGGAGAGAGAGAGGGAGAGAGGGGGGGAGGGAGGGGGGAGGGAGAGGGGGAGGGAGAGGGAGAGGGAAAGGGAGAGGGAAGAGGGACAGAGAAAATAGACACAGCAGAGCCTCCAGGCACTGCACATGAACTCCAGATGCATGCACGACTTTGTGCACTTAGCTTTACGTGGGTACTGGGGAATTGAACCCTGGTCATTAGGCTTTGCAGGCAAGCACTTTAACTGCCGAGCCATTTCTCCAGCTCCCCCAGAATTGTATTCTTTTGAGGCAAGTCCAACAGATTGGCTGTTTTAATACGAGAGAGAATGAGTTGGCACACCAGGGCCTTCAGCCACCGCAATCGAGCTCCAGATGTGTGCGTTCTCTTGTGTGCATGCGCGACGCTGTGCGCTTGCTTCACCGTGCGCCCAGCTTACGTGGATGGGACCTGGCGAGTCAAACATGAGTCCTTAAGGCTTCACAGACTTAACTTAACTGCCAAGCTGCCTCTCCAGCCCCCAAAATTGTATTTTGAACTAACTTGACTTACATTCTGGGGACCAGCGTCGTGGGCCTCCTTATTCTGCATCATGGGGGTGGGGGGATGGCCCTAGCCAAGCCACAGCGTTTCTTTGGGAAGAAGCCGGTCTGGTAAACTGGGAAGGACTGGTGTCAAGTTCAAGCCTCAGCTGGCCCTGGCATTGGTGACTGCGGAGTCTGGTTGGCTCTTGAAGTAAGGCAGGTGTGAGCGCAGGCCTGTGCTTCCTTCCCTTCCTGCTGCTTCTGAAGGGGGCTGGGGGGCCTCCCCAGGCCCTGCTGGGCACACTCAGCCCTCTTCTTGTCCTGGCTGGTGCACTGCGCCTTTGTCCCTCTGGAGTCCTGCAGGCTCCTGGTGGGAGTCACCTGATTTGCATGAGGTCTCTGTGCCCTTTGCAACCCATACCAGCTGTGGCTTGTGCCAGCCTCACCTGCACCAGATACTGTGTCTTTAAAAATTTATCATTTTTAATTGGCAGCTTCCATGATTGTAAACAATATCCCATGGTAATTCCCTCCCTCCCCCAACTTTCCCCTTTGAAACCCCGCTCTCCATCATATCCCCTTCGGCTCTCAATCCGTCTCTCTTTTATTTTGATGTCATGATCTTCTCCTCCTATTACGATGGTCTTGTGTAGGCAGTATCAGGCACTGTGAGAAGTTACCGCCCTTTTGAGATCTACCCAAGAGACCCCGACTCTAGCTGTCAGTAGGTAGGTGACATAGCACTTGAGCAAAGAAAGTCATTTTCAGGTTGAAAAGTACAAAGGCGAAGTCAGGGCCGCTTCCCTTAGGGGACACATGGTTAGGGGCCGCCCTCTCATTTTTCTGCAGTCTGTCATATTTATTTTCTTTAAAATACTTTGTGCTGCAGTGTGAGGGAAGTTGCCTTAAGCTGCTCCGACGCACTCCATTGGAACCATTTTGGGGCTGTGACCACCCATGCCGGAGACTGTCCTGATCACACGTGCCGTGTGCGCTCCCGGGGGCGCGGTGGTAGGAAGTGAGAGGGAAGGTTGTTGAGGCGACGTCGGTGACAGAAGGCCTGCAGGAGCCCTGCCACAGCCCACAGCCTCAGCCGTGCTACTCTTTGATTGCTCAGCAATCTGGTATGTCCCGGCGGCCTTCTGGCTAGTGGAATATTAGTGTCATAAGCCATGACGGTTTGTTTGTAAGGTCACAGTCCATTTGTCTCCCTGTTACCTGGGTTGGTTTGGTGGCGGGTCAGTCACCCTACTGCTGGCGTCATAGTGACCCCCTAACGAGTTGTTGCCAGTGGCACTCAGTTCCTCGGGGATTGCTTTCTCTGTCCCAGTCGTGATGCTGGGAATAACTCCACGGTAGGTGAGCGTCATGGGAAAGAAACGGGAGGGCTGGAGCTGACGAGATGCTTGCCCTGCGTTCAGTCCTTTGGTTCACACACACAGATGTGGGGAATTTGGAACACAGGGATCTGGTGAGCTGGACACCAGGAACGGAATGGGTGTCTTATCTGATCACTCTCTACCTTATTCTTGGAGACAAGACCTTTCACTGAACCTAGAGCTCGACAGTGCAGCTGGACTAGGCAGCCAATCAGCACCCCCCACCCAGCATTGCCCCATCCCCCCAGCATGGAATTACAGGCACGCGCTAACATGTGGCAAGTGCTTAAGTCAGTGAATCCTCTTCCCAGCCCTCCAGGAATGGGAGTCGACGTGAAAGCTGTGGAAGGCATTAGAACCATTCATTCATTCCTTTGTTCACCTTGGGGTCGCCTTATTTATTTGGGTCACAGACTTGTTGGGCAGCTCCAGAAGCCCGAGCAATAAGCAGAAGCAGTGGTGTCTGTGGCTTCAGAGTGAATACTGAGGAGAGGGGGAGATTGTAAATGGAAAACTCACTTTACATGTACTAGATGGACAGAAAATAAGGCATATCAGATACCTGGCAAGTGAATAAATGAAAACATTGTAAGATTAGATCATAGGTATAAATCTGTGTATTTGTGCATTATTTGTAACACACACACACACACACACACACACACACAGAGAAAGAAAGACAGGCATCCATCTTCTCTAAACAAATGGTGTGTGGGTGAAGAGCTAAAGGATAACGGAAAGAAACGACTGCTACTGTTGGCTGAATAGAGTTGTACCCATCAAAATGCCCTCTGTTTTTGCCTATAGATGATTGCTGTTGTCAGCTTTGGTCAAAGAAACCTTTTTTGCTATGGGTGGCAACTACCCAGGAGACTGAAAAACTCCTCAAAGTGCCCAGAATAACTGTTGAGTGTTGAGCACTAAGCGGTGAATCTGTATTGCCCCTCTAAAGCTCAGGGAACATTGCAAAAGAGGGGCCAGAAAGAATGTACCTGGCAGTCAGAGGAAGGGGAGAAATGCTGTCTTCCAGGCATGACGTGGCCGTTGTACTTAGGGGCATACTGTAGCTGTCATTACCTGAGCGAGGCATGCATGAAACTGGGCCCATCAACATTCCATCATGGATGGCCGAGAAGCCCAGGAGGCCTCCCCCAATCCCTTCCTGGGGACTTACTGGCCGTTAATGGTTGCTGGGGGAGCAGCAGAATTGTCTTCAATAC
This sequence comes from Jaculus jaculus, assembly GCF_020740685.1. Taxonomy (NCBI): domain Eukaryota; kingdom Metazoa; phylum Chordata; class Mammalia; order Rodentia; family Dipodidae; genus Jaculus; species Jaculus jaculus. Next base: position 16,394,572 of record NC_059119.1, read on the forward strand.
TGTAGACGCTGGTGGGTTACCCATGCTGTGGTGGATCTCCCCCACACCCCATGTTCATGCCAGCAATCCTGATTAAACACAGTGGGGACACACACGAAGATATCAAAGGAGAACTGTGAAGAAGGGGTTCAATAAAGAGACGATGGGGGGCAAGAGAAGATAATGGGAGGCAGATAGGATCAAAATATAGGAAAATGGTCAGTACATAAAATAAAAAAAAATATCTGAAGGATAGGGCTGGAGGGATGGCTTAGTGGTTAAGGCGCTTGCCTGCAAAGCCAAAGGATCCTGGTTCGACTCTCCAGGCCCCATGTAAGCCAGATGCACAAGGGGGCACACGCGTCTGGAGTTAGTTTGCAGTGGCTGTAGGCCCTGGTGCGCCCATTCTCTCTCTCTCTCTCTCTTTCTCTGTCAAATAAACAAATAAAATATATTTTAAAAAATCTGAAGGATAAATAGGACTTAAATAAAGGGGGAAGAAAGTCACTCTAGGCAATAGGACTAGCGTTTGCAAAGATCCCATGACAGCATGAGAAAGCATGTAGGATTTTGCACCCAATAGAAGGCTTACGTATAGAATGGTGTAAGGGAAGCAGTTAGGGTCACACTCGGCGGAATTACAGGATGTTAAAGATTTTTATATCATTGGGACAGTGGGAAGCCTCTGGGCATTTAGTCGGGGGAGTCAACAAGATTGGATGAAGAAAAAGGATGTCTCTGACAAGAGGTCAGGACTGGAGTGGGTGGAGCATATGTGTGACTTCTGCTGTGAAATGGAAGAGGAAGGACTTGGTGTGAGAGACTTCATGGGGAGGAGAGGAGGTTTAGGTAAGGATGAAGCCCAGGGTGAGGATGACAAGTAAGTGCCTGGCCTAGACGCTGGGTACATGAGAGTGGTTTTGGTTTCAGTACAGTTTTGCCTATTGAGTCAGAATCCAAAATGGTTAAATCAGGGCCTGGGGAGATGGCTCGTGGGTTAAAGGTGATTGCTAAGGAAAATTTCCTAGCCAATCATGGAAAGCCAAATAGATAGGCATTTGTTTGTAGGCGCAAGAGGTTTTGGCACATTTGTGTGTACATGCACGCGCACACACACGTTTACAGGGCAAACTGAGCCGCTGCTGCTGCCTCTGCTGCTGCTATAGCTGCCACTGCTGGAGCCACCACTGCTGCTGAAGCTGCTGCTGCTGTGTCCACTGCCGCTGCTCCCCCTGAAGCTGCTGCTGCCAAGTCTGCCGCTGCTGCCGCTCCTGGGTCCGCTGCTGCTGGGGCCGCTGGTACCGGTGCTGGAGCCGCTGAAGTTGCTGCCGAACTCTGCTCCTGCTTGGGTCCCGCTGTCAGCCCAAGTTGGCGTGGCCGGGTCCCGGGCCGCTGCTCTGTTCGCCGGAGCTGGGCTCAGGCGGTGGGGGAGGGGAGGGAGCTGCGGCTGCTGTGGTTGTCTCGCTGCTCCACGTGTTCTTCTACCTCGCGGTCTGCTCCTCCGCTGCTCGCTGCCTCTCTCCGCTCACGTTTCCCGAGTTGCGGAGAGCGCGGTGTGAGGGGAAAATCCCGCACCTGGCTTTTCCTGCGGCTTGAGCCGAGTCTGGTGGCTTTCTGCTGCGCCGCGGCGGTTGGCGGAGCTGCCGGAGCCGCTTTTCCCGCCTGTGCGGGCTCTGTATGCTCTAGAACTCTTCTACTTCCCTGCTGCCGCTTCAATTTCCTATACACCTCACTTTTTAGTAAAAGTGTGTATTTTGCTGAGTTTTTTTGGTCTTTTTCCCCCCTAGACTGCTTTGGCGTGGTACCTACGCCGCCATCTCCACACACACGTTTACAGAACGGCCAAGTAAAAAGACAACAGAGTGAACAGTTAAGGATAACCACGCTGGGGCTGTTGCAGAGCCTCAGCCCATGGCCCTCAAGCCTGAAGTACTGTAGTCTTTGTGCTTGGTTTATTGCTCACTTGGTGATGACCCAAGACTCTATCCACAGTCTAGATCCTACCCTCCAAAGTAAACACCCAGGGACGGGGAGGTGGCCCGGTGGTGGAGGCTCTTGCCTTCCAAGCTGAATGACCTGGCTTCAGTTCCCCAGTGCCCATGTAAAGCCAGATGCACGAAGTGGCACATTCATCTGGAGTTCATTCGCAGTGGCTGGAGGCCCTGGCATGCCTGTTCTCTCACTCTGTGTGTCTGCCTTTCTCTAGTTGAAAATAAGTAAATAAATATTAAAAAAAAAAAGGAACCACCCATCAAGTTGCTCCTGTCCCATCTGGTGTAAGCAGCCCGGGGACAGCCAGCCAGCTCCACCGCAGGGGGAGACTCAGTAGCAAGAGGGCAGCAGTATCAGGTGTCCAGGGTTGATGTCTGTGCAGCAGGTCTCCCTGATGTCTCTGCTCCTTCCCGGCCTTTGACCGCCTCCCACAGTCCCTTATCTTCCTGCCTCGGCGTATGCGCTACATCCCTCCTGCCCGCCGTGTTCTGCCTGCCCAGAATGCCCTGCCTTATCCCTGGCCACATGCCACGGGCTGTATGTGCTACGCCTCCCAAGGGTTCCTGTGTGCTAGGGGCTGCGTCCAAGGTGTGGCGATGTTAAGAGGTGGGGGGTCCTGGGGTCTTAGAGTTGGCGCTGCTCTGAGCATAGGTGATGGTGGTTCTCAGGGGACCTGGGCTGTCTTCAGAAGAGCCCGTGGTAACTGAAGGGCAAGGTGGCGCCTCTCTGTGCTCGAACTTCCTGTCTGTGATGTGTTTTCCTGCTCTCACGTCTGCTGCTGCTTCTTACGGTGCCATCTGCCCTCTCACCTTCAGTAGAGCTAAGCTGGTGCCAGCTTACGACCCTTCAGCCTCCGTAACTGGGAGCTGGGTGACCCTCTTCCGTTTTTCAGATGCCTGGGACATTCTTGTTAGAGTAAACAGGAAATGGAGAGATAACGCTTGCTTCCAGCCCCAGCTGACTCTCACCCTTTTTAATAAAAATCCCCAATCGCAGCTGCCCCCTGCCCCCGAGTTTCTCCTTTGGGGCCACTTATGCATTGCTTCTGTCACCTCACTGTGTCAGTATAGTTATTCTTAAACCTGGGACTCGTCCCTCGTGCCGAATTATTTGACCTTCCAAGCCTAGGGCTGTGGGTTTCGGTTCAGTTCCGCATGGCTAACGAGATCCCATTGTGGAATGGACGAGCTTCCCTCTCCCAGCACCTGAAAACGTAAGCACAGGACCTTTGGGACTTGCGGTATTAACTGAGGGGTTGGGCGGTTGTCTCTTGGCAATGGGTTTGAAACCATTTCCGCAGTTGAAGGTAACGGGCCAGGAGCAGTGCTGAGATAAGGCCCAGTTTCTGTGTGCACGAGCTACGCTTCCTGTGCCCATGGGTGCCACTGGGCCTGCCTTTGTGATTTCAAGTAGGGTGAGGTGGGCCTCACATGGACATTAGGATAGCTAGCATATCGGTATGATGGAGAGGTGATGGGGACTGAAGGTCCTAAGGGGAATTAGCACTTGTTCTACGTCCCCTTTTCTTTTTTTCCGAGGTAAGGTTTCACTCTAGCCCAGGCTGCCCTGGAACTCACTTTGTAGTTTCAGGGTGTCCTTGAACTCACAGTGATCCTCCTACCTCTGCCTCCTGAGGGCTGGGATTAAAGGTGCGCCCCAGCACGCCTGGCTACTTCCCCTTTTCTGATTTTTCTTCCCCCGACACTGGGTGGAAGAAGGGCCCCACTTGGCAGCAAAGCTGGTATTTCCAAACCGACCTTCAGTTCTGTGTTCTCAGCCTGCGTTGCGTTGCCGTGGGTTCAGAAGGAACCATGCAGTCACGTTCTTCTTCATTCGTGATTCGCGCCTGCTCCTTGGTGCGTTCTGGTGGATTCTTGAGGCTTGGTCACTACCCTATGGGCTTAGGCACTGGTGCAGAGCCAACCACGAGGCACCCAGGCCTCCTGCGAGGTGGCTGGCCAGTCATGTACTCCAGCCGGGTTGTTGTCACCTGGAGAGGTGGACCATGCTTTAAAAGTCCCATGTGCCCCCATTGTAGTTGCCCAGTGACCTTGGTGGCCGACTGCAGTGACTGGTTGCTGCATCCATCTGTGTCTACGGAGCTCTCGGGCCTGGTGCCTGGATGTCGCAGAGTGTGATCGTGGGCACTCGGTCTGCTTCCTGCCAGGGCAGCCTGGGGCAGAGTTGTTGCAGGAGGTTCCCTGGGCGACAGTGCAAGTGCCTGGGAAATCGGAGCCAGAGGTGATGGCAGAGGAAACCTGTCAGAAGCTTCTCTCTGTCCCCAAAGTGAGGCCCCCCCCCCCCGGGCTCCAGAATGCAGAACGCGCTGGGATGTGTTGGGGCTGTATGTGTTTAGGACATGGGTGGGTCTTGCCTGGTTTTCCAAACCCAGATTGTCATCCAGGTGGAACGTTTGCCGTTGGCTCAGCCGTGTGCGAGCCAGCCCTGTGTTAAGCCATCGTGCCGCCCCCTCCTACCCCAGCAGCGTCCGATGTGCAGGGTGCGTCTCTTCGGGGGGGCGAAGGCCGTTCTTCCCAACATAGGACCAATGTCACAGGATGGCGTGGCTGCTGGGAGCTGTGACAAAATGGTGGCCCAGCCCACCGGGGCAGACCTTGAAAAATCACGGGTACCCCAGTGAGGGCCAGGCCTCAGTTATGCAACGTCTTAGTGTCCCGCAGCTGTGTGGTCTTGTCACTTGCCAGAACTTTTCCTGAGTCATGTGTTAAGCCGAGCTCCAAGGTACCAAAGCCACCCAGGGGAGGGGGATGGCGGAGAGAGAAGGGGCCTCTGATGTGCCCTCCCAGTGCTTTTCACCTAAGGAGTCAGGCTGAAGTCACCCACAGGGGACCCCCAGGTGGGTAAATAAGCAGGGGTGAAAGGTTGAAAAATGTGGTATGCACTTCTTCCTTGTTGCATCCCCCCTCCCTCCCCCCCCCCCCCCCCGCCCCTGGGCCAACTCCTACCCAGCTCTCTGTGCCCCGCCCCACCCTTCTTAATGACTTATTTGTACTGGAAAGCAAGCTATTAATCATGAACAGAATGGCTCTGTAACTTCCAAACACATGCAGAACAGTTCTAGGGACTGCGGAGAAGCCAAACCCTTGGCAGAGATTTCAGAATGTGTTTCTTTTATATATATTTGAGAAATGCCACCATTTCTCCTCAGGCACCGAAGGTTCCCTTTAATTAGCAGTGAAGTTCCTATCCCCTCTTTCTTCCTGAGGCATCTATAAAGCCCTGGCCTAGTAAAAGGCAGATACACAGCTCTCAATTGAGCCCTATTGATGTGCTAGTATAGTTTTAATTGTGTTGAGATTTCCTTGCCAAAGTGACACATGCAGAGGCATTTTAAAAACGTATAGGTTCGTAACTCTTTCCCTGTCTAGAGCTCTTGAATTATGAATGTCTCTTCCGCTGCCTAGTCTGTTCTTCGGAATCTGTAAAATTACTTTAATAACCTGTGTGGGGGTAATGTTAATATGTTTGCTTGGTAGTGTGAATTTATTAGCATTCCTACCCCACTTCAGGGAGCTAGTTGAACGCTTTTGATGCAAACCCTGGGTTGCAAGAAGAGGCAAATTATAGCAGTCTCTTTCTCTCTCTCTTTCTGTGTTTTTTTTTTTTCTTCTCCTTTTGCTTCCTTCTCTTTCCACCATTAGCAATCCTTCTGTAACTTAGAGTCCGTGATACATCAACTGCTGGAGACTACATTTGCCATAACATGACACTACCTATCAGCTCGTCAGGCCTGAGTCGACTTTGCAGCCTTCTGGCCCGTGGATTTTCTTCAAAGTCTAAGGCCGGTTTCTTCGTCAGTTCCAACTAATTTCAGAGTGGAAGGGAAGCTTGACTGGAGTGCTGTTTGGGATCTGCTTTTTAATCCTGGTCTGTTTAATGTTTGCTCCTGACAGTCTAGGCCAGACATCATTTTAATGGTATGTGTGGTGATAAAGCCAATAAGCTGTCAAGATGATTGATAATCTAAGCATTATAGCAATATGACTTTCCTGTTCTCCTCTGTGCTTTAGATGATGGTTTCCAAATTGAATTCCTACAGTGTTGTGCTGCGTGCGCGCCCGGCGCAGGCTCCCCCGGCAGCCTTTGAAGGAGGTGGCTGTGCTCAGTGTGTGACTTTTTTTTTTTTTTTTTTTAGCCCTCAATTACCCGCACAAATATATTTGCATACGTGTTGCTTCCCTCTCATTTGGGAAACAGTTGAGGATTTATGGCTCTGCCCTTGTAACAGTCCCCCAGCAATTTATAGGCACTGGTGGAACTTTTTTTTTTTTTTATTATGTCTTTATGATGTTTTTTCACCTGGCATGCATCTTGGATTCCATGTGCTTGACTCTGTTATCTGTGGTTGAAAGACATCACAGATAACAAAGTCCACCCCATTAAAGGCGGGCTGCTGGGCTCCTTGGCTTTGCTCTCTGTCGCTCCGTTGCTTTTAATTTAGCAGACATTTCTCAGCATCTGGTCTTCTTCTCATTAATCAGATGTGACCAGGTGTTTCAGGGTGGTGACAGTGGGAGTGCTCGGCTGCTCTTTCTTGGCCCTTGTAGGCCACCGTTGCTGGTGGACGTCTCCCTGTTTTGTGGCCCGGTGTTTCCTAGGAACCGAAACCTTCAAGGCCAAAGATGTTGGGCCTTCCTTGCGCATGCACACACACGTGGGTGTGAGTGTGGCATAAGACACTTGGACAACTTTATCAGGAGGAAGAAAAACATAGCCAAATATGACCTTAAAACTCCTGTCGTGAGTTAAGCTTCTCTTATGTTTCCTGCTTACACACACGTGATTTTGTGTAGTGTTCTATGTGCGTTTTAAGCTTCTATTTTTAAGACTGTGTCTAGACTATGAGAGTTAGGGTCTCTGAAGACCACAGAATATTAATGGCCAGAACAGCCTCTGATAACTGTTGACACTGTCATTTGCTGTGTGTTTTTATTAAACATATACTTATTTGAGAGACGCAGAGAGAAACAGAAAGAGGGAGGCGTACACACATACACAGTGGGTACAAGCAAGCCAGGACCTCTGGCCACTGCAAACGAATTCCGCATGTGATGCACCACTTTGTGCACGTGGCTTTACATGGGTGCCGGGGCGTTGAATCCAGGCTGTCAGGCTTTGCAATCCGGCGCCTTAGCCGCCGACCCATCTCTCCAGGCCTCGTTGCGTTATTTCTTCTTCCCGGTCTTGAGCATCGTACAGGTGACTGAGGCGCCGCAGAGGCAGAGCGTGCGAACATCTGGCACATCTGGGGCTTGTGACCTCACTCACGTCCTGTCCTCCTCTGAGGCCAGCCTCGCTCCGCCCTGGTCTGCTCCTCCTCCTCCTCGAGTGACGCTGCACATATCACTTCTGTCCACTGGCCTCGGTTTCCCCATCTGTAAAATAAAGGAGTTGAATTTTGAGACCCCCTACCCTTTAACCACTGTGTTCTCCCGCCCTGCCTGCGCAGTAGCCACGGCCCCTCTGGTGGCAGATGGGAGGCTGGCCGTGGGCTCCCTGGCCTTGCGACTCTGAGGACTCCCTGTCATCCCAGCCTGGTGTTGCCACGGTATCACGGAGGTAGGGTTGTCCTGAGTTTAATGAGAACGAAGATGAGATCACCCGGGGGAGTGCCCTGCTCAGAAGAAACCCCGAGTGCATATTTGTGGGACGGGATATTCACTTGAGATTGTTGCTGTACTTGAAGACGTTTCGTCTTTAGAAGTCTACATTTCTGTCCCGCCTTTCCACACTCTTGAGCACCCATGTTTACTTCACCAAGTGATGATGTGGCAGAAACCACAGAACAGTCTTGTCCCACCCCCTTTTTTTAAAAAAAAAAATTCAAAACTTCAGGCTCAAGTATAAGGAAAAAAGGTTTGGAAGAAAGTGTGATCACAGAATTGGCTGCCTGATGTCTACTGAGTAAAGACTTCTAGGTCTTGAGAGGGCATAGTTAAGGATAGAAGGGAAAAAGAAAGAGAGATGCTTGCCAGTGTCTGGAAGGGGCTCTCTAGCATACCCACGGCAGTGGTTTGATTCAGGGGTCCCCCATAAACTTGGGTGTTCTGAATGCTATCTTCCCAGCTGATGGAGGTTTGAGAATTAGCGCCTCCTGGAGGCAGTGTATTGTTGGGGGTGGGCTTATGGGTATTATAGCCAGTGTCCCCTTGCCAATGTTTGGCACACTCTCCTGTTGCTATTGTCCACCTTATGTTGGCCAAAGGGTGATGTCCACCCTCGGCTCATGCCATCGTTTCCCCTGCTAACATGGAGCTTCCCCTTGAGCCTGTAAGCCAAAATAAACCTGTTTTTCCACCCCCCACAAGGTGCTCTTGGTTGGGTGATTTCTATCAGCATTGCAATCCTGAGTGCAGCACCCGCTGTGGTTTGAGCTGAAACTTGCTCCTGGCATGCTAGGTGTTTTGTGGCACAAGGAGAGGCTACTGGAAGGAAGAAGTAGGTTTTGGGCTGAATTCTCAACTGGAGGTTTGATTATGTGGAACCTACCAGCCTTAAGCTGAAATGTCCAGGATCCATAGACAAGTCTAAGTCCTTTTATTTTTATCTTGTGTTTTTGAGGCAGGGTCTCGCTTCCTTAGGCTGACCCGGAACTCAAAGCATTCCTCCTCCCTTTGCCTAGCCAAGTGCTGGGATTAAAGGTATGTGCCAACACACTTGATAAAAATTTTCTAAGTTATAAACCCAGAATTATTTTCTTTCCTTCCTTCCTCCTTCTCTCCCTATTTTCTGAGAGAGAGTAAGAGAAAACAGGGGCTCACCAGAGAGAGAGAGAGAGAGAGAGAGAGAGAGAGAGAAAAAAAAACTATGGGCACACCAGGGCCTCCAGTAGCATGTGCCACCTTACACAACCTTACACAATCTGTCTTACATAGGTACTTGGGGACTGAACCTGGGTCCTTAGGCTTGGCAGGCAAGCACCTTAACTGCTAAGCCATCACTGAAGAGCTGAGCATCCCAGGGAGGGCAGAGCAGGTTGAGTCCCTGAAGCCAGAAGGTGGATCCTCTTCTTAAATAGCTACGTATATGCCTCTAAGGCCCATCACCACCTTGAGTTTGCATCTGCGCACTCCCTGGCTGTGTGCCTGGAGACTAAGCAGGGCCCTATTCACTGGGACACAGCCTCTCCTCCCTGTGTCTACACAGCCACTTGCTCCTGGGACTTTGGGACGAGCCTCACTCTGGTCACCTCAAGAGCAGTATGGAAACTGGGATCCTGGGAGTCGCTTTATCTCTTCAGGCCCTATGGGGTTGGCAGCCACGTTCCTCGGAGATGACCTGAGGGCTGGGCAAGAAAGTCCCTCAGGAGCCTTCTTGCCATGAACTTGAAGTATTTGGAAGGCGTGCGTCCCTGTGTCCACTTACAAATTCAACTGGAATCTTTTCCCAGTATGTGGCAGCTGTTAGCCACTTGCAGAGCCCTTCTCACTGTCCCTAGAGTAACCCACAGTTCGTGTAACTTGACCCAGGAAGCAGAGGGAGAACTTTTCTTCTAAGTCAGATGACTGAAGCTCCCTTGGATATGAGGCATCTTGCCTTTCAGATCATCGACTGGCTAGGGATACAGCTCAGAGGTGGAGCATCTGCTCACCATGCATGAGACCCATGGGTCCGATCCCAGCCCGAAACAATGGTGCTAGACCCCACTAGGTCATGAGCTTCCCGTGTGAGAGAGTTGGATCATGTCGCTTCTGAGCCAGTGACTGGCCTGCCACTGTGAAGCCTTGGCCTCTTCCTCCAGAGGAAGCTTCACGCTACATGTTCCTGAAAGACTGGGGTAGACTTCAGGTGCTCAAGGGTCCTGACATGTTGGGTTTGTAGTAGGTTTCCACTTGTCCGTAAAGCCACCAACTGCCCTGGCCCCTACCCCCCAGCTCTTGGGCATCAGTACTAATACCTCTGACAAACAGGAGCAGCCTGAGTGGAATTACCTCCCAGACTGAAAGCCTCCGCGTCCCAGCCATGGGACTGACTGCAGCAAGGCGTTTGCGGGCTGCCTCCAGGAGCGTGGGAAGGCCCGAGGAGAATCCTCTTCTCTCCTTGACTCTGTTGGAGCTGGGATTTTTTTTTTCTTCTTTTTTTTTCTTTGCCTTTTTTCCCCGCTGCAGCTTACAGACCATGGCTCGGTGTAGAGCATTACTTTGACCATTTTGCTCCAGGAAAGGCATTAGTAATTTATAAATAAAATACACATAAAGATGGGAGAAGTCAAATATAGGTTTATTGACAACAAAGGCGCTATTAATGTTGGAACCGGCTGGTCTGAAATTGAGTTAGTTTTGTTGCTGATTTATGTGTTGTTTGTTTTAGGAGGGCTGCGAGCGGGGTGGGTCGTGGCGGTGCTGGGGGACTGGCAGCTGGGAAGGAGCAGAACTGGTTTGAATCTGAGTTCTCAGAGGAACACAGTGGGATGAGGAGGAGGAGGGAGGAGGGAGGAGGAGGAGGGAGAGGAAGGGAGGAGGAAGAGGGGAGGAGAGAGGGTGGAGAGGAGGGAGCAGAGGGGGAAAAGAGGAAAAGGGGGAGGTGGGGAGGAAGAGGAGGAGGAGGAGGGAGAGGGAGGGAGGAAGAAGGGGGAGGAGGGGGAGGAGGGAGCTCAGTGGCAGCAGGGTGATGTGCAGCTCGCTTCCCCTGCTTCATGGCCGTGTGTTTAAGCAGGAGTGCGTTGCCAGGAAATTGAGAAAGTAAGCGTGTGTGTGCTTTATGTCAAGCATAGCTCATTTGAAGTATACCTGTGTGGACATGAGGGCTTGCAGAAAACTGTTATTTATTTCTCTCGAATTTACCCTACTTGTTAAACAAAATCTGACAGATGGTTTGCAGCAAGAGTAATGAGGTCATTACGTCGCCAAGTTTTATCTCTGCCGTATCAATTGTCCTGTGGAAAAGGGGGCTGTCATGGTTTGGGGGAGTTTTTCATTCGCTCCCCGTGGAGAGAATCAGATTCATTTAGCTGGAAAATTAAGAGAATTGAAAGTTCATTTTCTGAGCTTTACCACACAGGGTAGTTGGTTATTAAAACCTTTCACCAGGGCCCAGCTGACTGGAAGGCACTGCGCAGTGCTTTATGACAGATGTGAAGAATTTGTGATTGTTAAGGGCTTTCCCCCCGCCCTTTTCCCATTCCAGTGTAACTAACTTCAGACTTGGATTTTGCTTTTCTTTCTAGATTCCCTTATATGCATGTTGGTTTCTTGCCCTCTCTGTGTGTATCTTTCTGTGTACATGTGATCTTTCTTATTAGCATCAATATTGCATTTTTGCCAGGAAGACACAAATGTCACCCCTGTGGAGATACTACCTACTTACTTTAAGCACCTTTGTATGTTAGGGACCTGCTGGCAAGCGTCAAGAATGCTGGGTATTGGATGTGCCTGCATTAATAGTTCATTGCTGCTATAAGAAGTCACCACATTCTCAGCTTAAAACAATACCAATTTAACATTTATCTCCTAGTTCTGGAGGTCACATGTGTGAACTGGGTTTAGTAGGCTACAATCAAGGCATGGGTGGGCCAGAGTTGTGTTCGTTCTAGAAGCCCAAGGGTGAAGTCTGTCTTGTTGCCTTCTTTCTGACTTGTAGAAACCACTGCATTCCTTGTGTCTTGGTCTTGAGTCACTCCGACCTCTGTTTCTGTTTTCACATCTCCTCCTCCGACTGACCTCTCTGCTTCCCTCTCATAAAAGAGCCCTTGGGATTCCACTGGGCTATGGGGATAATGCATATTCACCTATCCATCTTAAGATTGTTAATATTAAAAACATTTTATTTATTTGAGAGAGGAGAGGGAGAGAGAGAGAGAAAGAGGCAGATAGACTAGGCACAGTAGGACCTCCCACCACCGCAAATGAATTCCAGATGCATGTGCCGGCCTGTGCATCTGGCTTATGTGGGAACTAGGAATCGAACCTGGGTCCTTAGGTTTAGCAGGCAAGCACCTTAACTGCTGAGCTGTCTCTCCAGCCCATGATTGTTAATTTAATCACATTAACAGCATCCTGTGTGCCTTTCCAGACATAGAACAGAGGGTGTTAGGGGTTAGGATGAGGATATGTCTGGGGTAGGGCAGTACTCTGCTTATAGCTGTGGTCAAGGTAACATCATAATAACGGGTGTCATTCTCCTGGTATCTTGCCCAGATTCTCTTTGAATGTCTAGGTTAATCACGTATATTGATCTAATCAAAGTGTTATGGGAAAGAGTCTCACAGATGGCACCAGAGATAGTGGAGAAATCGAAGATACGTTCACAGTGACATGGATTCAGGGGAATAACTTCCAAAGCCTGAGCACTGAGCTCTGATATCCCAGAGGTTTTATAGACAGTATGGCAGGTGGTCCGACATCATCTCGAGCTCTTTATGCTATTGGTGGTTATAAGTTTCCAAGGTTACGTGATTTTGGGGTGCAAATAGACAATACCTTAGTAATGAGTCAGTGATAAGAAAGTACAAGTGAGCCAGGCGTGGTGGCACATGCCTTTAATCACAGCACTCAGGAGGCAGGCGGAGAGGGAGGAGGATTGCCATGAGCTCGAGGCCGCCCTGAGACTACATAGTGAATTATTATTATTATTAGGTTTTCGAGGTAGGGTCTTACTCTAGCCCAGGCTGACCTGGAATTCACTCTGTAGTCCTGAGTCCTGGAGTTAGAGGCCTGTGTCACTGCCCCCTCTCCCCTTCCCTCTCTCCCCTGTGAAGTAGAAACAAAAGCCCTGTGCAGAGGTCATGAAAGAAAGAAGCAGCTTTGCACGGGATCATTAGGACTGGTGTGGCTAGGAAAAAGGGTTGAAAGAACTGCGACACTAAAAAATGCTGCATCGGCCAATTCAAGCCATGTGGGGCCTGGGGAAGGGGGTGTATTTCAGTGGCACAACACTTGCTTAAAATGTGTGAGTCCCTGGCTCAATCCCCGGGCTGCAAAAGCAAAACCAAAGACAGCTGGGGAAATGGATGCAGCCTCTGATTAGGTATAGCTTTCTTTCTTATTTATGATGTGTTGATGATTATTTATTTATTTTGTTTGGGTGGTGTCTTAACCAAGCTCTGGATGACTTGGAATTCATGATGGAATCTCAGGGTGGCCTCGATCTCATGCTTATCCTCCTACCCCTGCCTCCCGAGTGCTGGGATTAAAGGTGTGCGCCACCACACCCCGCTTCATTAACCCATGTTGAACTGCCGCTTCCTGGTTTATAAACTGGAGCGTCTATGCTTTTCCACAGCGCGAGGGTGCTGGAAAGTGCATGGCAGGGGGCCTGTGGGCATGCGCCTTCACGAACTGTAAAATACCCGCCCCCCCTTCTAAGCAGGTGTTGGCTCTCCCTTGGTAAAGATCCCGGGAGAGCCGGCACAGAGGCACGCGCACGCATGGGCCCTCCTGGGAAGGCCCGTGTCACACTGAGGAAGGACGTCTTGTTTCAAGTCTTCCTGTAATTACCACGGTGGTGAACGTGGGGGCTGGGGCTGGACCTGTTGAACAACCAGCCATTACTGAAGGAGCGAAAGAGCTGGTACAGCGAGTGCCCAGCTCCATTGCCCAGGGGCCTCTGTGGGAACTGCCATGATGTTTTTTTTTCCTTTTTCATTGTATCTGAAAAGAGAAAGGGAGAGGATTCAACTGCATCCCCTTGAAGCTCACAAAGCCAAAAGCTATGCAAGAGTGGGTACGGTGACCTCCCCCCAACTTGTATGTATGGTAGGCAATAAATGAGGTGAGCGTGTAGCTTTTTTTTTTTTTTTTTTTTTTTTATTGAAAGCGACAGACAGGGAGAGAGAGAGAGAGAGAATGGGCGCGCCAGGGCCTCCAGCCACTGCAAACGAACTCCAGACGTGTGCGCCCTCTTGTGCATCTGGATAATGTGGGTCCTGGGGAACCAAGCCTTGAACCGGGGTCCTTAGGCTTCACAGGCAAGTGCTTAACCACTTAGCCATCTCTCCAGCCCTAGTTTTTTCTTTTTTGAGGTAGGGTCTTACTCTAGCTCAGGCTGACCTGGAATTGACTGTGTATTCTCAGAATGGTCTTGAATGCACAGTGATCTTCCTACCTTTGCCTCCTGAGTACTGGGGTTAAAGGCGTGAGCCAACCCGCCCAGCGAGCGTGTAGTTTTTTTCCTAACTGGGAGATATAATAACTATGGTAGACCTCACCTGGATTGTCCCAAAATGGGCTTTGTGGCTGCTCTAGCAAAGTCTGGATCTGGGTAACCAGATCCAGAAATCCAGGACAGGTTGTGTGATGAGCACCACGTACAGTTTGGGGATAACATAACCACCTTTATGAGTTTGCTCATAAAGAATCGGCAGATCAAAGATCAAAGAATTTATAGGAAGGTGACTCATAACTAATGAAGGGATAATACACATGTAAATTATTATTAATAAGAGTACAGCGAAGTCTTAAAATAACCCAAAGAATGCATGTGTAATTTGGAAATTTCTTTACCTTGAGGGAAGGGACAGTTTGGGGAAGAGATTTTTTTTTGGGGGGTGGCCTTAAACTCTAATTTTATAGTCATTTATTCAATTAAATAATTGAGTTTTTGGGGTTGGGTACAGTGGGTTGTGGAGACAGGCATACCCCACATTTGAATCTGTTCTCTACCTACTAATAGAACTTTGGACAAGACTTTCTACTTGAGTCATAGCATTATTAATCCACGCAGTGATGATCAATGACATATAATTTAGGACCTTTGATGGTGTGAGAGCATATTTACCAAACACCAAACCCAATGCTTGGCATTCATAGGCTTTCAAAATCTTGGGCATTCATTTCTTCTTTGTTCCTCCCCTGGAGTCCCAGGACAGGAAATGGGAAATTGGTGAGAACAGCTTTCATGGGGCTCTCTGTGTAGTTGACTTCTCTTGTAGCACGCATGGCCTTACAGTCCTCAGATGCAGGCTGATGGCAAGCTTGGGGTAAGGAATTTTAAACTCTGAGAACTTTGAGTTGGAAGACAACAGATAAACAAGAAGTTATGGATAAGAAAATTAAGCATTGGGTCGGGCGTGGTGGCATACGCCTTTAATCCCCGCACTCGGGAGGCAGAGGTAGAAGGATTGCTATGAGATCGAGGCCACCCTAAGACTCCATAGTGAATTCCAGGTTAGCCTGAGCTAGAGTGAGACCCTCCCATGAAAAACAAAACAACAATAAGAAAAAGAAACCTAAGCATTGGGTGTGGTGGTGCACAAATGTTGTCCCAGTACTCCAGAGTCTGAGGTTAGCCTGGGCTACACTGTGAGTATCAGAGCTAAGTAGTAAGAAAGTTCTTTTTTTAATTTTTAAATTTTTCTCACTTATCACTAGAGGATTTGATGGCCTGCTGGTTTTAAGGGACCCAGAGTTTGAAGGTGATTTTAAGTGCAAGAAGATTGAGCCTTATTTATTTATTTATTTATTTATTTATGAGAGAGAGAATGGGCACACCAGGGCCTTTAGCCACTGTAAATGAACTCTAGATGCATGCACCACCTTGTGCATCTGGCTTATATAGGTACTTGGGAATTGAACCTGGGTCTTTGGGCTTTGCAGGCAAGTGCCTTAACTGCTAAGCCTTCTCTTCAGCCTTGTATGCATATATTTTAAATCCTAATTTGATATATACTTTTTGAAGGTAAAATTATGTTTTTTAAATAATTATTTTATTGACAACTTCCACAATTACAGACAATAAACCATCATAATTACCCCCTGTCCGACTTTGCCCTTCACAACTCCACTCTCCGTCATATCCCTTCCACCTCTCAATCAGTCTTTTATTTTGGTGTCATCATCTTTTCCTCCTATTATACTGGTCTTGTGTAGGTAATGCAAGGCATTGTGAGGTTCTAGATATCCAGGCCATTTTGCGTCTGGAAGAATGCATTGTAAGGAGTCCTACCCTTCCTTTAGCTCTTACATTCTGATAAACACTAACTTGCTTTCCGTCTCTGTGGATTATCTGTTCTGGCTATATGGCATCAACAAAACCATGCAAAGTGTTGGTTTTGTAAGTAGCTTCTTTGATTCAGAACAATATTCTTTTTTTTTTTTTTTTTTTTTTTTTGGTTTTTCGATCAGAACAATATTCTTAAAGTTCACTCATGTTGTAGCATATGTCAGCACTCCATTTCTTTTTTTTTTTTTAAAGACTGCATATTCTACTGTTGGATATGCCGTGCTTTTTCCACTTAGCACCTATGGCTTGTTTTCACATTTTCACTCCTGTAAACAATACTACTATGAACATGTTTATGCAACTTTTTGTTTGAACATCTATCTTTAGTTTTGGGGGATATGAGTGGATTGATGAGTCATCCAGTGAAGCTGTGCTTAATTTATTGAGGAGTTGCTAAACTGTTTCTAGAAACAGATGTGTTCCACGCACAGTGGTTGTGACTGTGCCATTTTAAATTCCCACTAGCAGTGTATGCAAGTCCCTGTTTTCCACATCCTTGCTAACCCCTGTTCTGTTCCATTGAAATTTAAAAAGATTATAGTCACCTTCATGGGTATGAAGTGGCATCTCATTGTGGTTTTAATTTGCATTTATTTTCTAGAATGACCAGTGATGTTAAACACTTCTTTTAAAGGAGCGGTACATGGGATTGGTGGCAGAAGGGCATGGGGAATTTGTAAAAACACCACCTACCTTCTCTTACGCCATACAGCCTGGTCACCGTGCTTACCTCATTCTGGAAAAAGGCTGGAGGTCTCCTCTAGGGCAAGAGTAAATCAAGAGACCGGTGAGCCTGGGAGCCCAAACTCTGGTGAACATAGGGGTTCACTGTAGCTGCCAGTTAATTGAAGGTGTACATGTGAATTTTCCTCTTGACTGACACCCAAGATCCTAGACCTTACCCTTGAAGCAGGGGGAAGACACTGCGTAGCCTCGGAGGGGAGCGGAAAGTGCCTCCCTGAAGTTCGGGACTTCCCTGGCCTGGCCTGGTCACCCCGCAGCAGAGGTCCAGACAGGCGCCTTCATCACAGTCAGGCTGAGGTCTTCACGGTGGTAACCGGGAGCAGGACCACGAGGCCACCTGGAGCCTGTGCCGACCCTCTGACGTTAGAGGCGGAGGGCAAAGCAAAAAGAGGGAATCGGACTCGGCTAGAAGAAAACACCACAGGAAAAGGAGATCCTGTAATCTTGAATGAGGACATAAGGTCACAAAAGGAATTCTTGAAAATTAAAAATGTGAAGTAGAAATGAAAAATCCACCAAAGGTGCACCGTGCAAATAGACTCACACCGCTCACGTGACTGTGGTGTTTCAGAATCCCAGAAACTGGAAACCTAAGTTGCACATAAACAATTTGAGTCTCGGGCTGGAGGGAGGGCTTAGTGGTTAAGGCGTTTGCCTGCAAAGCCAAAGGACCTTGGTACGATTCCCTAGGACAGGCATAAGCCAGATGTGCAAGGTAGCATACGCCTGAAGTTTGTTTGAGGTGGCTGGAGGCCCTGGCTTACCCATTCTCTCTCTCCCTCTGTCTGCCTCTTTCTCCCTCTCTCAAATAAATAAACAAAATTAAAAAAAAAAATTGAGTCTCAGGAGGACTGCAGACAGAAGGCAGTGGAATCACCCCTTCAGTGATTTGAGAGGTAATGGCACTTAAGTCTTTCATCAGTCATGGGTGAGGGGAGTGTGCAGGCATTTTCTGGTATGAAATGTCTCGCAATTTTTACCATCTTAGGAAACTGCTGTAAGACAAATCTTAACCAAAGAAGCCAGTAACGAGAGTGAAGCTTCTAGAGGGCAGGAAAGGGCCGCTGCAGGATGCAGGATCACAAGTTGGCGGCCACACGCTGTCGAGCCATTCAGAGTGGGAACCCTGGGAATTCCTTCCCCGGGACACTACGTGAATCTGGATGTCTCCAGGGAAGATTGGAAATTTTTGGCTGAGAATTTGGTATTGAATGATTGATTAAAAAGAATGTGGCCGGGCATGGTGGCGCACGCCTTTAATCCCAGCACTGGGGAGGCAGAGGTAGGAGGATCACCATGAGTTCAAGGTCACCTGAGACTACATAGTGAATTCCAGGTCAGCCTGGACTAGAGTGAGACCCTACCTCGAAAAACCAAAAAACAAACAAACAACAAGAACAACAAAAAAAAAAAAGTGGACTCCTGGGATAACAATGTATAGGAAAGGAAAAATAAATGCTTTTTATTAGTATTTTAACTCTAGGGCAAGTAACATAAAAATATGACCTAGCCTGAGTTAAAATAAGAGAAACAGGCAGGGGACAAGAAGGGCGTTTATAGGCATCATAGGGGGGTTGTAGTAGATGAACCCTAAAACTGAGGAAAAAACCCAAAGTGCCAGCTCAAAGAGAGGGAGGAGAAAGACAAGGAGAAAGAAAGAAAGAAAAAAAGACAAGGCGCTAGAGGTAAATTCTTTGGGAGAAAATAACAAGGAACATTTTGCTGCTCTGTATTGGGGCAGGGGCTAGTTTTACGGTGGCTGTATATCCACATTACATATTCACAGGTTCTTTAGAAAAAACAGCCGGTAACGTCTTGCGGTAGTGTGTGTGTCCAGGCAGTGCCCACAGGTGCTCGCCTGTGGCGGCCAGAGCGGACCGTGTCCTGTTCCCGTCCTCCTCTCATTCTCACCTGGGCCAAGGTTTCTTAGCGACCCAAATCCGGAAGCTTGCCCTTTTTGTTGCTATAGGCTCTTCAGCGTCTTGGGCTTCTGCTCCTTGAGCAGGCTGGGGTTACAGATGTGCCTGAGCACAGCCAGATGTTCTTGTGGGGCCTGGGGGTCAGTCTCAAATAACTCCCAGGACTCCTTTGGCCTTCCTGCTTACACAGGACATGCTCTTAGCTGCTGAGCCATCTCTACAGCCCTGTTAATTTTTTTTTTTTTTTTTTTTGAGAGAAAGTCTTGTTCTGTAGCCCAATCTAATGCCAAACTCATGATCCTCCGGCTTCAGCCTCCTATGACTGAGGATTACAGGTATAGATCACTGTGCCTGGATTAAATACAACTGTGTGTGTGTGTGTGTGTGTGTGCGCACGCGCGCATGCGTGCACACACATGTGCATAAGCATGTATCTTCGCAGTGTGCATGTGAAAGTCAGTGGATAACCTTGGAGGATTTCCTTTCCTTCCACCTTTTATTTATTTATTTTTTAAATTTTTATTTTTTTGGTTTTTCAAGGTAGGGTCTCACTTGAGCCCAGGCTGACCTGGAATTCACTATGGAGTCTCAGGGTGGCCTTGAACTCACGGCGATCCTCCTACCTCTGCCTCCCGAGTGCTGGGATTAAAGGCATGTGCTACCATGCCCGGCTTCTTTCCACCTTTTACAAAAAAGTATTTAACTTATTTATTAGAGAGAAAGGCATATAGAGAAAAGGCAGATAGAGGGAATGGGCACACCAAGGCCTCTAACTATTTATTGCAAATGAGCTCCAGATGCATGTGCTACCTTGGGTATCTATCTGGCTTACGTGGGTACTGGGGAGTCAAACTGGCGTCAGGCTCCACGGGCCAGCACCTGAGCCTCTAAAGCGTCTCTCCAGGCCCCACCTTCTTTTGAAACAGGGTCTGTCTTGTTTTGCCGCTGCATGTCTAGTCTAGCTGACCCATGGGCTTCTGGATTCTCCTGACTCCACCTCGCATTGCTGTAGATGCACCGGGACTCCAGAGGCATTTTTCATCTTGTGTCTGGTGTTATGTGGGTGGCAGGGAGGACAGAACTTCTCATTGGTAGGCTTGAAAGAAAGCAACATCTAATCACTGAGCTATTTCCCCCAACCCCTAAATAGAATGTTTTATTTTTTATCTTTATTTTCAAGGGGTGGGAATCTTACTATGTTGCCTGAGTTGGCCTTGAACTCGTGAGCTGAAGTGTTCTACATTTCTTACATCCAAGTAGCTTGGACTACAGCTGTTGCTACCATGCCTGGCTGAGAGCTAGATATATTTTAGAACATCACAAAATAAGACAAAGGAACCCTAGCCTCAAACAACAGTAACAACATAGAAAAGAGGGGGGAAAAAAAAAACAGGTAGAAACGTTGAGGAGCCATGACAACATGATTGGGAATATTGACTCCTGCCTCCTTGTATGTTTGCTATTTCCCCAATTTTTTTTTTTTTTTTTTTTTTTTTTACAATGATCATATGCTGCTTTCCAATGTGAAAAGTAATGTATTGACTGTGGAACGATGGGTGAGAATTCTTGGCCTGTCTCCATGGAGTGTTGCTCATAGTGACGCTTTCTTGAGGAAGGAGTTTCTTAGCTTTATCATAGCCTTGCAGGAATTCAAAGACAGAAATGGCCAGAGCACCTTGGGTCAGTTGAGTGCCTGAGAGCTTTTGGCAGAGGGTGGGGACCTTCGTTTTACCCCCTGCTTGCTGCTGACCTCACTGTTGACTCGCCTCTGGTGGTTCGTGGCTGTGAGAGGCTCTTCCCCAGCCTTAGCTGGCCGCCTATGCCAAGCTGTGTGTACTTAGTTTCTTTAGAGTTGAGCCTCATAAATCAGCCTGCCTCCCTCCTCCTCAGTGGGAACGGCTTGCCCACATTCCCTCCGACCCGGTCCTTGGTTTCAGGAAGTGACAACAGGGCCACTTGGAACAAAGGGCCAGTGGTCCTTTCCCCCAGATTCCCGAGTATCTTATTGGAAGCAGAAGATGGACATTAAGGGTTGAGTCTGCAGAACAGGGTCTGGGGAAGCCTTATTTCAGTCCCTCGTGTCCAACTCCATTGTCTTAGTTTCATCGCTGTGGGTTTGCTCTGGACTTTTAAGTAATAAATAATTCAGTGCTCCCAACCTCCACGAGACTCCGTTTATCAAATGAGGATTGCGCCGGGCCAAGCTCATTCATCACTGTTAATTGTCCCGCCGTCATGTCAGCGACGCATCCTCTCCGCTGCATGCTGGGAAGACCAAGGCCCAGCAACACGTCCCTGAGCGCCTGTGTGTGCCCGGCCCTGAGGTCCCGGGGGCAGACAGGGTGCTGGCCCTGACCGTGGGGAGGTGGTCCCTGGGGTGAATACCCAAGTCTGCAGGGAGGTGTAACACCATGAGGAAAGAGCCGGGGGAGGAGGCCCAGGGGGGCTGTGAACACAGGGAGGTGGGGGAGGTGAGGAGAACTCAAGAGACAGTGGGGTTCAGTCTTGGAACATGAAGTTCCAGATCCAGAGAGGAGGAGGACAGCTGAGCAGGCCGGATGGACAGTGTGAGCTCCTTTCCCTCCTTTCAGACTGACGGGGACAGTGGGTGGCTTTAAAGAGAGGGTCAGCACTCTGTGTTAGCAGGTCCCAAGGGTCATGACAACTAGACCCTTCTCACCCCAGCCGCCCCCCACTCCTGTGCTCTGCAGTGGGGGCTGAGTGGGTGACCGGAGCACCGACGGTGACTACCTACCGCTCTGCCCTGTCTGAGGCCTGGTTCTAAGCGATGCGTGAGTTTAAAAGGACACACATTCCTGGCCCTCCAGGGAGTTACAGTCCAGCAAGACCAACTGGAATTGGTCTTAAAAAAAAAAAAAAAAGACCTGTGAATAGCATGAGGAAGTATTAACATTTTCTTTATTATTTTTACTGATGAGAGAGAGAGGAAGGAAAGGAAATGAATGGGCAAATCAAGGCCTCCTGCTGGTACAACTGTACCCCAGACACAAGTGCCGCTTTGTATGGCTTTTATATGACTCTTGGGGAGCCAAGCCCAGACCAGCAGGCTTTGCAAGCAAATTCCCTTAGCTGCTGAGCCATCTCCCAAGCCCAGTGTTAACGTTCTCAAAGAGGAAATAAACACTTCCTTTTCTGTCTCTCCTGTTAATTCCTCCTTGTCTCATGTTGGGGGCTGGGAAGTCGGTCCAGAGGGTAAGAGTGCTTGCTGTGCAAAAAGAAGGCCTGAGAGGGTCCCGTTCTCCCTGAGTTTGATTCCCCAACACCTATGTAAGCAGCAGGTGTGGTGTTTTGATTCAGGTGTCCCCCATAAACTTACGGGTTCTGAATGCTAGGTTACCAGCTGATGGAGATTTGGGAATTAACACCTCTTGGAGGCGGTGTATTATTGGGGGGGGGAGGTTATGGTGTTACAGCCAGTTCCCCCATGCCAGTGTTGTTGCTATTGTCCACCTGATGTTGGCCAGGGTGTGATGTGTACCCTCTGCTCATGCCATCATTTTCCCCTGCCATCATGGAGCTTCCTCTTGAGTCTGTAAGCTAAAATAAACCCTTCACCCCCGCCCCCACCAAAAAAACAAAGCTGCTCTTGGTTGGGTGATTTCAGCCAGCAATGTGAACCTGACTGCAACAGCATGGTATGTCTACTCATGTTTTTAACCCCAGCCCTATGGGGAGCAGAGACCAGAGATGCATTAGGCTTTGCTGGTCAGCTAGTGTGACAAATAAAACATATAAAATAAAATAATAATAATAAAAAAAGCCAGTAGCTCCGGATTCAATGAGAGACTCCTTCTCAAGAAAAACAGGTATATGAGTACTACAGGAAAACACCCAGCATTGTCTTCTTCTCTGGCCTCTGCACATGCATCTGCATACACCCCACATCACAATGCATATACTATACACATCACACCACACATACCGGACACACTACACACGTGCAAGTTAGACACACACACACACCCCTTATTTATTTGACCTCCTCTCAGAGGCTGGACTTCTGCTCCTGCTGCCTATGGGGACAAGTGACAAGGGCATTCCCAGTAGCCTGATGCCCTAACAGTTCTAGAGCCATGATGTTTCCTTTCTGTATTGTGTAGAGCAATGGGATGTTTCACTTTTTAGAAGTGCAGGGCTGGAGAGATGCCTACGCAGTTAAGGCACTTGTCTGTGTAGCCTAAGGACCAAGGTCTGATTCCACAGTACCCATGTAAGCCAGATGCATAAGGTGGTGCATGGGTCTGGAGTCTGTTTGCAGTGGCTGGAGGCCCTGGTGTGAACATTCCCCCCTCCCCCACGCCTCTTCCTCTTTCTCTCCTTCTCAAGTAAATAAAAATAAAAAAGAAAGGCAAATTCCCAGGCCCCCGCCCAGTGGCTCACAGCCTGGAGCTTACCCAGTCATGCCTGGCTTGTTCTGTGTGAAGTCCAGTTTCAGGCATTACAGACTGATAGAAAAGAGATCCTGTCCTTACCCACATGAGACTTGCTTTCCAAGGAGGCGGATCTACTTCACATCCTAGCCTTCCTGCATGATAGATCACAGCCACGTTTGTGGAGTGGGTTTTTTTAAAAATTAATTAATTTATTTTTATTGCGCTTATTTGTGAGAGAGAAAGGGGGGGAGGGAATGGGTTTGCCAGGGCCTCTAGCCACTGCAAACAAACTCTAAACACATGCGCCACTGTGTGCATCTGGCTTACATAGGTTCTGGGGAGTCAAACTGAGGTCGTTTGGCTTTGCAGGCAAGTGCTTTAATGGCCAGGCCATCTCTCCAGCCTGAGTTTTTTAAAATTGATTAATTAATTAGAGAAATAGGCGCATAACAGGGCCTCTATTCACTGTAAATGAACTCCAGACATAGGTGCCACCTTGTGCATCTGGTTTACTTGGGCACTGGGGAATCGAACCTGGGTCTTTGGGCTTCACAGGCAAGCACCTTAACCTCAAAGCCATCTCTGCAGCCCTGTTAAGTATGCTTTTATTGCTTGGAGGAAGAGTCGGCTTTATGGCAAGTAGAAAAGACCTGCCTGGGTTGGCAAACCTTGTAGGAAGAAAAGTCACTTGTAGAACTTGAGACTATCATGCATCCTTTCCACTGCAGAGGGAAAGGGGGAACAAAGACCTTGGCAGGGGTGGGGGGTGGTGGTTGGGTATTGTAAAAGTGAGCTCCAGTAAAGGCTGAGGTGTACACATACGACTCATTTGCCCTCAGAACGGACTTTC
The DNA here is from genome assembly GCF_020740685.1 of Jaculus jaculus. Lineage (NCBI taxonomy): Eukaryota > Metazoa > Chordata > Mammalia > Rodentia > Dipodidae > Jaculus > Jaculus jaculus. The sequence goes on from NC_059119.1 coordinate 16,418,409, forward strand.
CATCTGATCATGACTCCATTCTAGTGAGGAGAATCTGCATGTTGTTGGAACAGTCATCCTCAGAGGAGGAGGGGTCAGTGGTCTTACTGGCTCTACTTCAGCAAAGACCAATAGCAGACTCTGGGAGTGTTTTGTGCTACCGATGAACCACTGATGGCCCAGACGAAAAGTTCTGGGTTACTCATAAATAAGTTTTGGGTCTGCAGAAGAGACACTTACGGATGCATTGAAGTGTATCATCTCTCCCACTAACTTGGTTGAGTTCGTGTAAACAACAAGTTAATTCCTTGTACATCTACATTTCCTTGCCTGCTTTGCATGAGATTTTCTGGGGAAAATCTTGGGGCAGGAGGCATATTGGCACTGTTCCGCAGAGTGAGCTCGCCCTGCTAGCTTGTGCGAGTGAGGGAGAAAGAATAGAGAACCAGTCGCAAGTATTCCACAGGGAACAGAAAAAGGGCCGGCTAATTGCACCTCCTTGGAGGAAGTGACATTTGGAGTGGATTGTAGGAATCATGAGAACAAAAAGGAAGGGATATGATGAAATGTATGGATAGTAAAACATCAGGGTATTCCAACTTAAACTGGGTTCTAGAGCTTAGGAAAGTGGTTGCCTCCTACCTGGGTAGGTTTCAGGGCACTGTGCTTCACATCACAGATAATGTCCTCAGGAATCTCATGGCCATTCCCAGAGTCAACAGCTGTCTCTGCAGCCGGTCACTGACCGGCACGGTCTTCTGCACTTGCGTCTTATCTTAGCTCCTTTCCAGAGCATCTGCTATTTGAGAGCAGGCATTTGAGGTCACTCCAGTGTCAGGTGAGAAGTGCTTACAACGCAGGGTAACGCGATTCAGCTCAGTCATTGACTTGGAGCAGCGCCGGGGCAGGATGCCGTGTAAGGCCATTAGCTGGCCGTGGGCACTCTTGGACCTACTACTGTGGGGCGTATTAAAACAACGAGGAAAGTTGACTTGAGTGGCATTTAAGATCGTTTCTAGCCACCTTTGCTCTTGAAACTTTTATTTGCTTTCTCTGCAATGTTGCAGACATATATTTTTGGCAGGGGGAATTCTGGGTTTATGAGTGAGAGTGGAAGACAACGGTAGCGTCTGATCTTCAGCTTTTAAGTCAAGAACTGCTTTCCAGACGGTGTGTTAGTTCTTGGCGGATGCGCGGACTTGGAGCATCTTGTCAGGTCATGTACATAGCTCGGAATAGCATCTGAATTACGATGCATAAGTCTTCTTTCTCCCAACTTGCGATGGCTGATGGACAGAAGAATGCTCATAAAATCTTGACTCAAACCACAGAACAGCTGAATAATTCAAACTTGACTTTTTTGAACAATTTTGAATACCAAAATAGGGCTCTTAAGGGAATGGACATGATGATGTTTATCTTTTTTCCTTCCCCTTTTCAGCTTAATTAGGCTTTGCACTTAGATAACAGGGGGAGGGTAAGATTTAGGAGAAAGGAGTGTTAGTCTGAGTTTAAACCAGGATGTATCTTTTCCTACAGATTTCACTGAAAAACAAAGATGAAGCTCAAAACCCAACACACATACTGTGTCTCTGTCCACCATGAAGGGACTTAGACATCCCAATGGGAGAAAAACGCTTTTTAATTTTAGCTTTAGAATCTTTAAAATTACAGTTTTTGAATCTTTCCTATATTTAAAAACTCTCATTTATTTGCAAGCAGAGAGAGATAGAGAGAGATAGAAAGGGAGAATGGGTGTGCCAGGGCCTTCAGCCACTATAAATGAACTCCAGATGCATGCACCACTTTGTGCATCTGGCTTTACATGGGTACTGGAGAATCGAATCCAGGTGGTTAGGCTTTGTAGACAAGCATCTTAACCACTGGACCATTTCTCCAGCCTGAGTCTTTACTATTTTCTATAAAAGATTTATCCCTCTTCCTTTAAATTAGAAATTCATTGTTATGTATCTGTTATTGTAACTTCTTTGGCCTAATTTTAGTACAGTTTCCATGTCATGGTAATTTTTTTTTTTTTTTTAAATCGGAACATTCTCACAAAGATTTCAATTGAGGACTAGGAAGATGGTAAAGTGCTTCCCTCACAAGCCCAAGGGTGTGAGTTCAATTCCCTGAACCCATGTAAGTGCCAGGAGTGGTGGCATATGTCTGCAATCCCAGGACTGGGGTGGAAGGATCTCTGGAGCTCCTAGTTGACCAGCCAGTCTAACTTAATTGGTGAATTTCATGCCAATGAGAATCTGCCTCAAATAAGGTGCATGGTGTGCTCAAGGAATGACACGCAAGGTTGTCTCTTGGCCTTCACACACACATGCACAAAGGCATACACAAAAAATAGAATAAGAAAGATTTTCATTGGCACCCTCGTTGCCTGTTATTGTTGCTATAGTAACTATTATTTGAGATAGTGTCACTATGTGGCCCAGGCTGTCTTTGAACTTGAGATCCACCTTCCTCAACCTCCCAAGGGCTGGAATTCCAGGTGTGCACCACCATACCTGGCCAAATAATCTTCACTGTTCTCTCATTTCTTCCTAAGAACTCCAGGGTAGGTTCTGGTCTGTCTTTGTGTCTCTTTTTCACCATAGTGCTCTTTAGTGGAAGTGTGCTGTCAGTAGTCATGGAGGGAGTTGTGGCTCAAGCTGGGGGTCCCTTTCTGAAAGACTGGGCCTCTTATCCAGTTACATTCTTCCTCTTTTAACTTTCCACCTCAGTTGTTCTTTTCTTAGTACATTTTGGAGAGAATATGGGACAAGTTATGCAAATAACCCAGACCAAAGAATCTGAAGTTCAGTTTTGAGGAACTTGAAATGATCCTTGAAGAAAACTTGATCATTCAATGGTTTGTAGGACAAAAGCTCCTGGAGAAAGAGGGTGGCTAAAGAAAACAAGTCAGGTTAAGGTCCTGTAAGTCTTTCAGCTGAAGTTGAAATGGACTCTCACGTTGACAGCGGGTCCCTGGTGCCTCCTGTTCTGGGAAGGGCGCATCCATGATGCTCCTGGTAGGAGGCCATGGGACACAGGGTAAAGCATTCCAGCTCAGCAGGGTGGGATCAGAGCTGCGTGACCCACCTTTTGTCACTGTGTTGATCAAAACTGGACTGTTGTATGCACTCTGCAACATGAGAGGTTGGGTGGGATGATGTTTGGGCTTGGGTAATGGAGGGTATAATGCCACCTCCTTTCTGTCTCAATTGCTTGTTACGGCTCTTCTGCCGTGCCCTCTGTCCATCCTTCTCCTGGCTTTGCTTTGGTCACTCTTAGACTTGATCTCCTTGTTAATGAAAAGATACCAGCTGCAAGATTGTTCCTCAGGAAATCCTTCACCCCGGGCTGTTGACTCCACAGGGGAGATATGGAGGAGGGTGCAGATGGCCACTGGGTGTGAAGGTGGACCCTCTCAAAAGGGCCTCTGAAGTTGGCCTTGGCTGTAGCCTGTGATCTGGGTTGGATGACAGCGGCTGTATGTTTTCAGCCAGCAGGTCTTAGGGAAAGGCTGGAAGAGGGAGTTTGTGTTTTGTTACCTAAGCTGGGATTTGACCTTCAGACCTTCAAGGTGAAAGGCTAATACCTTAATTTGCGTGTTTCATAAACATCCCCAGGCGATGACCTTCTCCTAGCCTCCTGTGATGCTCACATTCTCCAGGCCCTTGAAGCTCAAATGTCTGACTTGGGGTTGTGTGCGCAGGTCTCCGGGGTAAGCGTGGGCCGAGCAGGGAGCCACCCGGGCGGGTGGTGGCGGCGGCAAGCTATCTGCTTGGAGGAGAACTGGTGCCTCTTGGATTTTTTTTCCCGCGAGTGGATTTATTTTAGGAGAAATGCATTTTATGGTTTACAGCTACAACCCCTAAACTAAGCAGAAGCCCCACTCTCGCCTAGGGTGCATATCCCGTCTCCTTCCTCAAAGTGCTCCTTTTACTGGCCATCTTTATTTTTCTGGTGTCAGTCAAATTATTTTTCAGCCGAGCATGAAAACTAGAGATGGAGACACTCCACGGCTGTGTGGAGAACCACACTGAAAGTTCTTTTTTTTTTATGTAAATAGAGATTGATGGAACATTTTACTCAGAATACGGGCTTTTGACAAAAAGTATTGATGGTTGCTTTCAGTAAGTGTTACTTGAGATGACAGAACGTTGCATTTTAAGATGAATTACACGAGAAACTCCCTCTTTGGGAATGTCATACATTTTATTTCATCTGTTGTTTTATGAGAGAATGACTGAAGTCATGAACACCTCAGACAGAACTGTTTCCTTGGCATATTATAAGTCCCGCGTTGGTGCACTCCTATTTAAAATACAAAGTTAGCGGGGGAAATATTTATACTGGCAAATGATTGTGATAAAAATGCTTAAATGCTCAGAAGCAGAACACAGCTTCTCACATGGTTTCCTGTTGGTGGTGGTGATTTGTGGGAAGCCTGGGAAACTGGTGGAAGTTACATATGTATTTTTTCTGAAAGGTCTCAGAGATTTGGCTCTGCTAAATCGTCATTTCATTTGTGATGTGGTGGTGATCGCGCCCCTCTGACTATATTTAAATTTAAATAAAAAGTGTCATTTAATAAATAAATTAATTAAATAAAAAGGCCTGCCTTCCTGTAGCATCGTTTGGTCTCCATGAAAGGGCTGCTTAGATATGAGAGCATGTTGTGACTTTGGGCCATACTTTTCTTTACTAATTCAGAGACAATGAGCTTAATGGCCTATGGCGTCTTTATATATATATATATATATATTTTTTTTTTTAAGTTATTTTTTTAAAATTTTTTATTTATTTCTTTGAGAGCGACAGACACAGAGAGAAAGACAGATAGAGGGAGAGAGAGAGAATGGGCGCGCCAGGGCTTCCAGCCTCTGCAAACGAACTCCAGACGTGTGCACCCCCTTGTGCATCTGGCTAACGTGGGACCAGGGGAACTGAGCCTCGAACCGGGGTCCTTAGGCTTCACAGGCAAGCGCTTAACCGCTAAGCCATCTCTCCAGCTCTATTTTTATATTTTTATTGACAACTTCCATAATTGTAAAAAATACCCCATGGTAATTCCCTTCCTCCCCCCCAACTTTCCCCTTTGAAACTCCACTCTCCATTCTATCCCCTGCCCCTCTCAATCAGTCTCTTTTATTTTGATGTCATGATCTTTTCCTCCTATTATGATGGTCTTGTCTAGGTAGTGTCAGGCACTGTGAGGTCATGGATCTCCAGGCCATTTTGTGTCTGGAGGAGCACGTTATAAGGAGTCCTACCCTTCCTTTGGCTCTTACATTCTTTCAGCCACCTTTTCTGCAATGGGCCCTGAGCCTTGGAAGGTGTGATGGAGATATTTCAATGCTGAGCATTCTTCTGTCACATATGGGGTCTTGTTTTGTGTGTATGTACAATGTGTGGGCGCACATGGGGGCCAGAAACCAGCTTTGGGTGGTGTTTCTCAGGTGCCATTCACTCCCTGTGGTGGCCTGGAGCTCACCAGTTAGGTCTGACTGACTGGCCAGCAAGCTCCAGAGATCTGCTGGTCTCTACCTCTTCAGCCCTGGATTTACAAGCCACCACACCTGGCCTTTCTTTGTGAGGGTTCTGGGGATTGAACTCAGGTCTTCATGATTAAAGGCAAGCACTTCACTGACTGGAGCTGTCTTCCCCAGGCCCGGCATCCAGGGTCTTAAGGAAGTCACACCATATTTATTAAGCACTTGCTGTGTGTCCCAGGAAGTAGAGACACAGGTCCGATTTGCATGTTGCTTCCACCCTAGGGAGGGAGAGGAACGGGCAGCAGAGAATAAAACTTGAGGTTGTGAAGAAACAGAAGCCCAAGGTAAGGGGTTGGAGGGCCTCTCAGAGAAGCGTGTGTGGGAGCTGCTGTAGATGGAGATGTCAGGGCAGGCGACTCTGACAAGTGACATTGAAGCAAAGGGCGGAAGGATGGGATGCTTGAGCTGTGTTAAGGTTTGGGGGCTTGGCAGGAGGATCAGCAAGCACAAAGGCCCTGGGGGCCAGGACAAGTGTGGCATTTTGTAGAACTAGCAAGAAGGCTAATGTTGTGGCAGTGATTGCGGGGGGGGGGGGGCGTGTGTCACATCTGGCTGCTGGCACCCTGAGCTTCCAGGAAGACCAGGTACGAGGGGCATATGGCTCTTGCCGTGTGTCCCATGTGTGCGTCACCGACTTCCTGTTGGAGCTTTCTGTCTTCATCTACCCCGCGTCTGGCCAAACAGGCTTTCTTGTTTCCACCTCTCTGGCTCTTATAGAGCCATCTTCCCCACTGGCATGGCCACCCCACCATTCACAGGATACTAAGATGGATCATGTCCCAGTCAGGAGATGGAATTAAAAATGTTATCTTGCCCAGTCAAATTTGTTCTCATAGATTTTCAGCATTGAGGCCTTATAATTAGTGGTCTATCTAATCATGTTTCCCGCCATGAACAGCTATTACTCATCCTTGGGCCCTTACCTTAATGCTCAGCACAGTGCTTGGTACCCAACACGTGTTTAATGTGTTTGTTGGCTCAATAAGTTGAGACAGTTCCCTGACTTGGGCTGCTGGCTAGCAGTTCTTGAAATTACTGTGAGTGTGAAATCAATACACTCCCTTTACAGACAACTTAAAACCAACTTAATACAAGGAGTGGGCTAGTGAGATGGCTCAGTGACTAAGGCACTTGCTTGCAGAGCCCAATGACTGGGGTTTGATTCCCCAGTACCAACGTAAAGCCAGATGCACAAAGTGGTGCATGCATCTGGAGTTCATTTGCAGAGGTTGGAGGACCTGGAACACCCATTCTCTCTCTCTTTCTCTCTCTCTCTCTCTGCATGCAAATAAATAAATAAAATAGATTTTTAAAAAGGAGTAAACAATTTGGGAGCCAATTTAGGACACTTAAAAGACCTGAGGTAAACCATTGATTTAAGGAGTTGTTGCAAGAATGGAAAATCTCCCAGGGATTAAATAGTCCAGGACACTGTAGGCTTCATACCCTGGGGGATGGAAATCCCAGAGTTCTGCTGGGTGGCTAGCCTAGATCTTTCTTGTCTTTGAGCCTTTGTCCTCATCCTGAGGGCCTATGGGATACTTGGTCCTCCATAAGTTTGGAGCCGATTTGGAACTAGCTAGCTGTTTTTCTCCCTGCTGAATTAATGTGCTATTCAGCATAAACTCAAATTTGAAATACATTAAAAGTAAACTAAAAACAGGTCAATGTTTTGCCTCTAATGCAATGGGAATATTTGTTTTTAAATCATCTTTTAGTGCTACACAAATCTTCCCCATGAATTCCACCCCCACCCCATTTTTTTCCTTGTCTTTTTAAAGCAGAGACTATTTTATTTTCCAGTGCAAAAGGCCATTTCTTAAGTCCAGATTTATTCAGAAATTTACATGGAGAAAATGGCCCTGGATCCCATACAAGTGAAACTTTATTTTTTAATCTGGGGCACAGTAGGGAGCCCTGAGAAATGCATTTTCCTCTGGGATTGTAGGAGGAATACATAGTGTTTGTTTAAAGCATCAGGTATTGGGAAATGTAATGGCAGGGTGAGAAGTTTGACCTCAGCTGCCAGATCCGATCTGCTAGGGGGTAATTGACTTGCCATGTTTTTTTTCCTCTTCAGTTTAAATCAAGTTTTGCTATAGCCCATTTAAGTGTCAAATTGGTAGCAAAACTTGACAACTTCAGGGTGCAGGCTTGCTTTTGATCAGAATTTACATGCAAATCATTTTTGCCTTGAACTGTCAAATCCTGTTTCTGATACTCTGAGGGGGACATGTCTGTCCCCCACTTCCCCCCCACTCCAAGCCAAAGAGGGGGGATGTTGGCTAATGTTATTAATCAGTGTGTGGAGGAAAAATTATCTCGATAAATATGGTGGTTAAACTGTATTTCCCCCTTGGTGTATCAGCTGTTGCAGCTGGGTATTTAATCTCCTTTTACCTAGAAGGAAATCAAACAATTATCCAAGAGCTTGATGTCAGAAAGAAACTAGTTGAATGAGGGTGGAGGGTCACCGGTGCATGGGGGAATGGACTTAAGCCACCAAAACCTGACAAAGGGTGCTGACAGTCGGCATTTTCTTGGGCATTAAACAAAGTCTTTGGTAACTTTAAAGAATCTTTCCTTGCATGACTAAACTCATTGAGCGGGTTAGAGAAAGAGCTCCCTCAGAAATCTTAAGCCTGAAACTTTTTTTCTTTTTTTTTTTTTTTTTTTGGTTTTGCCCTAAACCCTTGGGACGCTTAAAAGCACTTGAGCGTGTGCAGCTCCGCCGTCGAGCCCGACAAAGGAGTGTTTGCACTTTCACGGAGTTACGAATGACAGTAGCAAGTCTTTCAGGGTTCTAGTCAGCCTGTCTTAGCATTCCCGGTCATCTAAAGAATTGAATTCTGATGAACACTCAGTCTCTCACGTCTTCTAGACAGCCCGGCTCCACAAAGCAGGAAAAGACAAGAACTCAATTCAAGATAAATGGAGGGCGGGGGTGGGGGGGGGGGGAAAGAAGTTTCTAGAACCATAGATGAGGAGAGTTGATAGTGAATACTTAGAACTGTCTATTGTGGAGCCAGCGTGGTTGGGTGCAATGCTGTGAGATTGCTGTGCCAGGCCGGCCGGAGATGCCTTTCTGTCACCATGCCCCCAGCGGGGTGAGAACATCAAACATGCTGTCTTGCCAAGATGACAGCCAGCGTCGTGTTAGATGGGAGACACATGCAGGCCTGACTTGGAAAGTCAAAGGCATTCCAAGATTGGGTCCCCTTGATCCATTTTGCAGGCCCATAGGGGAGATCTAGCCCAGACCCCCTTCCCGCCTGCCTCGGTCTAGCCGGGCCTGCCTGAGCGCTGTGAAATTTTAATTGAATTGTTAATGACACCGAGGAGTGACACAACACCCGAGGAACTTCCAAGAATCAGTCAGGAGGAGCCCTTTTTCTTACTGTTACAAAACAGAAGACGCTGGGAAACTGACAAGTCCAAGTGGAGAGGCCAGGGTCGTAATTGATAGCAGACTGTCCAGAGCCAAGGTCCTTCTCTGGTAATTGCAAGCAGAGGCGCCTCTCTGATCTCACCAGTGGTGCTGGCCATGCCAGAGCGACCCGGCTGTGACGGATGGCCTTCCTGCCGTAATGACTCCGGCATGTTCCCTCTCTCGCATGAGGCCGCGTGTCCCTCCCACTGGAGAAAATGAGCTGAGCATCTTGCTGCCTCTTTAACAGGCCCCTGTTAAAATAACTCTATTCTATTATATAAGCCCTGTAGTGCCAGGGGCTAAATTTATATGGTTATAAACAAGAGATATTACTTTGGAATACCACAATACTGTGTTTTGGTCTTTCTTGAGGATTTCAAATGGTATTTTCAAAATAATGGATTTTACTTCAAGAAAAAAAAAATAATAATAAGGGTGTGTAAGAGAGGGAGGGAGGGAGGAAGGAACCCATTTCTAAACCTAGGCCTTCATCCTACTTTTAAATTCCTCTGTGTCCCTTCCCTAATTCACTAGCTCAATATTTATTTGTATTTCTTTTGCTGGCTGCATTTGACTCTCTATGGGAGCATCAGAAATATTATTTACTCCAGGACCCTGAAATAAGATAGATATTTTATTCCATGTTTTTTTACACTCCCCAAAGGTTTCTTTTTCTTTTTTTACCCCTCTTTCCCTTTTCTGGACATTGATATATTTCAGAACTTTTATGTGGCTTCCCTCGCTCCCTTCCGTGTCCTTTCTCTCCCCCCTCCTCTCCCTTCCTGGAATGTAATTTTGTCTATGAAATACGACGGTAAGCTCAAGTGTCCCTGATGATCTATGGCTCTTCTGGATTTTCACTCCTGTCAGTGACAGAAACTTACTAATTCTGATATAGGGGTCCCTGCATGCCTCTCCCCCACTGTGCCAGTGCTTTCTGGCATGTTTCAACGTCTGGTTCTGTCGCCCCACCTGTGTCCAAACACAGTTTCCCACTAAGAACTAACTTCAAAAGAGTGCTTAGAAGGTCCCTAAAAATTCAACCACAGATTCTCTTCAGAACTAAAAAGGAGCGTATGTGTGTTGTGGGGGGGGGGGGTGTGGACTGGGGAAGGGGCGTGGACGGGCTTCGCTGGAGAACCTGAGGGGTAGTGCGTCCCCAGTCCTGTGCTGGGGATCTTCTGAGATAACAGGAAAAGACTGGACAGTGGTTATTGAGTCGATAGTTACCTCTTACTCGCAAAGCTTGGTGCTCATTGGCAGTTAAATTACCTAGAACTTAGCTGCTAACCAAACGGAGGCTTCAATGACACACGAGGTTTTTGAGGCCATCACAAACTTGATTACTGCAGATGCATTATGTGTCTGTGGGTAAGCCAGACACATTAGCGGGCTAGCCTGAAACATAACCATGGCAGCGTTGCTTCTACTGGGAAATACCTTCACAATGCTGACTGCAGAGGAATCCAAAGATGGCTGTTCCAGCCTATTTTCCAGGAGAGGAGGGACACCCCCTTCCAGGGCCTCAGCCGTTGCAAAAGGGTTGCTTGGCTGTAGCCCACATGGAGTTCAGAAGCAAGAGCCGAAACCCGTCCGACTGCCTCGCGCCGGTGTTGCCGTCCTGTGGCTGTGCTCATGAGTCAGATGCACTCAAGTAGGACTGTGTGGTAGCACTGCTCACGATTTGACCAGCTTTCAGTTACTGCAGTTGTTTGGCCGCATATCTGTTCTCACCCCTCTTCTGGGTGTTAGCTGGGTGTTTTTCCTCCTTGGCCTGCCCTTGCTGTATTTTCCCTGTGGGTGGGGCCTTCCTCCCTCACCCCTTGTAGACATTGGGTTTCTCATAAGCTGGGGGAGGATGGCTTCCACTCACATCTGGCGGGGGGAACTCTGTGCTTCATTCTGCGGTGACCAGGTCCAAATGTCACTGTGTTGTTCAGGACCATGATGTGTGGACATCGGCTCTCAGGAAAGGGTCCTGGAGGGAAGCAGAAACCACAACCTGCCCATCAGCGCGTGTGTCAGAGTTCCGAGGTGCTATTGGGTGGGTGGGGGGGTGGGTGGGGGGCCCCAGGGACCAAAGGATCTGAGACGCAGGCAGCCTCTGATTGGGAACAAGGTTTCCACGCACGCTTGACCCACGTGGCCGTCAGGCCGCGTGACTCTGCGGTGCTGCCGAGCCTTCCCGAGTCTAGTTCCTTGTCTGCCAAGCAGTCCAGAGGACAAAACGGATTTCATATGACATTCCGGTAAAATGGGCTCATGTTGGGTCTTAGTTAATAAATGAAGGTGATGACTTAGGAAACTTTGGGGATTTATTTGTTCACATTTTTGCATTTCACAGGTGAGAAAACGGACAACCAGAAAGGGAAGTTATTGACCACACATGAGGACAGCCAGCAAGAGGCAAATTGAGACTAGAACTTAGGTCTCCTGAGTCCTGGCTGTGGTGGTTTGAGTCAGGTGTCCCCCATAAACTTAGGTGCTCTGAAGGCTAGGTTCCCAGCTGATGGAAATTTGGGAATTAACGCCTCCTGGAGGGAGTGTATTGTTGATGGCGGGCTTATGGGTGTTATAGCCAGTGTGCCCTTGCTCGTGTTTGGTACACACTTCTGTTGCTATTGTCCACCTTATGTTGGTCAGGGGGTGAAGTCCACCCTCTGCTCATCTCATCATTTTCCCTGCCATCATGGGACTTCCCCCTCGAGTCTGTAAACCAAAATGGCCCTTTTTTTTTTCTCTCATAACCTGCTCTTGGTTGGGTGATTTCTACCAGTAACATGAACCTGACTGCAATACAGGCCCCCCCCTTTTTTTTTTTTTTTGAGGTAGGGTCTCACTCTGGCCCAGGCTGACCTGGAATTAGCTATGTAGTTTCACGGTGGCCTTGAACTCATGGTAATCCTCCTACCTCTGCCTCCCAAGTGCTGGGATTAGAGGCGTGCGCCACCACACCCAGTTAGGCCCTGTGTTATTGACTAAACTTCCTGTTACAGATAAGAACTGAAGCCCAGAGAGGAAGGAAAGGCCAACGTGTTGACATGTTTGAAACAATTGGAGACCAATTCTAGTTGTTGAGCTGTGAATCGGAAAAGGTCTAGCCAGTAAGGACCGGTGAACTAATGGTGGCCATTTTGCCTAGAAGGTTATTCAAAATCTGGTGTAGGACATTCACAAGTAGGCGCTTGGTAGAAAGGTCTGTGGCTGGATTCCTTTCGGTCCTGTGAAGCATTATCTGTGGGGGAAGTTGGAACCTAGAGGATGAGTGAGGGGACACGTCCTGTATCAGTGACTTTCCCATTGCTGGGACAAAATAGCCAACCCTGGAGAATCGAACGGGGATCCTTTAGCTTTGCAGGCAAATGCCTTAACTGCTAAGACATCTCTCCAGCCCAAGAAACAGCTCAGGGAAGGACAGAGTTATTTTGGCTCACAGTCCTGGAGCCTGGGATGGCGGGGCGGGCGGGGCAGGAGCATGACACTGGCTCATCTTCCCATCAGCAGGGAGGACAGCAGGTGAAGGAAGGCCTGAACCTTCCAGGCCTGCCACCAGTGATGCTCTTCCTCCAGCCCCGACTCCATGGCAAACATGCGACGTTCAAACCACCACGCTTACTGAGTGCAGTGCCAGGTAACGACACATGTGCTTTCTGGTTTTGGTGGCATTACTAAGCTCCAGCATTACGGGCATTCTCCATGTACAAGGCAATAATTGAGAACATTACAATTTTATTTTATTTAAGAGAGAGAGAGAGAGAGAGAGAGAGAGAGAGAGAGAGGGAGAGAGAGGGGCAAGTAGAAATAGAATGGGCATACCCGGAGCTTTGACTGCTGCAAACGAACTCCAGATGCATGTGCCGTGTTGTGCATCTGGCTTACATGGGTCCTGGAGAAGTGAACCTGGGTCCTTTGGCTTTGCAAGAAAGCACCTTAACCACTAAGCTGTCTCTCCAGCTCCCAAAATCATTAAAATTAAAATACATATTCATTAAGTAATTCATACATTTCTGAGACATGATCTTGCTATGACCTCAGTCAGCCTCCTGAGTGCTGGGTTAGATGGCAGGTGTGTGCCATCATGCCTGGTTCAAAATAAATAAATAAATAAATAAATATATATTTAATTTATTTTATTGACAACTTCCTTAATTGTAAACAATATCCCATGGTAATTCCCTCCCTTCCCCCACTTTCTCCTTTGAAACTCCACTCTCCATCATATCTCCTGCCCCTCTCAATCAGTCTCTTTTATTTTGATGTCATCATCTTTTCCTCCTATTATGATGGTCTTGTGTAGGTAGTGTCAGGCACTGTGAGATCATGGATATCCAGGCCATTTTGTGTCTGGAGGATCACGTAGTAAAGCATCCTACCCTTCCTTTGGCTCTTATATTCTTTCCGCCACCTCTTCTGCAATGGACCCTGAGCCTTGGAAGGTGTGATAGAGATATTTCAGTGCTGAGCACTCCTCTGTCACTTCTTCCCAGCACCATGGTGCCTTCTGAGTCATCCCAAGTTGCAAACAAACTCTATATGCATGTGCCACCTTGTACATCTGACTTACATGAGTGCTGGAGAATTGAACCAGGGTCCTTAGGCTTCACAGGCAAGCACCTTAACCACTAAGCAATCTTTCTAGGCAACAGTTTTTTCTTTTCAATTTTTTTATTAACAACTTCCATGAGTATAAAAAATATCCCATGGTAATATCCTCCCTCCCTCCACTTTCCCCTTTGAAACTCCCTTCTCCATCATATCCCCTCCCCATCTCAATCAGTTTCTCTCTTATTTTGATGTCATGATCTGTTCCTCCTATTTATGATGGTCTTGTGTAGGTAGCATCAGGGGCTGTGAGGTCATGGATATCCAGGCCATTTTGTGTCTGGAGGAGCACGTTGTAAGGAGTCCTTACCCTTCCTTTGGCTCTTACTTTCTTTCGGCCACCTCTTCTGCAATGAACTCCGAGCCTTGGAAGACGTGATAGAGATACTTCAGTGCTGAGAACTCCTCTCAAAACACATTATTTTTGAAGAATGTTTAATGGCAGGAGAAAATACCCATTAACTTCATAAGCATAAGAAGGAGGTTATGAAATAGTATATACACTTTTCCCAGCTGTACTTGGAAATGAACAAGCATGTATATTTGGAAAAAAATACTGGCTTTGAATCTGGATATTAACTGGTTATTTCTAGTGTTGAGGTCAAGAATGATTTTAACTTTTATGCGTGCTTTTACAAGTATTTTAAAAATTGTTGTTAAAATTTATTTACTTTTTTGCTAGCAGAGTTATGGGGGGGGGGAGAGAGAGAGAGAAGAGAGGGACAAGGTGTACTAGGGCCTACTGCCACTGCAAAAGAAGTCCAGACACATATACCACTTAGCACATCTGGCTTTATGTGGGTACTGGGCAATCGAAACTGGCCCATCAGGCTTTGCAAGCAAGTGCCTTTAATTGTTGAGCCTCTCTCCAGCCCACAAAGTTTTAAAAAAAATATTATTTATTTTGAGAGAGAGAGAGAGAAAGAGAGAATGAATGGGTGCACCAGGGCCTCCAGCCACTGCAAACGAACTCCATATGCATGTGCCCCCTTGCGCATCTGTCTTATGTGGGCCCTGGAGAATCGAACGGGGATCCTTTAGCTTTGCAGGCAGTTGCCTTAACTGCTAAGACATCTCTCTAGCCCAAGGTGGTTTTTAAAAAAATATTTTATTTTTGTTTATTTATTTGAGAGAGGGGTGGGGGGATGGAGAATGAGCATGCCAGGGCTTCCAGTCACTGCAAACAAACTCCAGATGCATGTGCCACCTTGTGCATGTGGCTCTACTTGGGTCCTGGAGAATCAAATTGAGGTCCTTTGGCTTTGCAGGCAAGTGCCTTAACCGCTAAGCCATCTCTCCAGGCCACCCCACAAGTTTTAAATTGTTTTTTCTAGGTAGGGTTTCATTCTGTAGTCTCAGGGTGGCTTTGAACTCACAGTGATCCTCCTACCTCTGCCTCCTGAGTGCTATAATTAAAGGTATGTGCCTCCATGCCCAACTACAAGTTTTTTGTTTTACAAATAATTATGATAAATTGTGTGTGGAATATACATGTGTGTGGGGGCTACATATGCATGTGGACATAAGAACTTGATGTTGGGTATTTTCCGCAATTGCCTTCCACCTTATTTCTTGAGACAAGGTCTCAATGAACCCAGAGCTCACTGATCAGGCTAGGCAAGCTAACCAGTAAATCCCAGAGATCCTCCTATCTCTCCGTCCCCAGCTCTTGGATTCCAGGCGTGTGCCATCAAGCCTGGCATTAATTTGGGAGTTGGAAATTTCACATTTAGGTCTTCATGCTTGTGTGGCAGGCACTCCCTGGCTCCTCAACTTATTTTCTTAATATTTTTTTGTGTGTATGTGTATGCTGCATTTGTTTGTACACATGTTCATTTGTATGGGCTCGCATGTGCCACAGCATGCATGTGGAGGTCAGAGAAGAGCTGTGCGTGTCAGTCCTTGTCTTCCACCTTGTGTGGGGTGAGGGGTCTCTCCCGAGCTCTCCCCCGCCCCGCGGTCGTCCCCTGGTGTGCTCACCAGGCTCCCCGGCCCATGGGCCTCAGGAAGTTCTCTTAACTCCGCCTCCCGTGCTGCTTTCAGTGCGCTGGGATTACAGAAGCTCTCCAAGACTTGCAGCTTTCACGTGGGGTCTGGGTACCAAACTGGGGCGCTCAGGCTTGAGTGGCAAGTGCTTACCCACTGAGCTGTCTGCCTAGTGTTCTGAATTGCAGAATTGATGCGATCAACAAGCGTTTATTGATATGTTGTTAGTGCTGGGGAAATACAATGCCAGGACTCAGTAGTGTGGAGGCCTAATTACTTCCTTTAGGGAACTTTGTGTGTGTGTGTGTGTGGGGGGGAATGTGTGGTTTTTTGAGGTAGGGTCTCACTCTGGCCCAGGCTGACCTAGAATTCATTATGTAGTCTCAGGCTGGCTTTGAAGTCACAGTGATCCTCTCCTACACCTCCGCAGTGCTGGGATTAAAGGTGTGTGCCACCACATCTGGGGAGAGAGACAGACAAAGAATGAATATATGAATGGGCGCAACAGGGCTTCCAGCTGTTGCAAAGGAACTCCGGACACATGTGCCACCTAAAGCATCTGGCTTTATGTGGGTACTGGGGAATTGAACCTGGGTCCTTAGGCTTTGCAGACAAGCGCCTTAATGGCTAGACCATTTCCCCAGCCCCCTCAGGAAACTTTTCATGTGGTCCTGGAGAGAAGACCTTCACCTGTGGAAAGTTCATTAGTAATACTGACCATTATTGATTGTCATTCATTCCCGGAGAACGTGTGGCTGGCAAATGTCTAGTGCTGGTTACCTGGGAGGCTCAGAAGAGCAGTCTGTTAAGGAGACATAGTTCATTTCAGCCTGGACAATAGGAGGAACATATGTCTCATCCCAGCCTTGGCTTGGTAAGAAATGGGGTTCCAAAACTCCCCTTCTGTTGGGATGTTGTTGACTCCTTGAGATAACTCAGGATGGTTCTGTGTAGCATTAGTAAGCATCTCTGGACCAAAACCCATGGACCACTGTGTTAGACAAGAGGGAGAGGAGCCCAGGCCTGGGTTGGAGAAAAGATCTTGGGAAGCTGGTGTTCTTTTCTCATTTCTAAGTAAGTACCCTGGTTGCCCTAGTGAAGGTTTTTACTCCTGACTTGGGTGGGCGCAGCTGAGGTAGGCAGTGCCCCTCTCTTGCGTAAGCTGAATCACCCAGTTAGCGTGGTACCCACACCATGGCCCCAACCACAGTGCCCACAGAAAGCACTGCTGGATGAGTGTGCGCTTTGTCTTTTATCAGGAATGTCACATGGCGTTTCCTGATGGCACCAGCAGCTCATGGCCCCATCTGAGTTTCCAGACTAAATACCAGCGCTCAAGCCACATGTGTTTATAGTATATAATAAATCTCCATTTGTCATAATGGTTTAAATTTAAAAGAAAAAGAAAGGTGAGCTGTTGTGTTAAAAAGAAAGAGAATTTTGGGGACTGTTATAAATTAACTCTCTTGGAGTTTCAGGTCAAGCCCAATTTATTAAGGGGGATAAAAAAGAGAGAAACCGGGTCTGATCGCAACTGAGATTTATCCTCACTTCCAGTGGGCCCTCCTTCAGACCTCTTCTTGAACCGCAGCTGGCTTGGTTTACGTAGGACCTGCTGGGAGCTGAGGTTGTAATGAAAAACAGTTATTCTTTCAAATTATTCACAAGAAGAGGGCTCATTCTATCAAGTGCTCTCCTAATTTGATTGTAAGGCTCTCGTATTTATTTTTGCTGCATTAATCATGCTGTATCTTTGAAGAAAGTGTAAACACAATGGTGAAAGACAGCATTTCAGAAGAGAAGGAAAAGCCCCGAAGGACAAATGTTTTCCTAAGCCTGGCCCATCGGAGCCCTTAACGGGCAATTAGAAAGTTATTTTGGGTATGGTAGCAACTCTGAACATTTCCAAAGGCTGCTCTTCAGACCAGGATGGCATTTAATTTTTTTTTTTTTGCAGATTAACCTTTAGTGATGAAAAGAATGTCCACTATTGACTGGCTGCAGCAGGAGCCAGCCAGCTGCTGGTATAAGTGCAGAAAGGCCCACTCCATGCCTTGGCTCTACTGTCTCCCCTTCCCAGAGTGAAGGACTCTTCTTGAGCACATTGGGGTGGGGAGACACAGGACTCTGGGACCCAGCTGACACCTTCTTTCCTACTAACCACATTTCTTCTGGACCTGCACAGCCTATGGCTTCTTAAACACTTTCAGCTAAGGCCCTTAAAGATGTCCCTTTCTTCTGAACCATCTTCAGATGGGTGGTCTGTGACAGATGTGGAAGTGAATTTTCACTTGCCTTCATGCTATTGAAATCGGTAGTGTTTCTTACCTCTTTGGTGTCTGCCCTATAAGAGACGTAAGTAGGTGTCAGAAGTAGGGGTAGTGCATTGTGTAGGTTCGCTGATGACCAGAAATACAGTGGCTTTCCACTGGATGTGATGGGATGTGGCAGCATCTCAGAAACTCTTCTCACAGGAAGATAAATCAAGCCGGTACCGGTCTGACCGCCCTTAAGACATGAGGGCTTGAGGTTGCTCAAGTTCAAATCTCTGGTACCTACATAAACAGCTGAGTGTGGCCGTGTGTTCCTGGAACCCCAGTCCCATAGGGGAGAAGACGCCTAGAAATTGCTGGAGCATGTGAGCCACTGGCAAGCTCATGGATTAGTGGGAGTCCTGCACAGACGTGGGTAGAAGAGCCATGATGCTGGACACCTACCTTTCTGTTGCAGCTGCCACAGGTGAGCGCATGGGGTGCCTCAAGGGCACGTCGCACGTCTACATCACACCCGCCACACGCAGCGCACACGCATCCACTACACACATGAGCAACCACAGAAAAATAAGTCTCGCTTCTTTTTTTTTTATAATTTTTAAAATTTTTTTTTAATTTATTTATTTGAGGGCAACAGACACATAGATAAAGACAGATAGAGGGAGAGAGAGAGAATGGGCGTGCCAGGGCTTCCAGCCTCTGCAAGATGCGTGCGCCCCCTTGTGCATCTGGCTAACGTGGGACCTGGGGAACCGAGCCTTGAACCGGGGTCCTTAGGCTTCACAGGCAAGCGCTTAACTGCTAAGCCATCTCTCCAGCCCAAGACTCGCTTCTTAATAAGACTTCTTACTCTTAACCAGTTTTCTGCTGCTATTTCCTATCTTGAGTGATAGTATTTTGTTTTTAGTAAGGAGCAATTTACACATAGTTCATTCCTTTCCTAAGTGGACAGCTTGGTGGGTTTTAACAGATGCATGTTAAGACCACCAGCCCAACCCAGATAGAACATTTCCATCACTCCCTGCATTTCTCTCATGCTTCTTTTGGTCCTCTCTCCTTTTTCCTGTCCCAAGCCATGGCATATGTTGACTGAAGTTTTGTCTCTAGGACGAGGGAGATGGCTCAGTGGCCAAAAGAGCTTTTGGGTCCCTGGTAGCCATGTAAAAGCTGGGCGCGACAGCCCATGCCTGTAATCCCCACGCTGTGACGGTGGAGACAGGAGGGGATCCCTGGTGCTTGCTGGCCAGCTAGCGTAGCTGAGCAGACGAGCTCTCGGTTCAATGTGAGACCCTGTCTCAATAAATATGGTGGAAAGGGACTAAGACACCCAGTATCAAACTCTGGCCTCCGTATGCCCGTGCACACACGTGCACGTATACCCATGCATGCACAATGCACGCATGTATACTTGCAAAAAAAAAATTGTCTCCGTAGGCTTTCCTTTTCCTATAATGTCATAAAAAGAAAATCATATACTATGTGGCGTCTTGTACTTGGAGTCTTTCTGTTGGCGAAACGCTTTTGAGAATCATCTGCGTTGTTCGCGTCTTTTGTTGCTGAGTAGCTTTCCACTGAGTGGACGTGCCACAGTCACGCACGTTCACCGCTGGTGGGTGGTGGGGTAGTTTAGAGGCTTTTGCAGTTATCACGATAGCGGCTAAGAAACATTTGCTGAGAAAATAGCCCAGCTTCGTGAGTGGGGCGTTGGGAAAGAGGGGATTCTAATTGGCTGTTACTTGGAGTCTTTTATACATAACAATTGAGTCAAATTGTTTGAAAGTGTTTACATTTTTTATAGTCTTAACTTTTTTTTTTTTTTTAATTTATGACCGAGGTTGGAACATTGAAGTTCGGTCTATTCTTTCAGTTTGGTCAGACTTTTCATCTTAAACTTATTTTATTAGCTGTACACATATTTACTTACTTTTTTTTTTAAATATATTTTTTTAAATTTTTATTTATTTATTTGAGAGCAACAGACACAGAGAGAAAGACAGGTAGAGGGAGAGAGAGAGAATGGGCGCTCCAGGGCCTCCAGCCTCTGCAAACGAACTCCAGACACGTGCGCCCCCTTGTGCATCTGGCTAACGTGGGACCTGGGGAACCGAGCCTCGAACCGGAGTCCTTAGGCTTCACAGGCAAGCGCTTAACCGCTACGCCATCTCTCCAGCCCTTACTTACTATTTTTATTGGGTATGAGCGTGTGTGCGCACGTGCGTGGAGGCCAATGTGCACATGTGGGGTGGAGGTCTGAGCATGACCTTGGGGTGTTCCTTCTCTCCTTCCTCAATGGAGACTAGGTCTCCCTTGTTGATTTTTGCCCCTGTGTGCCTATCTACTGGCCCTGCTTCCCATTGCTGAGTCACATGAGGATCACAGACACGTGTTCCACTTGATATATAGCTTGATGTGGATGCTGGGGAATTGAACCTGGGCCAGCAGGCTTGCCAGCCAGCACCTTTGACTACTGAGCCATCTCCCAGCCCTGCGCACAGTGATGATGTCATCTTCTTGACCAGTCAACTCTTGGTCCCCCAACAAACTTCTTGATCTGAAGTTTATATCATGTTATATTATAGAGTATTATGTCGGTATGTATTATGTCAGTATCATTTGAGAGACAGAGATAGAATGGGCATACTGGGGCCTCAAGCCACTGCAGATGAACTCCAGATGCATGTGTCACCTTGTACATCTGGCTTATGTGGGTCCTGGGGAATCTACCCTGGGTCCTTTGGCTTTGCAGCAAGCATCTTAACTGCTAAGCCATCTCTCCAGCCCCGTGAATTTTTTTGTTTTTGATGCAGCGTTTCACTCTGGCCCAGGCTGACCTGGAATTTACCATGTAGTCTCAGGGCAGCCTTGAGTTCACAGCAGTCCTCCTACCTCTGCCTCCCAAGTGCTGGGATTAAAGGTGTATGCCACCACGCCTGGCTCAAAATGTTTTAGTGGGCTTCTGAAAAGTTACCTAAAGCATTTTTGTTTAATGTTGGCCTTAAATTTTTCTGTTACCACTTTTAACATATTTTGTTTTTTTTAAAAAAATCTTTATTTGAGAGAGAGAGAGAGAGAGATGGACGATAGAGAGAATATGTGCACCAGAGCCTCTCGCCACTGCAAATGAACTCCAGGTGCATATGCCACTGTGTGTGTCTGACTTTACGTGAGCACCAGGGACTTGAACCTGGAACAACAGGGTTTCAAGCAAGTTCCTGTAACAGCTAAGCCATCTTCCCAGCGCCTCCCACTTTGAGCATATTTATTTGTGCTTTTAATTCATTTTAGAAATTTTTTTTCATATCTAATCTTGAGATTTCTGGCTTTTAATTATCAAATTTAGGCTATTTACATTTAATATGATTATTGATAGTTTTGCTTTGGGATCTACTATTTTGCAGATTTATATTTGTCCATTTGGTTTTTTTTTCTTCCTGTTTCCTCATTTTCTTGCAGCCTTTTGAGTCATTTGCATGTATTTATCATTTCATTTAATCTCCACTATGTGATAGTTGGAATGGAAGACCCCTAATATGCTCACGATTTTATTAAAGTTTGTCATTTAGATCGGCAGCCACCTGGCTGGAGGAGGTGTCTTTGTGGATGAATCCTAGGGTCCAGCCCTAAGGTGTGGGGGGGTGCCTTTGGAAATTTGGCCTAAAGATGAGCAAAGTGCCTAAGCTTTGCCTGCAGGTCCTCAGTGTGACTACTTAAGGTTCTGGAATGGCTTGTGGCTTTTCTCTCTCTGCTTGAATCTGTGAAAATGGGTCAGCTGCTTCTGCCATTATGGAACTTCCCCTAGATCTGTAAGCTGCAAATAAATTCCCTTCTCTCATAACTGTGCCTGGTTTGGAGGTTCATCCTAGTGACCTGAAACTGTCTGCTGCAAATCATATATTTTCTTTAAACAAGAGCTATTTAAAAACAACCACCACTACCACCACCAAGGAATATTTCTAATTTGCATTTAAAATATTCTTATTGCGGGGGGGAGAGGAGAGGGAAGGGTGACTATGGGTGTACCAGGGCTTCATACCACTCAAGCAAACTCAGACTCATGCATCAGTGGGTGTGTTTGGCTTTATGTGGGTGCTGGGGAATCGAATCCAGGCCATCAGGCTTGGTAAGCAAGCACCTTTAACTATGGAGCTCTCTCTCCAGCTCCTGATTTACATTCTATAATAGCAAAGTTAAAACATTTTATTTAAAAATTTTTCTAGTATAATTTCTTTGCAAACTGAGAATACCTTGCAGAATCAGTGACCTCTTCAAGAGATGAGAATTAAGAAAAATACCTGCTATAGTTCCCACATTGTTAGCGTTTCTAGAGCTCTGTATTTCTTTCCATGAATCTCATTTTCCATCTGACACCAAACTTCATCCTGAGGGCTTGCTTCAACATCTTTATGGTACAGAAGTGCTGACATTGAATTCTCTAGTTTTGTTTCTCTGAAACGTTCTTGACCTTTCTTCCTTCTTCTTCTTTTATGTTTTTTTCTTTTTAGTCTTTTGAGGTAGTGAGAGGGAGTAAGCAGTTAGGGTGACTGGGCCCCTGAAAGTAAAAGGCAGGAAAGTCTACACTTACTAGAAGTCAACAATGATCTGACTTCTTACCTCTTGCCTAGTTCCCTAAACTTGACTTTCCACAAACAACCTGGACCCCTCCTGGGAGGTAGGTCTTTCATAGGATTTAAGCGTAGTGGTTGGTCAAGTGTAGCTCCGCAAAGTCGACGTCAGGGCTGGCCTCCTCCTGAGACAGCCCTTAGCCCTAACCAACCAGCTGTCCCTCTGGTTCACCTGAGCAGGAAGACAGGCCCCCACTGGGGAGGCCATGCTCTCTGAGCTGCCTGACCACTTGGGAACTTGCAGCTGTTGGTGAGTTTTCCCTTGGCTTTGGCCCAGGCCCAGGTGGGCCGCAGCTGAGGGGAGAGCCGCCTAGCCCTTACTTTCCACATGGGGTTTTTATCCCCCCTCCAGCTCCCCACAGGGCAGGGCGCTCTTGGAATTTTCCTTTCCATGATTTTCCCAGGCCCTCCACATGGGATCTCTAGCCACGGGGGTGCCTTTCCTTGGCTCCATACTTCCCTTAATAAATATAATTAATATTTTTCCTTGTCACTCTTTTTTAAAAATCCAATTCTTTGATTCAAATTAGAAATAAACCCAGGGCTTTTCTGGCGTGGGTGCTGTGTGGTGAGGCGCTCGCATGGGCCACGCTGTCCATGGGTCTGCTGCAGTTGGTTCAGGTCTTCAGAGGGCAGAAGGTGGGCAGGGCCTCATCGAGGTGAACGGATGGATGTCTGCTGGGGATGATCGCGCCACACACGCTGCAGTACAGGTGACTGGGAGCCTGTTCTCCTTCTGGGCAAGGAGTGATTTACCTGTGTGGACATCCTGGTCTCTGTGAAGGGTGTTGGTCATGTGGCCCAGATCTATGCTATCCCCTAGTCCATTTCCAAAGCGCTGGTGGCCTATTATCAGAAACATGTGGATGAGGCTTCCAAGAAGGAGACCAAAGACATCCTCGCCAAGTATGACCGCACCTTGCTGGTTGCTTGCTGACCCCTGTCACTGCCAATCCAAAAAGTTTGCAGGCCCTGGGGCTAGAGCTTGCTACCAGAAATCCTACCAATAAGCCCATCACAGGGATTAGGGTTACATTTGCAATAAACGTTGGGGTTTTAAAGGTTAAAAACAAAAGAACTAAACCTAGGGTTTAGAGTTCAAGGACTTGGCTGAACTCTGAGCGCCCTGTTACAGTAGGGTCTCACCCTAAGCCAGGCTGACCTGAGCGGGCTTGAGACAGAAGAATGGATTGCATCATGATGAAACAACAAAGAGCAGCCCACAGGAGAAACATGTGTATTTAAGGACTGTTGTTGCTTGATTTCTCTAAAATATTTGTGGCTGTTTAATTCCTGAACTCTAACATCCGGTATCTATGTAGTGATGTGGTATTTATGACAGCTGGTGGGGACAACCAGGCTGGGTGTTGGGGTAAAAGACCCACTTATAACTCTAGTTTTGTTTTTTTTCATTTTCACATGGGGTGATAAAATATCAGCTTTAGGGTTGGAGGAATGGCTTAGCGCTTAAGGCATCTTGACTGCAAAGCCAAAGGACCCAAGTTTGATTCCCCAAGACCCATGTTAGCCAGATTCACAAGGGGGCACATGCATCTGGAGTTTGTTTGCAGTGGCTGGAGGCCCTGGTGTGCCTGTTCTCTCTCTCCCCTTTTCTCTGTCAAATTAATTTAACAAAATCAGCTTTAAGCAGATTGTGACAAATTTTGAATCTATACTGTCAGTCTATCCATTCCTAAAATAAATACCACAAGAGATATCACCAAAATGCCAACCAAAAATAGATGTGAATGTTATTCTAAGTAAATAGTACGGTGGCTTCAGAAGACAAGAAAGGTGGAGAAAGGAACACTAACTAGCAAGAGGCAAAGAGGGAGCAGAAAGTACAGGGCAGATGGCCCCTCACGGTGACAACCACAATAGTAATTGTATTTAATGTCATTGGACTGAACAGCCACTTGAAATGGAGACCAGACTATCTAGGTCTCATGGGGGTTTGCAGTGGCCATGGAAGTCCCCTTGGGGATACTGGCGTGCGCAGTGAAGGGCGATGAGCTGTATGGAACAGATGCGAAGTGCTAGTCCTGGCCTTCTGACCTCATTCCCTTCAGCACGGTGTACCGGGGCTGGGTTGCAGCCTAGCCTGGCTCTGCTTTGGTGTTGAGAACCAGCCGGAGCCGGGAAGGGATCTGCTGCTGACGTTTTGTGCTCCTGCTTTGCCTGGTACGTCTCATCTAGCCTGCAGGCGAGCAGTGCCTGTTGGTGCTAAGGCCCTTTATCTCCTCCTTTCAAAACCGTGCCATGCCAGGGACCGTGTGCTGACTTGTTAAGTCCTACTGTCTTCCAGCGGGGCCCTCGAGAGGCTTCAAGGACGAGGTGTCGGGATGTGCCCTTTCAGAATGACGCGCGAGGGCCCTTGCTTTTGCCTTAGCTTTGCTAAGTACATCCTAAATCATGCGAGACACTCCCAGGTGTAGGGGATGCAGTGTGCAAATGTCCTGTAGCTTCTGATGAAGGAGGGATATATTGTACACTGCCATACGGGCCGAGTGACACTCATGTCCCCAGGCTGCTCCTCCAGAGAAAGGACTGGGAAATAGTTATCCAACTTGGAAAAAGAAAGTAAATTGTGTCATATCAGTGAGATGATTTCTTGTCACCATCCCTTCCCCTCCTCACCCGACTTGCCTACTCGCTGCTAAAAGGTTTTAAAGTACCTCTCTGAAAATTAGGCCAAGCAAAGGCAGTTGGGACATGTATATGACTTAAGAGGACTGGCATTGTGACAGAGAATGCTATTTCCAGCCACTCTGCTGGGAGAGCAGAAGTCCCCGTGTTTCAATGCGGATTTGCAGTGGGGGCAGAAAGCGAGCGCGCTCTTTGGCTTGGCTCCGAATTCTGGACCAGCCTTTGGTTCAGGGTGGCGTAGTTCTGGTCCTACGCCAAGTGCCTCAGCTCTTCTTTGAAAGGAGTTGGAAGTATAACTCCAAAACGAACATCTGCTGCTCTGAGAAAGCTGCTTCCTTTCTTTGGATCATGTAAATCAGATGAGTCCTAGAGAGTTAGCATCTAAAAGTACCTGGTTGGGGAGACCTAGGTGCCTGGGTTTCGAGCAGTCTTCATAATCAGTCCTACTGATAGTCTCAGTCCATGGCTGCATGATTTTACATACTACCAGGAAAGGTGATGCTTTGGTATGTAAACTCCTTGTCAAAATAGTTGGTCCCTTGTCTGGACAATGGCTTACATCTGTGATCCCAGCAGTTGGGAGCCACAGGCTGGAGGATTGCCAGTCTAGAAGTACTCAGGCCAGCCAGGGTTACATAGTGTCACCACAATAAGAAATAAGCAAAGCAAACAAACATATAAATACAATAGTTGATCCATTTGGAAAAACCACATGGTATGTTAACTGTTAGAATCCTTTGGGTTTTCTGGTATAGCAATCCCTCTCCCTTTTTTCTTTTGTCTTTTCTTTTTTTTTTCTTTTTGAGACAGGGTCTCATGTAACCTAGGCAGGCTTTGAACTCCTTATCCTGGGCGTGTGTCAACATCGTTGACTGTACTCCCACTTTGAATTGTTCTTTGAATTAAAAAAAAAAATTTTTTTTTTATGGGGCCATTGCAAGAAGTCAGCCCAGAACTTTTTAGTGAATTCTAGAAGCAAAGGTACCACCTAGATTCTCTATGCACTTTGAAATTTATTTAGTCTTTGAATTTTTAAAGATGGTATACAAAGAATGGGCTTCGTGATGCCATTTTTCATACCTGTGTGTCAGTTTCCAGCCTCCTGCCTGGGTGCTTGTTGACAGCATGTGGAGAGTGTGTTGGTTGAGTCCTTGCTTAACTTGTTCTTGTTGGCACAGCTAGGAGCATTTTGAAAGATAGAAATCTGTCAACAGAGGTAAGTCCTAATCAAACAGATGTGGATGAGCTGGTGAGGGGTGCATGTGTGTGTGTGCCAGTGAAATACGGGCAGTGCATTGTGGGAGCAGCTCTTAAGAGACACCTTCATAGGAGCAAGGGGCAAGTGGTGAGATATTTTCTCAGCTAGTTTTCCTAAGACCATGAGGGAGTATGTCTATTTTGTTGTGAGTTAACTTCATTATGAAATGCTAGACTTTAAATCTCTGGGATCAAGCAAGACGGGAGGACAGAGGAGCTGAAATCATGTACGACGTCCCTTGGTTGCTTTTCAGCATTCTCAGGCTGAGCGTCTAGGGCAGAGGACCTCTCACAATGTACGCATCTTTTCTTCCTCTGATGGTTACGACTGTGCTCATTGCATCCCCTCTCCGAGTTCACAGAGGGGCATTTACGTCCGTGGCCTTTACAAGCCCCATCCCCTTCTCCTCACTCTGGGACCACGAGTGGCTTAGAGATGAGCGGCACTGGGGTCCTCAGGGAGCTTGTCACAGTGTTGCGTGTGGCCCCGCCCCAGACCTCCTGAGTCAGCGCCCCCACTTCAGTAACATTCCCAAGGGATTGAGAAACACTGGTGAGGCCACAGCACCTTCTCGAAGATGACCCGTGACTCTGCAAGCGCACTGATGGCCAGTTCACATTCTTCCTTTTCCTTGACCACTCGATCACATGGCACATCTGACTTCTCCATTGCTGGCCTCTTTGACTTCTCCAACATAGCTTTATCCAAATCTCCTTTCTACCTGGCTGATCATGTTTTCTTTCCCCTTGGGTAATTTTCTAACTGCGTTTCATCTTCTGAGTGAGAAAAGGCAGACATAATCACAGTTTGTCTCCAGTCTTACTTTCTCTTGTTCTCAAGGTCTAATTCTCCCATTTTGGTTGATTTTTTTTTTTTTTCTCCCAGACTGTTCCATGATGCCCAGAGCTCTGGAATCTAAGAGCACTCTGTCTAAACCATGGTGCTTTCATTTACTCTACATGGCCTCTACTCCTCTGGTCTTTTTTTAAAAAATATTTTATTCTTATTAATTTATTTGACAGAGAAAGAGGGAGAGAGAGTGAGAGAATGGGCATGCCAAGGCCTCCAGCCACTGCAAATGAACTCCAGATGTGTGTGCACCCTTGTGCATCTGGCTAACGTGGGTCTTGGGGAATCAAACCCGGGTCCTTTGGCCTTGCAGGCAAATGCCTTAACCACTAAGCAATCCCTCCAGCCCTCCTTTGGTCTTTCTTAATGACTCCCTGCCATAAAGGACTTCTGTCTCATTTCCTTCCCTGTCCAGTCAGTAACCAGATTCTATCGCAACACTGTCTTGGGTTCTCATTCTGCAATTTACAAGTGATTTTCACGTCTTTTCCGAGCCATTACTGGGGCCAGATGTTTAGGATTCTGCCCCTGTCTCTCTGCCTCCCTTGTTGAGTTGTTTTTCTCTTCTCGACATGTTCTGATCTTGCCCTTCCTCTGTTTCAAAGCACACCGGCTTTCCCCTTGTCTTCAGGTTAAGTCTGATTTCCCCAGAGTCGGCTCCAAGCCTATCTCCTTCAGGCCCAAGGCCCTCCTCCAGCCACTTTCCTGCTGTTGCCTGCAGATTGAAGTCCTCTGGACTATGGCACACCTCTACTAAGTGAAGATGGCTTTTAGAATCTGGAATGAGATCCTGATACAGGTTCTTACAAGGACGAATGGTGAGCCCGCCATCGTTCTGAGTCAGCATGGGTTCAGTGCATGTAGATCAGGCCTCAGGACCCTGCACACTTCTCTTCTTTTCTGACATTTGCATTGGTTGCTGTTGTCATCAGAGTCACAGAATGCTGGCAGAAGCATTCGCCATTCCAGAAGGTTCAGTCCACGTGAGCCCTTGTTTCTGTCAGAAACCTCAGGGGCAGTCTTTGCTGTCTGCATTCTGTCCTTCTGGGTTCAGACCCGAGTGGCTCACTGCCCTCTGCTTACAGCACCCTAGGACTTCTTTCACCCAACTCCAAACTCCTCCACCTTCCCCCCTGCAGATCAGCTCCAAAGACCTACGGACCGTGCGCTCAGGATTTCCCGTAGCACTGGCCCTGCTGCTGGGCCCCAGCGTTCCGCAAAGCTGCTTGTCGCATCCCTGCCCCCCCCCCCCCTCGGACAGGGAAGTCGCTGCAGGAGGGCTCATCGTGGCTAACAGCTGAAAGGATTCAGTTCGACATGGCAGCACAGGCATGCGTGGCGGTCTGGCTTCAGTCGGGGCACTGGAAGCTTGTGGTGTGACTCACTCACTTTTTTTGGGTTGTTGTTGATTATTTTTATTTATTTGAGAGCAACAGACAGAGAAAGAGGCAGGTAGAGAGAGAGAATGGGCGCGCCAGGGCTTCCAGCCACTGCAAATGAACTCCAGACGCGTGCGCCCCCTTGTGCATCTGGCCAACGTGGGACCTGGGGAATTGAGCCTCGAACCGGGGTCCTTAGGCTTCACAGGCAAGCGCTTAACTGCTAAGCCGTCTCCCCAGCTCCCACTCACATTTGTGGCAGCTCAGTTGGGAAGGGGGAGCGGCTATCATCCTCAAGGCCCACCCTTGGAGGCCTTAGCTAGGTAAGGCCCTGTGGGTCAAAAGTTCCACAAATAGCTAAAACAGTGCCAGGAGTTCAGGACCACGTCTTGAGGCACATAAATATGTGGGGGACATTTCACATTCAAACTGTGACATTAGGTAAAGAGTGGCATTAAGCAGTTGGAGTTGAAGGCACTTACTACCCCACTAGTATGAGGCAGCTGTACTGAAAGGTGGCATCTACTTGGACTATGTCTGTTTGCTGGAAGGTTTCTTCTGGTTCCTTGCAGATTTCTGGCAGTTGTTACCAGTGGTTTATGTGAAGAGACAGAAAGTATATCATATTTGTGGGAGACAGGGGAGAATAGAATTGGATAATAGAACCATAGTTCCCAAGCGTTTTAACATTCAAGCATCATAATTATTAATACATATTTATGGGTCTTCATTATGAGGTTGCCTGGTGTTAGACCTGCTGGAGTATGTGGACCAGATTAGAAGAGATTTTAGTCAATTTAGGAACATTTGACTTGTATTTAGTCAGCTAACTCAGTGGTCGAATGACCAGAATCCAGGTTTGTGGTATGTGAGAAAGACATTTATTTATTTATTTTTTTCATTTGACTTCCTCACATCTCAATGAGAGTAGGTAATGAACTCATGAGTTTTGTTCAGTGACACAAGACAAGAACATAAACTGGAAAGAGTTCAGGAAAGCCAGACCTACAATATTCGGCTCGGTTCTGGGCTGTGCACTCTAAGCCGAGCTGGAGGTCTAGCAGGGAGCTTGGGAAGAGTTACTTGGCCAAGGTGGGGCTGAGTGTGGAGAGCTCACCAAGGACTTCTCAAGTCCAGCTTTACACAGCTACCGTCTCACAGAGCATCTGCATTTCTCTGTCTTTATTGCAGTTTCTCTGAAGGCATTGTAGCCCAACCCTTGGCTCATGGTGTGTGTTAATAAATGTTGAGTGATTACTTTGTCAGTTTTGACTCCTGGTCCAGAACAACTTTCCTTGGGGGCGCATTCCACGGGCGATGTTTGCTTTTATAATCATCCTAGCATCTTCCATGGAGTTGGATTTTTAGCGGGTACTCAATGAACGCAGGTTAAGTTGGCAGAATTCAACGTTGGGAGAAATCCACTGAATATTCCATCCTAACCTGCCCATTCCCCTTCACTGTTGAGTGGAAACTAGTGGGCAGGGTGGCAAGGAGAAACTGGGCTGGGAGTCACTGGCTTGAATGTCTAGGGCGGCCTTGTCCACTGGCTAGCTTCTGTCAGGCGAGCGAGACTACACACCCTGGGGCCGAGGGTGAGCAGGAGGCCACGGCTGCGGCCATTTAAGGGTGGACATCTGAATGCAGCAGCTGAGGTCTCCCAGCCTTTTGGTATCGGCTGTGGTCATGAGATGCTTTAAAATGGCACAATTAAGATACTTAATCATTCACAAGTTTAAGTTCCTTTCAGTTGGTCTGCAAGCAGAAGAAATTGCATAGTTTGCTTCCTGGGAGATGGTAGCCCAAGCCCAATAACTCACTTGTGTCTGGACAGCTGTTGCGTGCTATTCACCGGCAGGTGTGACTAATTCCATGGCTGACACCACCTCCTAGATGAATGTGGGCGTCTAAAGCCCTCGTTCATGGGTGTCTGTGAGGGGGCATTGTTGGGAGGGCGCTGAGTGCCGCTTTGTTGTTGCTGCTGGGGCTCAAGCCACTCGAGTGACTTGGATTAATGTTGCCACTATTTCCCCGGGGCCTGTCTGTGCTCCACAGGGCCTCTGCTGGCATATGCCCACAATTCTTGGTGTTCTTTCTCTGCATTGTCTTAGCCCTCCTAAGTGGGTAGGCATATTTCTGAAGGTTCTCAAAGCACATTTGTCTGAAGAGCGACAACATAGTGATGGTGAGGGGTCAAAACTAAAACCATAAGGGCAGGTTTGGATGTGCCACCAAGTCAGAAGAATATATGGAGTTTTCTATGGTAAAGTGGCTGACTTAGTTAAAAAAAAAGTGTGTGTGTGGGGGGGAACCTGCTATTTCATCCCTACAGAATTTAAAAGTTGGAATGGCTTTGCCATTTTATTGTGCTTATTTCTCTTTTAAAAAGAGAAACAAAGGGGGAAAAACATGTCTTATTACTGTGCCTGCTTGGAATATATTTTTATGTTAGTTTAGCAATCAATAGTAATTCAAAAACATGGATGTGAAATTTTCACACATTTGCAGTAGCAGAGGAGACATCAAGCAAGAGTTCTTCAAAACATTTTCCATTTTCATTTTACTTAGCATCTGCTCTGCATGTCAAGCTTATTTACCTGGCTAAACAGAGCTGGAAAGTGATCTCAGTTAGGGAAGCCCAGGAGATAGGTCATGCTATTTTTTTGCCTTCTTAGCCCATTTGAAGGGATTCCTTCTCACACAGAGGGCGTCAAGGTGACTTGAAGGTTGCTTGTGCTGATGCAGAGGATGTTGAGATGAGGTGTGGTCAGTCGGTCAGCCCTTGCAAATTGGATCACTGGCATTGTGGGAAGCCAATATGGTCCTCCAGACTGGTGGAAGGAACAAGCATGGGTAATTCAGTGTGAGCAGGTGATCCACTAGAGAGGTCTCTTGAGCTTGGGATGGTACACAGTATGTTAACACAAGTTTACCTGTAGGACTATCACTTTAATGGCTGATGTAGGGTAATAGCTGGAGACTAATGAGGAAACCTAGCGATTTGGTCCACTTTTATTTTTATTTTTAATTACATATACAGCCCCCCCCTCTTAAACTGATCCTATTTCCTTATCTGTAAAAGAGGAGTAATTATCAAACCACCTTTCTTTGATCATATGGGAAAGTGAGTTTAAGTTTTGAAAATACTTGGATAAGTTGAAAGCACTCCACTGATAGATTGACTTCCATAAATACTTTTTTTATGTATGTCATATGTGTGTTACAGTGTGTTGTTTTTGTGTGTATAAGTGCAAATGCACACAACACTTGTGCATACATGCAGAGACCAGAAGAGAATGTGGGTGTCATTTCCATTACTGCTCCCCCCCCCCACATTGCTCATCTACATGTTCCCTAGAGTCAAAGCCTCTTACTGACTCCAGAGCTTACAGTTTTCAGGAGCCCCAGTGAGTCTCTGGTCTTTGCTCCCCACAGCACTAGGGTTACACATGTGCATGGTCATCTTATTTACATGGTACTACGGAATCAGGCATTCTCAGGCTTCCTCAGGCCCCTTAACTGCTGAACCATGTCTCCAGCTCCTCTACAAATACCTGTATTGAGGCTATCCACTACCAGACTGTAGGAGTCAGCTCATAGGTGAGAAGGCAGAGGTGTCCCTTACTTACCTTAGGATGTCACTTGCTTGCTGGTTGCCATGTGTTTGCATGTGTGTGCATTTCTGCGTGTGGCTGAGGATGGAATTCCAGGTCTTGTGTAAGCCAGACAAGTGCTCTACCACTGAACTGCGTCCCTAACCCTTCTTGAGTTGCTTTTAAAATGAATAGAATTTCTTGAACTTATTTTGATTGGGTTTCTAGTAGGAAAAGGGACATAAAATTATTGGCCAAATCTAAATAATGATATGGGAAATAGTGACCTCAGGGTCTTTATCTGAAGTTAACTACATGTCGTAGTGAGGTTTTTGGTGCTAGGGTCTGTAGATGAGCTTCATAGGGCTCAAGAACAACAGAAAGGATGTGAAATGTAATGTGCGTGACTCTCCACACAGATTGAGAACTGCTAAATTAGCATATATGCTGTTAATCTTAAGGCAGTATTATCACAGTGATGTTTAAAAGGATTATTTTGTCAAGTTCCCAGCCCTGGTGCCATTGACTTGTACAAAGTCTCATCTGTAAAATGTGGGAGGCATATTAAATACTCTCTGAGAACTCTCTTTGACTCTAAAATTCCATTATTATAACTTCAATTTCTCACTGTAGAAATGAAAACATTTAATTTACTTTTTAGTCAGCCATTTCCACCGAGTTCCTCTGATCTGATAATGTTGAAATAATTTGGAAAGGGTAGTTAGTAAAATGTACATGCATTTGACATTTCAGCTAATCTGGAAATGACTATATGGCCTGAGGAGAGAAAGTCTTTATAGAGGCATTTGGGAAACCTTAAGTATCTGCAGGATTAATCAGTGTTTGAGCTTCTGCATGGGAAGTTTCAGATCTAGCATCCTCAGGGATTAGCTTGGGAATAGTTGGATGCTCTTGTTGTCCTTATAGTTGGTTATTGAATTAGCAAAGTAGAGATATGGATCAGCTGACATGCTGTGGGCTTCACTTAGAGAAGTTGGCCTCGTGGAGAGCATTAGAGGAGTGTCAGGCCCCTTTGAAGAATGTCTAGGATTGTGTTCTGCCACATTGTGTGCAGAGATAACCATAGTGTCATGTAGTCGCAGTGTGGTGGGTCTTAAGGTAGAAGACAAGTGGGGGAAAATATTATTTGTGACCTTTCCTGTAGACAGTTCTGTGTTTGGCGTCTGCGTGTCCCCACTTCTCCCCATTCCCCAGCTCTGACGTTGCCCTGTTGAGATGAGTGCTGGGCTTCTGTTCCCCTTGCCTGTGGTGGATTTAGAGGTGGTCCATAGCCTTAGGCCAGTGAGTGCATTCACAAGGGGAAATCTGCCAACAGGCTTCAGGAGAAAATGTTCTTAGATCTTAGGAAGAGGCACAAGTAAGAGATGCTTCTCCTCTTACTACTGTTTTTTTTTTTTTTTTTTTTCAGTCTCCTAGAAGAGACTTCTGGGAGCCCAGTAATGTTACCACTGTTAGGTCTACTAGTCTGGTAGTTGGTACACTAATGGTGCCTAAAGGGTAGCCCGGAGAGATCCTAGATGCTTGACTATGGTCCCCTGCTCTGATTTCTGAGCCTCTTAACCCTGCCTGATGAAAACATCCCTCTTGCTTAATCTGTACATATGAAAGCTCAAATAAGGGTCATCATCATCATCTTGCATAGGTGCCCATGTGTGTATGTAGGCCAGAGAACAACTTCTGCTGTCAATACCCAGGCACTATCTACCTTTTCTTTCTTTTTTTTCCCTACTTGGTCTGAACTTATCCAACAGGCAGTAGTAAGTAAGGTCAGTAAGTCCCTGGGCTCTACCTATCTCCATGTCCCCAGTGCTATAATTATAAGTAGGGACCATCATGCCTGGTGGGGGTGGCGGTGGTTTTTTGTTTTTTTTTTTTTAAAACATGGGTTCTGTGGATCATACTGAAATCCTTACCCTTGCAAGGCAAGATACCAATTGATACATCTCCTAAGATCTATCACTTTCTAAATTAGCATTACTTGGGGGCGGGGGGCGGGTGGAGAGAATAGGTGTGTCAGGGCCTTCAGCTGCTCCTAATGAACTCCAGATGTGTGCACCCCATTGTGTGCGTGTGCGACGTTGTGCGCTTGTGTCACTGTGCTTCTGGCTTATGTGGCATCTGGAGATTGGAACATGAATTCTTAGGCTTCACAATCAAGACCCTTAACTGCTAAGCCATCTCTCCAGACCTCTATGAGTTACTCACTGATACTTAGATCTAACAACATGCCATATCAAATCTCTATCCATTCCTATTTTTCTGCATCATTTTTTTCAGATTATATGTAATAAAAAAAAAGGGCTTTGTTCTCCTCATTCACTCATCATGGCACCATCTAGCACAGAAGACAATGCTCAATAGGCATTTGTTGACTGGCAATTATGCAGATTTATTTGACTTACTGTTCTGTTTATTCTTTATTTCCAGCTTTAATTTCTGCTGAGTAAACTTGCTTTTGTACGTTTTTCAGCAAAAATTTAGACGTAGGAATTTTCTCATTTTATCTGAATGTGTTGTAACTTTGGGTTTCCTGGTGAGGGATAAGTATCGTTTAGCTAGATATAAAATTGAATCAGATGGTTGTTCTGAGCTCTTTGATAATGTTATTTTGTTACATACTGGGTTGTGACTGTCTCTTCCTTAAGCATTCATAACTTGAAGCTCTAACTCCAGCATGACTATATTTGGAGATAGGACCTTTGGGAAGTTATCAAGGTGATATTACGAAGGGTGGGGTACAAATCCAATAAGACTAATGCTTTTATAAGAAGTGGAAGAGACATCAGAGGCCTGTTGCTTTGTCATAATCTCTGAAAGCATACTGAAAAGAAAGGCCACATGAACACACTACAATAATATAGCTATCTATCAGCCAGGAAGTCAGCCTTGCTCAAAACTGAATTTTCTAGAGCCTTCTCCATAGTTATTGAACAACCAGAATTATGAAAAATTAGTGTTTTTCTATGTTGATTTTGCATTCTGTTACTCTGTTGAATTTGTTTATTTCATCTGTAAGTGTTGCAGTGGATGCTCTAGGGTCTTCTTGGTATAGGATCATTGGCAAATAGATATAATTTGACTTCTCAGTTTTTTAGCTGAAATTTCAAGATCAACACTGAATAACAGTGACGACAATGGCCATCTGTATCTTCAGTCTGTATCTGTATGTTCAACCATCCTTGCATTCTTGGAATGAAACCAACTTGATCATTTTGTATGATTTTTTTAAAAAAACAGGTTGCTGAATTCAGTTTGCAGGTTGTGATGGGCTTTCATGAAGTATATTGGCTTTATTTTTTAAAATGACTGTGCTATTACCTAGTTTTGTATTAGGCTTCATAGAATGAATTTGCTGTGTTCTTTTCCTTTTTCCTTCACAAAATAGTGTGAGATTTAGTGTTCTTTGAAGGTTTGACTGAATTCAGTAATGCATCTGTACATTTCTGAGCTTTTCTGTTGGGAGAATTTTATAGCTACTTTAAATTGAATTGCTTATTATCCATCTGTTTAAGTGCTTTGTATCTTCCTGGATGAATATTGGTATATCTTATGTTTAGAAATGCATCTATTTATTTAAGATTTTTTTCTATATTATGGAGTATAAATTTTCAAAATATTTCCCAATATTCCTTTGGATTTTAGTGGTATCTGTTATAATATCAATTTTTCTAGCTCTAATATACATTAAAATATATATTATATATTAATTATTATCTTAAAATTAAGTCTTTCTTCCCCTTCTGGTTTGTTTGGCTATAGATTTGTCAATCTTGTTAATCTCTTCATATATCAACTCTATTTAATTTATCCTTGGTAGTGTTCTTGTTGGACTGGTGTATTACTTTAAGCTTTGATCTTTGTTATTTCTTCCCATTTACTGTTTTTGATCTTGGCTTGATCTTTTTTTCCTAAAATCTTCAGACATATCATTGTTATTTATTTGAGATCACTTGGGTATTTTTACTATAGGCATTTATATTTTTAACTGCTTTTAAAAATATCTGTTTCTATATATCTAAGGATATAGCAAGAGTGAGCGAGTAAGAAAGAAAAGAGACAGAATGAAAGTGGGCACATCAAGGCCTCTGGCTACGTCAAAGAAACTCTAGATGCAGGTGCCACTATGTTCATCTGGCTTTATATGGGTACTGGGGAACTGAACCCTGGTTGTTAGGCTTTGTAGGCATGTGCCTTAACTGCTGAGCCATCTCTCCAACCCAATGTATCTGTCTCTTCTAATGTGCACTTCAAGTCTGAATTGTTGGAGATTAGCATAGCTACTCCTGCTTATTTCTATATTCTGTTCACTTGTAATACCATTTTTGATCCTTTATTTTCTAGTCTGTGTATGTCTTTGCTACTAATGTGTGTTTCTTACATACAGCAAACAATTGGATCTTGTTTTTTTAAATTGTCTTTTGTAGCTTTCAATATCCTTCCTGTCAGTTAGTGACCTCCTCATTCTGAAGTCTAATGAAAATATTCTACTTCTAATCCTCTCTAAACCCTTGGATGCCTCTTTTGGGAGTATTGATCTGCCACTCAAGTTTTAAATCTCTGTATTGTCTTGCTATCAATGTTCTGCTTCACCAGACAACATTCTGCCAAGTCCTTAACTGTTCCCTGCATCATCTTCTTCCACTATTTCCTCACTGTGAGTGTCACCCAGAGGCCTTGACGTGCTATTAATTTCATACGTGCACTCTATAGTCACTTGCACTGTGGACTTTGGTTTTTCAGTGTGCACTGGTGAACCAGCTCTACCTTAACCATGGTTTCTTACTGAACATTCAGACTCGGGTACTCACTGTGTTCTTGCAATGTGAACAGATGCTCCTTATTTCCCACCTCCAATGCTAGGTTTTCTTCCTATCCACCATGGGCCTTCTTAGCTCCTTCTCTTGGCTACTATTTTTTTTTTTGCCAGCTGTTGTCTTGCATCTTCAGGTTCTCCTCAATTCCCCTGTACGTTTCTTTCCATGCTCTTACACCACATGGAATCAGTCTCTGAGTCCTGGTTCAATCTGTCCTCTGTCTTTGCACTTGTATGGCTCATGCACACCTGCCTCTTTCACTATCTAGTTCTATTTCTCATGCACAATCTTGATGATAGATGTGACCTGGTCATTTTCCTGCTTACCGTCCACAGTGACTGACTTTCCTTTGTTAGATGAAGTCTCATATCCTTTACATAGTCCTCAAGTACCTTTGAGGAAAAGCAGAAAAGAGAACAGACCACAAACTTTGGTTCCTGGTGACATGGGATTACCTGGCATTCCCAAGTGCTGTCTCTCCCCATCCTCATGCCAGGCCTTTGAATGCCACTGTCTTTATTTGAGGGGGAGAGAGAGGCAGAGAGAGAGAGAGAGGAGAGAGAGATGTGTTTACCAGGGTGTTTGGCTACTGCAAATGAATTCTAGACAGATGCACCACCTTGTGTATATGACTTACATGGGTCCTGGGGAATTGAATCTGGGTCCTTTGGCTTTGCCAGCAAGTGCCTTAACTGCTAAGCCATCTCTCCAGCCCTGCTTCTGTCTCTTTATCCACAAGGTCTCCTCTGCTGGAATTTGCTTCCATATTCTCTTTACTGGCCAGTTTCTCATCGTGTGTTCTGTGTGGCTGTTGGTATCACAGTCAGCTTTGTGTCACTGTAACAATACCAATAATAATTAACATATAAAGAGAAAACATTGCCTTTGACTTAGGGTGTGGGTGTCAGAGGTTCCAGCATGTGATCACATGGCTCCATTGTTTTGAGACTGTGCTGTGATGGAATGATCATGTAGTGACGCAAAACTCTTAAATCATGATCCAGGGAGCAATGGGAAAGAGAATCCCCATGTCCACAGCTACGTAGCATTCTTCCATTAGACCTTATATCTTACAAGTCCTACTGCCTTACAGTAGCATCCCTCTTGATAAGAAACTGTTAAAATAGGAACCTTTGGGGGAGCATTCAAAATCTAAGCTATTGGGCCAGAGAGATGGCTTAGCGTTTAAGGTGCTTGCTGGTAAAGCTAAAGGCCCCATGTTTGATTCCCTGGTACTTGCAGATGAACAGGGTGGCGCACATGTCTGGAGCTCATTGACAATGGCTAGAGATCCTGGTGTGCCCATTCCTTCTGTATGCCTCTTTCTTCTCTCAAATAATAAATAAATAATACAAACACAATTTAAAAAGAAAACTAAAATATAACTTCTCCAGGAATCATTTCTTTATCCTATCCCATCACTCCCCATCCTGTTAAGAAGTTGCCTTTTACATTTCTCTGCTACGTTCCTTCCACTCTATACGTGGCTATCATTCTTAGAGTATTTTTGAGTCTGTTGTTCATATGTTGTGAGAACCTGCAGGAAAGCACTGATACTTCACTCAGTTTTGCATCTTTAGCACATAACGTGGGGCCTATAGTTGCTGTTGAGTGTTAACCCGTATGTGTGGATGGGTGCACGGGTGAGTGAATGAATGCAAGAATTGTTCACCGGATGGGAGTTGTATGGGGGTAGGGACGTGCAAGGTCGTGCTGGAGACAGCAGCATGCGGTCTTAGCTGTGAAGGATTGGGTGAGAGGGAGTAGGACAGGAGAAAAGCTAAGCCGCCAGGAGTCTGCTTCTCCTTTTTGGGTGCTTTGCAAGTCACTGACTGATTGCAGCAGCAGGTGACTAATGGGGCAGTGGTGATCTGACAGTCCCTGCTGACAGGTGATAATGAGATTAGTGCCTTTTGATTCCATTATTAACAAGTAACCAGAGATTCATTTGGGCATGCCAAGAGCTAATGCTAGGAGTTAAGGGGGCCAACTTTAGGGCAGCAGTTCAGTTACTTGGTACTTTGAACACTAATTGCACGCTTTCCTTCCTAAATAGTTTGAAACACACATCTTTGCCGATGATGTGTGATATACATGTAAAATGTGCACAATCCTATGTGCCCGTCTTGATTAATTAGCACAAAATGAACACGCCCTTCCCATTTGTATCCGACCAAGGCACAGAATGGTGCTGGCACCCAGAACTAGCAGCACCCTCGAGAGAACTCTGCTCCTGGACAGTCTTAGGTAGCTGACCACTGTCTTGTTGATCTTGCCTCGTTTCAAACCTTATGCAAGTGGAATGAAATAGGGTGTTGTATAGCATGTGCTTGCTTCATATGTTTCCCATGAGCTCTGAGAGCCCATCTCTGTAGCCATAGCAGTGGTTGACAATTTACCAGTCTCTCTACTATTCCATTGTGTGGAGCTAAACTCAAGCAAAAAGCTGTTGGTGGGCATTTGGGTTTTTGGCAGTAAGTGAACAGTGCTCTCAGAATGTCCTTGCCTGTCTTTTGTGAACATACATGGACATATCTGTTGAGGGCACCCCTAGGAAAGGGATCATGGTTGACAGGATATGCAGGTGCCCAGTGATAGCAGATATTGCTGGATATTTTCCCAGAGTTGTACAAGTGGATGTTTCTACCAACAGCATGAAAGTTGTGATATGTTCCATACTTGTCAATATTAAGTTTTTTCTTCATTATGGTAAAAATATATTTAACATGAGATCACTTGATTTTTTTTTTTTTGTGGGGGGGATGTATAGTGTGTTACTGTTGTGTTACAGACATGGATCTTCAGAAGTTGTTTACCTTGCTTAACTGAAACTTCATGTCTGCTAAGTAGAAACTCCCCAGCTCCCAGCACTCACTAATTTTCTCTTTGACTCTATGATTTTTGACAATTTCAGATCCTTCTGGAAGTGAAATCATGTTGCCTTTCTGTGATTAGCTTATTTCACTAAGAATAATATCCTCAGGGTTCATCCATGTGGTCATGTATTGCATCATGTTCTTATTCACTGAAAGATCTAAAAATAGTATTCCATCATAGGTATGTGCCTCAATTTCATGACCCGTTTGTGTTGATGGACCCTTAGGTTGTGTCTACCTCTTAGCTAATCAGGAACAAAGTTGAACCAGAGCAGTAGTATAATTTCAATATGCTAATTTCAGTTCTTTTGGATAAATACCCAGAAGCTGGGCTGGTGGATCATGTGTGCAGTTCCATTTTTAACTTTTAGAGGAACCTCCATACTGTGTTTCATAGCAGATACTCCATATTGCATCTCTACTAAAGGTATGCCTAACTTTGAATTTCCTATCTTTCTCTACACTTACTGCCAAAAGGCCTTGTTGGCCTTGCAAAGAGCCATTCTCTCAGGTGTGAAGTGGTACTTAAAGGTTTTGATTTGTATTCCTTGGATAATTAATGATACCAACTTATTTTTTTTCCTTTGGTTATTTGTATGTCTTCCTTGAAGAAATGTTTAAGTCTTCAGTTAATTTTGTAATTGAGGTATTCAGGGTTTTTAAAATTTTTAAACTGTTGAATAATAGGAGTTCCTTCTATATATTAAAGATTAACCTTTTTTTTTTTTCAGATGGTGTTGTGCAAATATTTTCCCCCTCTGTTGGTTATTTCCCTTGCTGTGCAGCAACCTTTCCATTTTCTGTACTCACATTTGTTTATTTTGGGACATCATATCCATTACTTCATTGTGAAGACCCAATGCCAAGAAGCTCCTCCTTTCCAGATGAAAATGATTTTACTGAGTGTGCATCCATTTCTGGTCCAATCAGCTAATGTTGAGGTTGTGACCAAATGGGTTTCAGTGTGTACCTTCAGGTCTGTGCTTTCATCAGGGAGAAGCAGAAGTGAAACCTGTTTCTGGTATGGCCTCTAAAATCTTGTCTGCCTAGCTGCTTCTTGCACCACTGAATTCTAGTTAAGGAAGAGTACTTAGGACTTCCTGCTTGCGCTGTGCTTAGGGAAACTAGATACTATTTCCCTTTGATCATTTTCTTCCTTGTTTTTTTTTTTCCCCCCACTGATAATCTCAAGTTAGCACCATGTTGCTAGGCTGGCCACCTGCTGTGAACCCAGTAAGATCTGAGGAAAGGAAGGTTGAAAGGGGTAAAAAGTGAGTTGTGGGATATGTGAGAGAGGATTTGTCCAGGGTAGACTGTCTTGCTGGGCCTGGGAGGAGGAGGTGAACTGCAGTCTCAGGAGGACTGGAGAGGAGGAGCTGGGAAACATGTCATGGCACCCAGCTGGCCAGCACTGAAGGACTGGCCCAAGAAGGGGACTGATCCTTGGGGGCTTGGCTAAAAGTGGTCTGTGTGAGCGCGTGTGTGTGTGTGAGTGTGTGCGTGTGCGTGTAATTGTCTTGTCAGCTGAGGGCCAAAATGTAAAGCAATTCCTTACCCTGCTATGTTCCTGCCTGGTCCATGTTAGCTCCTTCTCATGAAGGGCTCTTTTTACTTTCCCAGATCCCAAAGATGTAATCCAACCATGTATGAATGTATGCATGTGTATATGTATATATATATAAGAAAATATTTTCCCATAATGAATAGAGGTTCATTGATTTTTTTTTTCTTT
This sequence comes from Jaculus jaculus, assembly GCF_020740685.1. NCBI lineage: Eukaryota > Metazoa > Chordata > Mammalia > Rodentia > Dipodidae > Jaculus > Jaculus jaculus. The sequence continues at coordinate 16,460,021 of NC_059119.1, forward strand.
TTAAATCAGTTTCAAGTTTTGAAAAGATTGAAAGGCTAAAGTTGAGGTAGGAGGGCATTTGGATCGTTTGCAGTTCTGGGCTTTTGTGAACAGTGCGCTCAGAATATTAGCACCTGACCAAAAGCAGTTGGTGGGGAGAAAGTTTTTTATTTTGGTTTACAGTCTAGAGGGGAAGCTTCTTGATGGCTGGGAAAAGCATGCCATGAGCAGGGGCTGGGCACTGCCTCTGCTATACCAGGTGGGAAACAGCAGCAACAGCAGAATGGGTGGAACTCTGGCAAAGGGGAGCGGACTATAGCACCCCTAAGTTTGCCCCCAGAAAACACCTCCTCCAGCAAGGCCCCACTTCCAGATTTCCATCAGCTGGGGACTAAGAACCCAAAACAAGTGAATTTGTGGGGAATAGCTAATTCAAACCCCCACGCATGCCAAAAGAAAAAAAAAAAACAAGCAGAAAAACATTATGAAGAATTTTCCTCTCATTCTCTTACCTTCTCAAGTTCCCATGGACAGCTTCCAGATGGAATGGTTTCTTATGTATTATTTCAGTTTTTAAAATATATGTACAATCAAATTAATATATAATTAGAAATTATAGCAAACACAGTTAAAATATATTAAACTGCATAAATACATATATGAATATATAACTATATTTTATATTCCAGAAAAATGGTATATTGGTATATAAAATTATGTATATAATGGCATCTTATTACATATTAAACAGGTATTTCTGTTTCCTTTTCTGCTTATATAAAAGATAACATTTTTACAAATCACGTGCTTTTCTTGCTTTTTTCACCTAAAAAAAATAACTTTTCACTTCAGTATATATGAGTACTTTCTCATTAATTTCTTTTGTAGTTGCATAGTGTCCCATTGCGTGGATTTATCAGAATTTGTTTATTTAATCACCACAAGTGGCCATTATATTTCTTTTCTTCCATTTGCTTTTCCAGAGCTGTGATGAATGATCTTAAACTGCCATCTTTGGATGTTTGTGAGTTTTATTGATAGAACCAATTGATTCCTAGAACTACACTTCCTGGGTCAAAGGGCATGTGCATCTGTAATTTTGATAGACATTGCAAAATTGTACTCTGCAGGTGCCGAACTACTTTATACTCTCACTGGCAATGTTAGAGGCATGCCTGTTTTCCCACAGTCTTACCAACAAAGTATGCTATTAAACTTTTGAAATTTTGTCAGTGGGGTAGGTGAAAACAAAAGGGGTTCTTAGTGTTTCCATTTGTGTTTCTCTTGTTGAGAATGAGCTTGTGTCCTGTCTTGTACTCAGTAGGCACTGGGTTTCCTGTCCTGTGAATCGTGTGGTCATGCCACTTACCTGTTTCTCAAGGCTCTGTCTTTTCATAATTGATTCTTCTAAGAACTCTTAGTATGTAGAAAAGTGTTTTTTTTTTGTGTGTGGAATATGTCTTCATATATATATAAATATGTGTATTTTTGTGGGATGTGTGTATGTATGTGGGTCAATATGTATGTGTGTGGAAACCAAAGGTCAACATTGGATATCTTAGTCACTTTCTACCTTGCTTTTTTTTTTTTTTTTTTTTTTGGCAATAGGCTCCTTGGCTGAATCTAGAACTCACCCTTTTGGCTAGACTAGTTGGCCAGAGAGCCCCATGGATCCTCCTGTCTTCACCTGCTCAGGAGTTGGGTTACAAGTGTTTATCGCCTTACATAGGTGCTGGGCGGGAGTTTGAACCTGGGTCCTGTACATGGACACCAAACACTTAGCTCACTGAGTCACCCGTCCATCCCTGTGTGTGCCTTTTTATGCGCATGTGTGTACTGTGCACATATAACTAATGACTTTTTTTCGTGAAAGTTGCAACATTTGCCCTTAGTTTTGGTTTGTCTTCTAATTTGTTTTTGTTGACTTTCATATCTTTGGCTATATTTTTTTAACCTATGACACTGATTTTGGCAATTGAATGAACTTAGGGTTTTTCATTAGGGTAGAAGGTATTTCTCAACTCCATGCTTTTCTTTAAGCATTTTTTGTGGCTGCTTTAAAGAAATTTTCATCTTTGGGATTTCTTTTGTCATCATCTTCCCCAGCTTTGAAAGCTGCTGTGTAATCGTTCAGGAGGTAAAGAGAAACTGAGGTAAAGCGCACCATGGAGAGCGGCCTGGGAGAGGAGTGCAGAGAAGGAGAATGCTCGCAGAAGAGCGGGGGCATCTGCCTTGGAGACTGGCCGTTGCCGGAATAGGTGGCATTTAATTACGACTTAAATATTTTAAAAACTCCAGTTGTAGGGGCTGCAGGGATGGCTTAGCAGTTAAGGTGTTTGCCTGCAAAGCCGAACGACCTAGGTTCGATTCCCCAAGACCCATGTTAGCCAGATGCACAAGGGCGTGCATGCGTCTGGAGTTCATTTGCAGTGGCTGGAGGCCCTGGCGTGCCCATTCATTCTCTCTTTCTCAACCTGTTTCTCTGTCAAATAAATAAATAAATAATAAAACATTAAAAAAAACCCCACTCCAGATGTACCTAATTCTGACAATGAAATCTATAAGCAGCCATTTCTTTCTATAATATTTTATCTCTTAAAGCATAACCTAATGCTGGGTATAATAGTGCCCAGCTGTAATTCTGAAATTTGGGAAGCTGAGGCAGAAGACTCGTGGGTTCAAGGCCAGTCTTGGATATGCAGCAAGAAAAGCTACCCCGTCACCCAACCTGCCGTGTGACACAAATGTGTCTCAATGTGTGGCGAGTCGATGAAGCTGAGTGGGAACACAGGCGTCGTCGACACTCTGTTCAGTTATTTCTGATTTGTGCCAATAATTGAACCTTAAAAGCAGCATCTGATAATGAGGCAAGCCTTTGGCTCCTCACAGCCTCCAGCGGTTGCTGTACGTCCCAGTTTGAACTGCAATTCTTCTGTGTAGGTCATGGGCAGCTTCCTTCATCTTTGCACTTTAAAGAAACAGAATCAAAAGTTCTATGGCTCATTTAACCCACAAGCAGCAACTCACTCCTATAACTTCTTGAAGACATGAATCTTCAGATGTGAAATATTTAAAATTTTTCTTTTTTTTTTGGTTTCTCGAGGTAGGGTCTCACTCTAGCCCAGGCTGACCTGGAATTCACTGTGCATCCTCTGGGTGGCCTCAAACTCACAGCGATCCTCCTACTTCTGCCTCCTGAGTGCTGGGATTAAAGGCATGCACCACCACGTCCGGCGAAAATTTTTTTAAAATTTTTATTTTAGAGACAGAGATAGGGGGTGTGCCACAACCTCTAGCCACTGCAAACGAACTCCAGACACATGTGCCACCATGTGTATCTGGCTTATGTGTACTGGGAAATCGAACCTGGGTCTTTAGTCTTTTCAGGAAAGTATCTGAACTGCTAAGCCATCTCTCCAGCCCATGATGTCCTGTCTTGAGTGAGTCCTTGTGGTCATCCCCATAATTAGGACTCTGGGTTTACACTTGAAACAATTGTTTGGATCTGTGATTTATGTTCATAATCATGTCCTCTCTGAAACTGTGTAATAATAATTTTTAAGTAATTTTTTAGTTATTTCTACTGCTGGGCACATTCTGCTGGGATCTCTCTTCTGAACAAGCCAGGATCTTTGTGTCTCTGGAACTTACTTGAGCATGGGAGACAGGGAGATGGTGAAGGAGCCGAGGGGAGCGGTGGAGGAAGACTTTGACCTGAGCAGGCTGGCCAGGTGAGCGGTGCAGCAAGCGCAGGGAGATAAAGCATCCCAGGTAGAGGGAACAGCACAATCTGGGTCCCTGAGGTGATGGAGCACCGTGCCCAGTGGGAAGGACCTTGGTTTGGAAGGTCCCAGAAGCAGCCAGAGCGTGGGACTGCTGAGGCCTAGTGGAAATATATGACGCAGCGCTGGCAGCATTGGCCTGCCGGTACCTACCGTCGTTAAAGTCGAGCGATGGCTGCGGAAGTCGCCTCTCTCATCTGCTGTGCCTTCCCCTCCCTCTCATTTTAGAGAGTGAGAGGAGTCAAACCTCATGCGTTGCCTGAAGTTATAATAAAGTCTTCAAAGTCTCATTTCCCGTTCAGATAGGGCTGTCCAAAGTACAGGCTGTCCTCTCCCACAGTCGCTGTCGGGGGCGATCAGTGCCATCGACAGCGGAGGTGGGGGCTGAGGGGAGAGGGTCTGCCTACTTTGATATTAATTCATCTGTAATGTATATGAAAATGGGGGGGGGGGAAACCATGAAAAAGCACTGGGACATCTGTTCACTACTCAGGAATAATGGTTTTCTCTGCGAGCAGCTCCTGACAGGGCAAGCTCTGAGCCTCCATCTCAGCCTACCTGTTCCCGAGGCTCAGTAAAATGGCTGTCAATCTATTTTAAGCAAGGAAAATTGAGGATGGTTTTTCAGTGTTATTGCTGGCTTAGTTATGTCAAGCGATTTCTTCAAAGAGTAATAATAGGTGCTGTCTGCAGAAAATAGTTTAGTCACAAACGCCTAGTTCTTAAAGTTTATTCGCTCCCCTCCTGTCTTTTCCCCTACCTCTGGAATCTACATTTCTTCCAGAGGTTTCTTCATGGGGAGGCTCACAGGCTACATTTCATTTCTGATTGCCTTTCATCATCCATCCCGCCCCTCCTCCCTGGGACCCGCCACGTCAAAGCTTCTATCAAGCACCCCACGTCAGTACTGTGGAACGCATTGTCAGAAAGCTGAGTGATGTCATAAGGAAAATAGTCGACCTGGGGGCAGCGACATTAATAAGTCAACTCCTTCCCTCCTCCACCCCAACGGAGGATAATTTATTTCTTAACCAGTCCTTACCAACCAAATGTTAACACATATGCCTGATTGTTAACCTCCTCTGGGCACCAGACCTGGTTGGTTTTTTTTTTTTTTTCCTCCTTCTCCTTGAGTGCAATAAGTGATTATCCAACTCATGCTGCTCTGAAAAAGAGGTTTTGTTTTAATAAGCAGTTTGCAGTTTGGCGCACAATGCTGAGGAAAGCAACATTATCTCCAGCAGTAAACTCTGCAGTCATTGCCGGGCCTGACAAGAAAATGATTGAGTCTGTTTGTTATACCTTTGTGGGGCTGCCACTGCTGCTGCTGATGGAAATGTTGCTGTTTATTCAGCAATGCAATAACACTTTCTGTAATTTATGGATGCACATTCCCCAGATTACTAAAGGTAATATTGTTGACTAAAGGAAAGTCTACGAATGGATAGTTTCAGTTGTTGCTGTCCTTATAAAAGTGATTGACTGTTCACTTTGCACAGGAAAGAATTTGCACAGACTTCATCCCCCTTAACAATTACAGATCTTCCTTCCTCTGACAGTTACAAATAACATGGCTTGCCCTAAGTGGTAAAAATTTACTGATTCCATGGAAGTTCAAGCCAGAGGCGCCGGTGGATCTTCTCTCTTCCTTTATCTCCTGGCCAGGTCTCCGGTGTTGCCTCTGCGGGGCGCCAGACAAACCTGTCTTGCACTGCTGGTGACTTTTAGCCAGGGAATCTGGCACCTGATTAGGTGGCTTGTGGCCTCGGTTTCATAGCTGTCCCTGCAAATGCAGCTGAGGAAGGCCATGGTCTGGTATTCACCTTCGACTGATGACTCATGGCGTGTCCGTTTCATGTGATCTCAGATAGAAGGAAAAATGTCTTTTTATTAAAAATATTTTATTTATTTATATGTGTGTGTGTAAGAGAGAGAGAGAGAGAGAGAGCGAGAGAGTGAATATATATGGATGTGCCAGGGCCTCCAGCTGCTGCAAATGAACTCCAGACGCATGCACCGTGTTGTGTATCTGGCTTACATGGGTTCTGGGGGATCAGACCCAGGTCCTTTGGCTTTGCAGGCAAGTGCCTTAACCACTGAGCCATCCCTGCAGCCCGAAAATGTCTTTTGACGAGTTGTTGGATGAGCAGAACTAGATGAAGTCAATCCTTTTGTCCTAGAAAATGTGAAGAGGTGTTCCCAGGCACTAGAAACCAGGCCACTCTCCTCAGAGCATTCACAAGAGGGCTAAAATGGTCTCAGGTTGTGGATGCACCTGTTGTTGATGGGCTACCGTGTAAAGCTCTGGGATTGGCATCGCCCTGAGGGAGACAGGCAAAGGGAACCCGAGGAATTCTGGCGGTCTAGTTATTTCCTTAATGAACGGTAGCTGGGTCTTTATTCTAGGCTACAAGGAAGTACTACTTTGGGTCGCAGGTCTGTTGGTCTCCGTGGACTGGAAGCTTTAACAAGTGGATAGAATAACCTTCTGAAGTCCTCGATTCGGTCTTTGCCAAGATGGCAAAACAGGCCTTGGTGAGAAGTCTCGTAAGGGGAGGAAGAAACTCATAGGCATTGAGGGCCAACACAGTTGAAAGCACAGTTCTTTCTTCCTGGAAAGATGGTAGCTATAACATATCAATATACATGTGAAGTACTGGTAATACACAAGCCACAAGTTACACACACACACACATACACACACACAAATATATACACACACAAATATATATACACACATACATACATACATACATCTATATACATATATGCATATATATGTATATATACACACAAATATATACACACACAAATATATACACACACATACATACACACACACATATATATGTATACACACACACACACACACACACACACACAAGTATCCATACACACACACATATATATATTTTTCCTCTGAGCAAACTCTCAGTGGGCAGATGTAGGACTTAGCTGCCAGGCTCTATACTTGATGATGACTTTGTCAGCCTGAAGTTCTCCATTGAATGATTTGTTACTTAATTGGCCATGTTAGTGGGATCCCAGCACATGTGAGACAGCATTTGTTAAATAGACAGCACTTAGCCAAAGCACTGTTTATCGTTCTCTTCCACCATTGGCATGCTGTTGTAAAGAGAAGGGTTAACACAGGAACAACGTAATTTTTATGTCTCTGAATGGATATTGGCATGAACATGACATTTAGCTGAAATACCTTTTTTTTTTTTTTTTTTTCCTGTCCACACCTCTCCTTTTCTCATGTGTTCACCACATATTGATGAAAGCTTAAAAGGCAAGCTGTTGAAGTTAATATTTTGTCATCAATTTTATAAATGGTGGCTAGTTTTTCCTCTAGTTCATTCTGTGAAGATTTACCATGTATATTGTGTTTTGTTTGTGCCTAATCAGTTACTTTGTTACATGAATATTTTTGTTTGATTTTGGCTTCTTAGTGTTAAATACAAGTCTTTTATAATTCAAAAGTGCCTGTGAAATTCTGGTCCACTTTTATTTACTTTGTGGCCCATAGTGAAAACACTTCTAGACAAATAATTACTCAAAGAAAGATGGGCTGATTTTTCTATATTTTGGCAGCTGAAGTTTAGTTGGCTTATGTCAGTGTTGACATTAGCCAAACTGAGAAGGTTAATAGCAAACATATTAAGAGGTGAATCTCAGTTCATATCATTTGAATGATTACAATCTTAATTATATTTTTGGGTTCAGGTGATGTTGACAGAGCATTTTACAGCAAAGCATGACATCATTTCTTTCTCTAATATAAATCTCAAGTTAGTTAAGTTTGACATTGGCTATATTTTGGACCAAAGTAGTCTCTTGGTATATTAAATGTGCATTCTCATATTAGGGCATATAATATATGCACTAAGTTTTTTCTTCCCTTAATCAAATGGTGTTCACACAGTGCTGATTATGTGTTTCCATGGTAATACATATTTTTCCAGCATATACTAGATGGTTTCATTAGTTAGGCACTAATGAAGAAATAAGTTGATGAGTAAAGAAAAGATTTGAAAAATGAGGTAGGAAAAAAATTTCAGTACAGCCATAAAAGCCTTTAGTCTGAATCAATCTGTCTGTCTGTCTGTCTGTCTATGTGGTATGTATGTGTGTGCATGTTTGTGTGAGTATAGGAGCAGGCATACCATTGCATGTGTATGGCCATCAGAAGTCAGCTTTGGCGTTGGTCCTTCCTTCCCACCTGGTTGGAAGCAGCATCTTCATTGTTCACATATATACTCACAAGGCATACTGGCCTGCAAGTTTCTACAGGATTCTCCTGTCTCATGCTCCCATCAAACTATAGCATGCTAGGATAAAGAATTCTCCTGCTACTCTGTATCTGGCTTTGCATGGGTTCTGGGGTTCCAAATCAGATCCTCACCCTTGCCCAGCAAAGGCTTTATCCACTGAGCAATCTTCCAGCCCCTAATGTGTGTGTGTGTGTGTGTGTGTGTGTAGGTGTATATTTGTTTTTTTTTTCAAGGTAGGGTCTCACTCTAGTCCAGGCTGATCTGGAATTCACTGTGTAGTCTAGGCTGGAGACTCACAGAGACTTTCTTACCTCAGCTGGGATTAAAGGCATGTACTACCATGGCCAGCCTTAATCTGCATATTTCAACCAAATAAATTATGTAAATTTTACGGATTAGTGTTGCCTTTCCTTCCCTCCATCCCCTTTTTTGCATTCATTAGGTAGTGTCAGGGTGGCCTCGAGCTCACAGCAATCTTCCTACCTCTGTCTCTCTGAGTGCTGGGATAAAAGGCCAATGCCCGGCTTCCCTTCATTTTATGCTGCACTAGAAATCCGTACTCTACAGATGAAAAATAATTATAATCCACTTCTATGCTCACATGTTCTACAAACACAGATTCAACCATGTATTGAGAATATCTTGGAAAAAAAAAATCACATCTGTCCTGAGCGTGTTTTCATCTTTTCTGTCTCGTTCTCCTCGTAGCAGGGTGGTACGGGGGGCAGTGACATAGCCCTGCCCTGCATTAGCTCCGCAGGCAAGCCCCTTCAACTGCTGAGCCATCTCCCCAGCCGTGGGTTAGGTGAGGCCACCTAAGACGATATAAAGGGTGTGTATAAGTCATATGCCTCCCGTGCATAGTTGTACAAGGATTTGGACAGGCGTGGATGGTCGGGTCTCCAGGTGGGTCCTGAAACTAATCCCATACGAGTGCTTGGGGTGACCGTATACTGGGAAGAGAATGCTAATAGTAACAACGTGATGGTGTATTCCTTTCTGTAGCACTAACCACCTTTATAGTTTGTATGAGCATTTGTGTGTGTGAATGTGTTCACATCTAAACAAATGAACTAGTGCACAGATCCCATTTTTTTTTTTTTTTTTTTGGTGTGCAGTAAACCTTCCACAGGCGTGTATGTGGTCCTCTTACTCTTTGACATGATTGTGAGATGGGGAACCTGAAACAGAGAGAGGGGCCAGTACAACTTGGCCCAACTTGACAAAACTCTTAGGTAGAAAAGCCAAGGTTTGGAACCCCCAAAACATTTATCCCCAGCATCTAGACTCCCTGCTACCATGTCTGATCGCCTTTTTAGAAGCGAGGAGATAACTTGCATTGTGACAGGAAAGCTTTGCTGGTCCCATCGTTTCTTCTGCGATGTGCCAGTTTGAAGGTCACTCAGTTTGTGCTCATCCTTTGTGGTGGTTTGATTCAGCTGTCCCCCATAAACATAGGTGCTCTAAATGCTGGGTTCCCAGCAGATGGAGATTTGGGAATTAACACCTCCTGGAGGGAGTGTATTGTTGGGGGCGGGCTTATGGGTGTTATAGCCAGTTTCCCCATGCCAGTGTTTGGCATACTCTCCTCCTATTGTCCACTTTATGTGGGCCAGGGGTTGATGTCTACCCTCTGCTCATGCCATCATTTTCCCCTGCCATCGTGGACCTTCCCCTAGAGCCTATAAACCAAAATAAACCTCTTTTTCCCACAAGCTACTCTTGGTTGGGTGATTTCTACAGCAACGGGAACCGGACTGCAACAGTAAAGTGGTACCGAGGAGTGGGATTGCTGCTAGACACAAGACTGTGTGGCTTTGGTGTTTTGGAGCTGATTTTCAAGAGGAATATGGGAGGATTTGAAACCTTGGCCAAAGAGATGCCTTGCAGTGCTGTAAGTACAGCTTGATGGACTATTCTGGTCAGAGTTGAAAAACCTGAATGCAGTAAGAACTATGGACTGTGAGGTTTGGCTTATGAGGGTGAGAAAGAGCTGTGCTTGGACTGGGCTAGCAGTTTGTGTGAAAAGCATGCTCTTATGCCCGTGTCCTGAGAAGCTATGCAGGGTTGCTTTGTGTAGAAATGAACTGGTGTGAACGGAGGGATATGGCACAGAAAGAAAAATCTTTGGCTGAGCTGCTGCCTGTTCAGCTGCAATTGAGAGATTGCAATCTTTGAGACTGGGCTACCTGACCTGCGCTGGGGCAACAGGAAGAATGTAGACTCTTTTGAAGGGGACTTAGTGTTCAAGGAGTGTCCTGTCCTTCAAAGTCTGCTTTATTCCCTCCTCAATTAATAAATTGGTACCCTACCTGGTATTGTGGAGTATGAGAAATGCTGGAAAGAGTTGAGTTTGCAACACGGTCTTGTGTTTCGAAACTACCCATGGGCAGTGTGAAGCAGGTTGGCTGGATGCCTGCAGAGACCCTATGGGGCCACGAGGATGGACCATGGATTGCAGTGGAGACCCAGTGGAGATGCTGGGACCATGAGATGGCTGCCAAGGAGAGCTGCCAGCCCTGATGAAGTTTTCCAGGACTGTGAGTAGCCTAGCTGGAGGGGTGGAATTGGAATGCTAGGGAGTTGTTGCTGGTTAGAATTATTGGACTTGGAGATTTGTCACTGGCTAGAGTTGTTGGACTTGGAGCTTCAGAGTTTGGTGTTTACCCTGTTTAAATCATGTGTTGCTTGAATATTTGTTTGCTATGCTCAATGCCATCTTTTGCAGTATGAATGTTGATTCTGTGCCATTATGGGGTTTTTTGAGGTTATTTTTTGGTATTGTGGCTCAGTTAAAAGATCTTGGACTATGGGGATATATGAACATTATTGGAATTGTTAAAACTATGGGGACTTTTGAAGTTAGATGAATGCATTGCATTTTATATCATGTATGGTTATCAGTTTATGGGGGCCAGGGGTGGAATGTAGTGGTTTGATTCAGGTATCCCCCATAGACTTAGGTGTTCTAAATGCTAGGTTCCTAGCTGATGGAGATTTGGGAATTAACGCCACCTGAAGGGAGTGTATTGTTGGGGGCAGGCTTACAGGTGTTATAGCCAGTTTCCCCATGCCAGTGTCGGGCACATTCTTGTTCCTGTTGTCCACCTTATACTGGCCAAGGGGTGATGTCCACCCTCTGCTCAAGCCATCGTTTCTCCCTGCCATTGTGGAGCTTCCCCTCGAGCCTGTAAGCCAAAATAAACCTCTCTTTCCCCACAAGCTGCTCTTGGTTGTGTGATTTCTACCAGTAATGGGAACCTGACTGCAACATCCTTACTTCTGTGTTTTCTTCCTGGATGTCTCCTTGGCGGCACCAACAGTCAGCATGTACTTATTCCAGATGCCTAAAAGGCAAAGCTAAGTTCATTTTCCACCTACGAGTGTGTGTGGAAAGTTGACTTGTGCAAACGCGCTAAGTGAGAAGTTGGCCAACCACTTTGTGGCTGCAGTAAAAATATGTGGCCTTTGCCAGGAGAGGTGAAGACTTATTTTGCAAATGGCCCCTCTCTTTCCTGTTGTAAGTGCCCATGTGCTTTACTTTCTGTAAGTCCTTTGTTTCTTTGAGTCCTTGTTCCTACTCTGTTCTTTAAATTATTTTTTTTTACTTTTATTTGTTTTTTTTTTTTTTATTTACAAGCAGAGAGAAACAGAGAGAATGAATGGGCATGGCAGGGCCTCTAGCTACTGCAGAAGAACTCAACATGCACATGCTGCATGGTGCATCCAGTTTTTTGTGGGTACTGGGGAATTGAACCCAGGTTGTTAGGCTTTGCAGACAAGTGCTTTAACCACTGACCAATCTCTCCAGCCCCCCTTGCCCTGTTTTTAATTTGGTATTCCACTTAGTTATAAAACTGTGCCTGAAAATCAATCCAAGCTCTTAGCACCAGTTATCCCTTCATATTAAAGATGCGGAGATGAGGTAAAGTGGTCCACTGATTTAAACAGAAGAGGGGTGTCTGGTGAAGGTTTACCTTGACATAGTTTGATTATTTTAATATTTATTTTTTATTGTCTTATATATTTAATTTTTAGTTTTTGGAGAGGAAGAGAGGCAGATAGAGAATAGGCATGTCAGGGCCTCCAGCTATTGCAAATGAACTCCAGATGCATATGCTACTTTGTGCAGCTGGTTTATGTGGGTCCTGGGAACTCGAACCTGGGTCCTTTGGCTTTGCAGGCAAGTACCTTAACCGCTAAGCCATCCCTCCAGCCCCCAGTTGGATCATTTTAGCAAGGAAAGTGGACGTGGGGCTGCAGAGACATGAAGGCTTCTTGTTTGGGAGATGTCTTGAAGTAGTTGAAGCAATGACCCAAAGCTGCTACCCTGTGCCCAAGCTCCTGGCTCCAGGTGAGCCAGGAGGGCACTGAGTGGAGCAGCCTTGCAATAAGGGATATTGTTTAAATACCGTAAAAAGACTCTGTCATTTACTCCCCCTGAGCACTGGGAGAGGAAAACGGTGTGGTAATCCTGGCCTAGCAGGTGGTGTGACTTTCATATCAGTAGAAAATGAAATTGTGTGGCTCTTTTTTTTTTTTGCCCCCTTCTTTCCTGTTCACTCTTTTTAATCTTTAAATAAGACGATTGGTAGCCTGTTGGCAAGAAAATGGGCCCTGAATTTTTATTCAAAGTTATACAAGGATGATAGTTGGAGTTTTTGGCAGGAGGCACGCCATTGCTTTTCAGAAAGTGCCGTCAAGGGAAGCTTTTTCTGAATTACCTGCTGGGCCTGGGCGCTTTTATGTTGTTGTTGTGACAGGTAGATTTATAAGGCTTGAAATTTGTACAAATCAGTTGTCATTCAGTGCGAGCTGTCAATGTGTCAAGCTGTCAGCCTGCTGCGAGGGGACGCCTGAGGGGGAGTGCAAGGGGGCAGCCATGGAGAAAGGAAATGAGTTCAAACAGACCTGAAATGGAGCTCAGTTCTCGGGTTTGCTGCCCCTGTAGAGCCAGCATTGATTTTCCTCGATGTTGAGCAACAGCGAACCTTAAATGACACGTTGTTAGCAATCTAAAGTTGCTGTTTATTGTCTTTTAAATGGCAGCAAATCATGCAGAAGAGAGTACAGTGTGCATTTTTGAATTCTGCATGTTTATCAGCATCCTGTTCATGTCACTTTTCTGGCCTGGCTGGCTTCAACCAAGGGACCTGCTGCTTCGCTGATGAGTCCAACTTTCTGTAGCATTTTGCCGACGCAGCGTGAGAGAAGTGGTGTGCGCGTCTCTCCCCGGGCCGTGGAGCACTAATAAACATGGCATTAAAGGCGCAGGGATGCCACTGCTGTTGAGCCTACAAAAGAGAGTCGTGTTCCTAGCCTGGCTGTAGCATTCTTTTAAGACAGAAGGACTCAGCAGAGAGAGAGAGAGAGAGAGAGAGAGAGAGAGGGAGGGAGAGAGGGAGGGCGCTTTCTTGAGCACTGTGCTGATGACATAGGGTGTGTTCTAGGCAGTATGAGCCACGAGCTCAGATCGCAGATAACCTCCCTCTATTTCAAATTATTGAATGATTTTTTTTTTTTTTTGAGGTAGGGTCTCAGGTATCCCCGACTGGCTTCTAGCTTGCTGAGGAGCTGAGGGTGACTTTGTACTCCTGACCTCCTGCTGATATAACAGGCAGGTACTGCTTGCTATACCTTGTGTAGGCAGTCGTGGGGATCAAATCCCAGGTCAAGTGCATGCTAGGCAAACCCTCTACCAACTGAGCTTACATCCCTAGCCCCCAAACAAAAAGCAGTTGACTTGCAAAATAGCATTTGCCGAAAGCCCTGGTGGTCCTCCGAATGATCTTGTGCGCTTTGCCCTATTGCTTAGAAGAGTCTTCTCCCTGTGTTGTTTCATAAGGACTCATTGTGGCTTGGATTGCCCTTGCCTGGCTGGTTCATGGCCTCTGGAAGGCTTCAGATGCATCTCGGTCCATTGTCCCTCCTCCTTCCCGGCTTTCTTTACACTTGGCCTGTGCAGAGACGTTTGAACCTTTTCCTGAGAAGTTGTCAGGGAGGAAACGAAGCTTATTTCTGAATGATAACATCAGAGGCATGGAGGGCTCCACTTTCTCGGTGCATAGCATTTAGCAGAGAGGCCTGGCTCTTCTCCAGATGCGTAAGCCCTTTCATCTCCAGACAGTGTTCTTAAGTCATGCCATCCGTCAGGTGGAAGCAAGGTGGCGTGGCTGGGCACAAAGGGGGAGAGGTGGCTGGAGGTGGAAGGTGGCCAGGAAGGTGACACTTGAGGAACACTCAACACTGAGAGAGAAAACAATTAATCACAGATCTCCATCTAGCCATTCCTGGCTGGCGTGCATGGCCTCGGAGCTTCTGAGCTGCAAAGTCTGCAGAGAGTCTCCTGGCGCTACCGAGTTTGTCTTGTAAAAGTGCAGCTGTCCAAAACATGACAGCTACAGCATTAGCAGGGCCATTAAGAGGTGTAGAACATTTCCAGGGAAATGATTTGAAAAATGACAATGCTGGCTCCTGTGTGATATTAATTATACCCTGTAGTCACGGCAAATAAGCTAAAATAGTTGGCAAGAAAGACAAAGTGGGGTGTCCCGGTTCTGACCGTCACTCTCATCACACGGTCGCCAACCTGGTAAGGGCTTGATGGCCGGCAGGTAATTGCAGAGGGGACAGGGACATGCTCAGAGCCATCTGTCAGGCGGCGGGTGCAGGATGGTCTCTGGGTGGGCATAACATGCCAGAGCTGAGGGAGAGTGGGATGGCCCCAGGGGAGTGAGGGCTGGCAGGGGCTGACACCCTCCTGGAGCAGGTGGGCCTGAGCCATATTGCTGTTGGAATTTTCTGTGACAGGTGGGAGCTCTGGCTATCTATACTATCCACTGCGGAAGTCTCCCAGCCACAGGCAGTGAGTGAGTGAGCATTGCAAATATGTCTGCTGTCACTGAGGCACGGAAATCTAAATCTTATTTAGCCTTAATGAATTAAAATATAAACAGCTATGTGGAACTCGGAGCAGCACAGGGCCTTAGAAAGTGTCTTTCTTGGAGGCTCTGAGGCCAGAGTAAGATGTAGTCATAAATGATGATAAAGTTAGAGGTGGAATCCTCTGGTATCCAGTAGCACACAGTTTTGTCTATTTTTTATTTTGTCTTAACATTAATCTGCCTATGGAAATATGGAATAATAAATACATATCCCATTTTACAGCTGGGAAAACTGAGGCCCAGCATTATCAATTTGGATGAGCTTAAGATCACAGCCAGGCTCCCCTTTCCAAGGAAACAAATGGGTAGAACTATTCCTCCCAGGTGTGGGGTTTGGGTTCCAAGTCTGCTTGGCCTCAGGCTCTAGAACCTTCTTCCACAACATTCTTGATCTTAGAAGCCTACACAGTATACAGGAATGGAGTGCCCAAGTCTGAAATAACTTAGAAGGTACTCTCACTTTCTATTATTGGCCGAACTTTCTAGAAGCTTCCCAGCCAGCAGGGACCTATCCCCTAGGGAACCCTCCCTTAAATCTGTGCATCTGAATTTGTGCGCTGAGCACACCCTCCTCCTCTCCCAGCTGATCCTACAGCTAAATTACCCTGTATAAACCTGCCTTTGTTGCCTCTGACTGTGAGAGATGGGCTGTGGGCTCTTGCTGTAGAAGAAAATAGACCAGGGGGAAAAGGTCACGAGCAGGTCAAAGGGCCAAAGAAAAGGCTTCTGGGGCTCACATCTCCACATTTGGGGATGTGCTGTGTGCGGCTTGGGGGTGAGCCTAGGTGTGCTGTGGATGCCGTCTGCCCAGGCACCTATCCGTTCCCCGTGAAACCCACTCACGAGGCTTATTAAAAGCCCTATCTATCTATCTATCTATCTATCTATCTATCTATCTATCATCTATCTATATATAAAATTTTTTTTTAATGCCTTGACAGAAGGTCATCCTAGACCTTCTGAAGAATCATTGAAATATGGCTGGGCTATTACCTGCTTAATCCTCCAAGTGTGCTGAACGTGAGAAATGGCATTGCGCGTTAAACCTCTGAGTGCAGAGAAAATGTCTCGAAATTACAGTGTTTGGTAAATTAGAGACTGCTTGGAGCGCTCCCCTCCCAGGGCTTGTTTACCTTGAACGTGTACTTCAGTGCCCGGGGCGTCTCTGTTAACCTCCCCGAACCCTCGCGATTTCATTCATGCGATTTGTTATTGAATGACCTTTTGAGGATGTTACAAAACATGACCTTTCCTTGTCAAACATTCAAGGGTTTGTAAAGTGAAGCTGTCACAGGGACTCTGCGTGTTTGCTAATTATAACTAATATGTTTCCCCACATCCTTGGAAATGCAAATCGCTTATTTGTCCCATGAATGGCTGCTCTTTCTTGGCCCTTGGTTTGAGATGCCTCTGAGCTACTCAAAGGGACTTCTTTGGCCTGGGAATTCCTCTGACCCTTCTCCTCCACTTCAAGTCAGGCAAAGGGAAAGGCTGATTTTGCTGTGCGTTAATTTGACCCCTCGGGAACAACAGTGGGGAGACAGCCTGGGGAGTTCAGAACACTGCCATTCTTGAGAAAACAACCAAATAATGGGCAGTCTCAGCAATGTTGTATTTGGTTCCAAGGCGTCCCCAAGGGGAAGGAGGTTTTTGTTTGTGGGTGGAAACAAAGGGGCACACGAGGGAATTTTCTGTATAAGAATAGGATTACAAGGAAGGAAGCTTTAGGGCCTTGCTTGCTTTTCCTTGATTTTGGTGATTAACAACGCAGTAATAACTTCAGTGGAACAAACGGACGGGTGTCACGGGCTCAGCCCTGGCCATCAATGTTCTCCATGTTCCATTTCCACACTGTGAGCTAGGTAGAGTAATTACCATTCCCAGTTGACGAGTGGCGAGGTTGATCTCCACACGCAGTAACTTGTACAGGATCAACTGGCAAAGTCATGATGTGACCTACAGTCTTCCTGACTGGAGTATGTTAGGCCAGTTCCTTCAAAGTATGAATTTTGACTTTGACAAGTACACGTAACCTAGCCTCCTCCAAAAAACTTATTTCCTCCATGAGAAAAATGCTCTATGTGATTTTTTTTTCTCTTCCAGAATACTATCTTCTGTGATTGAAAATCACCCAGTTGAGCTTTTGTCAGCTTTTCTAAATCCTAGTTTGGGAACTCAGTGCTAGATCAAATCATATGCCCTGTGTTTGCTGCTAATAGGAGAAGAATAGGGCGTATGTGACACTTTAAAAAACAATATGTCGGGCTGGAGAGATGGCTTAGCGGTTAAGTGCTTGCCTGTGAAGCCTAAGGACCCCGGTTCGAGGCTCGGTTCCCCAGGTCCCACTTTAGCCAGATGCACAAAGGGGGCGCAGGCGTCTGGAGTTCATTTGCAGAGGCTGGAAGCCCTGGTGCGCCCATTCTCTCTCTCTCCCTCTATCTGTCTTTCTCTCTGTGTCTGTCGCTCTCAAATAAAAATAAATTTAAAAAAAAATTAAAAAACAAACAAACAAAAAAAAACCCAATATGTCCAGTTAAGTTTCTCATTAGCAGAAAAAAATAATCCCCAAATATTCCAAATGATGTGTAGTTACTGTCACTGATGAGGTTCAGGGGTTTTGAGCCCCAGTGACTAAGAAAGGGCTGCTTATGTCTCTACGTCCTACTTTGTTAAGAGGGAATGGGTGGAAGAGCATATGGAGTGAATAAACCTCCTATTTTCTGAGCCTGAAGAAATTCCATTTGAATTACGTGTAAATTGCTTGAAGATATTGTTTTGTTTTGGTTCCCTTCCACTCAAGGTAGGGCTGTGTCTTGGAGAGGTCGAGCAGCCGTAAAGGAGCTGCCTTCTGGACTCTGCTCTCCAGGGTCTAATGCAGAGTCTCCTTTATGACATTCAAATGCTTGGCCTTGCTCAGCTGTTGATCCCTGTAGTCATTTGGAAAACTCTATTTATCTAGGTAGAGGGATTACTGGGCTTTTCCAGCTTCCAAGCATAACTCCTAGGAGATGTCTTTCAAATGACTTTCATGTGTTTTCTTTCCTCCTTCGGTTGATAGACATAGATGTGTGCAGAGTAATTGGTGTCTTTGAAACAATGGAAATATTTGAAATGTTGGCTCACATTGTTTGGAAAGGGTCATTACAACTTTATATATTAAAAAAAAAGTTGAGATTCAGGATAGAAAAAAATATTTCACTTCTTTTATGAGTCTGTTCTCAAGAGCCAAGCAATTTGTTGTAAAAGAACATAAGAAATATTGGGAATGAGAAAAGTTATTCATTCTATAAAGCCTTGTCCTTCTTCATACTTCTTTTTCCCACTATAGCCTTTGATCGCTTCATAAATGACCCTCGTTGTGAGAGAAGCTGTCCACCCTGCTATTTCAAATGTATTGAAGGTGTTTATGACGGATAGTTAGATTTCAACTATACAGTAACCCAGCTTTCTACTAAAGAGGACCCTTAGATCTTAGTGCCTGATCGCAGCGACTTACATATTTCAAGATCTTACCATTCTGGATATAGCCAGACTGACCTTAAGGTGTTTTAAAAAGTCACTGTTTCATAACGTGGGGGTTTTGGTGAAGAGGGAAAATAATGAAAATTTCATCTTTGGAGCTTGTCTTTTTAAATTGAGTCAAGTTTAGGGTTCTGTTTCATGATTAAGAATGTACTTTAGAAAAAGAATTCTGTCAGTGACCGTCAGTGGTAATACCTTAGGGCCACCTCGACTGTTTGCCAATGATTACTGGCTGGGACTGCCAACTCTGTGGTTGGAGCTTGGGCGTTTAAAAAGAAGTCTTCACAGATATTGCTAATTAATTTTAACTTCACATGAAATAAGTTTCAGGAGAATGGGGTGTGGGGGGTATGGTGATACTGTGAAATTTACAGGATGAATCATCAAAGCATTTATAAAGAGGGAATAATTGTATCTGATTGGTGATTCTTGATATTTTAGGGTAAATATTTGAAAATCTGATGAAGATATGAGGGCTGTTTCAGAAAAATGTACATGAATATGCAACTTTTCAGGTGGTTTTGGAAATTCTCAGCTTTACCTTAACATTGTGCCCTTCCACTACAGGTCCCTGCCATGCTTGGGGAATTGTGCCTGATCAGGGGCTGAGTTTTTTTAATTAAGTCATAATTTGTTTTCTTGGTCATAAAATGATGTCTCTCAAGCATAAATACTGTGCCATTGGTACTGGACTGGCGAGGACAGCCCAGTAGCTTGATATTTCTCAGCAGAGCTATTAGAAATGGAGCCCTGGGTTTCTGGATTTTGAAGCAGAATTGGGTACTTGGAGGAAAAGGAATGAATTTCGAGCCAGGAGACTTGGGTTCTTGTCTCTTCTAATACGGTGTTAAAATGAGGAAGTCATCTGACCTGTGTGGTCCTTCATTTTATATCAGGGGCATTTTTGACATTTCCTACAATGGGATCTCAGTGTTAAAATTCACTTAATCGACTTTTTTGGTTTGCCATTTGTATTTTATAAGATCAAGCCCATTGTATAGGAAGAGGACATCGAGGCAAACTTACTTTCTTAGAAAAGTTCCATAGTTAGTGGATTTGAGAATTTCCGAGAGTCAAAACGAAGTGATAGAGACTATTTCAGTAGAAATGGGCTTCCTTGGGGTTTCATACCATGAGCCATATGAAATTCTGGGAATATCAATGTCGGACCAGAACTACTTCATGGACCTGTTGAGACTCAAGAGTTCAGCTTACTTGCCAATGTCCATGTTTGTTATGACTGTGGTCATCTCCCAGTTACCTGTGCCATGGCTTGCACAGCTCGAGAGCTCTCAGTAGCCATTCTGAAGTTTGTCCTTGAAATAGCCCTGGAAAACGGGAACGACACGCGGTGCTCACGGAAACGTGTCGCGTTGAGTAGACGGGGAGGGTTTGTTGAGACGGCGCGCTTGCTGTCAGTGTGGGCAGTCATCGGTGGGAGGGGTGACCGTGACTGTGTGTGGTCTGGCTCGTGACAGAAAGCTGGGTAGTGAAGTTGCTGGTCTGGACAAGAAGACTCCAGAGTTTTGTAATCCATATCTGAGTTTGGATATGGGTGACTTTTGTTCCTAATGGCTTTTCTAGCGCTGTCAGGATTTGTAATAGCTCAGCCCATGATTTCTGGCTGAACGGAAAAGATACTGTTTTACTCTGGGGCCACAGCCGGCTTCAGTGTGAAACCCGTTCTCTCCATGAGGATATGTTGCGACGTTTTCCATGTTGGCCCCAGGCAGAGAAGAGCACCCCGCAAGTTTCTTTATTACAGGATACTTCTAACTAAAACGTGAGCAGAGGAAAGGCATGAAAAGGGAGAGGTTAAGATCGTATTTGGAAATGACAAGTAGGACCCTTGTCTGAACGTGCCCTTCCTGCTCTCCTCCTACCACTGCTGCTTGGAATGTTAAGACTCGCTGAAGCAAAAATGATGATCAGGGGCTGGAGAGATGGCTCAGCGGTTAGGGCGTTTGCCTGCAAAGCCAAAGGATCCTGGGTCGACTTTGCAGGACCCACATAAGCCAGATGCACAAGGGAGCGCATGCATCTGGAGTTCATTTGCAGTGGCTGGAGGCCCTGGCGTGCCCATTCTCTCTTTCTCTCTCTCAAACGAACAAAGAAATAAATAAAATATATTTTACAAAATGATGATCAGAGCCGGGTGTGGTGGCGTACGCCGTTAATCCCAGCCCTCAGGAGGCAGAGGTAGGAGGATCACTTTGAGTTCGAGGCCACCCTGAGACTCCATAGTGAGTTCCAGGTCAGCCTGGGCTAGAGTGAGACCCTACCTCGAACAGCAAAACAAAACAAAACAAAACAAAACCCCAAAATGATGATCAGTGTCTCAGACATAAAAATGGAATCCATAGCAATGAACCCACTGAAAGTCATGGGGTAGCAGGAGAAGAAACTGGGAAGGAGATCTACATCTGTCTGGCTCCTTGTGTCCAGATTGTTAAGCATGACATGGCCCAGCGGTGGAGAAAGCTGGTGTAGGCTGTGAGGGGAATTAAGCACTCTCTCTTAGTTTCATACCTTTCAAAGAATGCTTGTCGCCCAGAGGTGGGATAAATGTTCATGGTGATGTCCTCTGTCCATCTATCCAAGTGCAGCTGAGGGCAGATGGACACGTGTCTGTCCGTATGTGTGGATGAAAGTACGAGTGTGTGTGTGTGGGGGTCAAATGCCCTCTCATTGCATGTGGCTTTAACTCCTCTCTGCTGATTTACCCATGTAAAAAACATGTCAGAGCAAAGGCACAATAGAAGTTTTGAAACAAGAAAAATGGTGGTGGTGTGTGTGTGTTCGGGTGGGGCGTAACCGCAATAGTAACAACTATGAAAAGAAGAATCCAGCTGCTTTTGGAGCTGAAGTTGGAGTTTCTCCCTGACATCCGGCCTGTGGTTAAGCGAGAGTCCTCATGCTTCCCTCCCTGGCCTGTCTCTTCCGAAGCTCTTGATTCCTGCGGCACCTTTGGATTTCAGACAGAGGGCTTATTTAGGGTAGGGGATGATCTCTTGGCGACTCCCAAAGCCACTGCAGATGTTCTGCAGTCTTTTCTCCTCTCTTGCTTTCCGTTTACCTTTGGCTGGCGCGGGTCGATTGGCCTTTCACTTTGAACTGTGAACCTCCAGTGGTGGCCATGAGCATGAGGGAGGGCAGAAAGCGGGGTTACAGACTGAAGGTCTGCTTGTGTTCACATCTCTATTTCTGGGGGGCCAAGGGACAGAGTTGCCATCTGTTAAATGTTCACTGTGCTCGCAACCTCTGCTCATGGAGGGAAGAGATGATCTGATAATTCAGAGTGGCAAACTTTTCTTCATTTGATTTGGCAGAGCATGGCAATAAAATCCCATGAATCCAACCCAATTAGGAAGGAGGCCAGTTTGGATTAGCAAAGTCCAAATTATATTTTATGGAAAATTGATTTTGTAGCTCCCAAATTTATATGGTCATTTGAATTAGATATCAAAGTCTACAAGAGAAATTCTTAGGACGGTTTTAATGACTAGGTAAAAGTATTTGGCATTTTACCATAAAATTTTATATACATAGTTATTTTCAAAGAGATTAAGACATTGCAGAACTCTGATAAGCTCCAACTATTTTCCATCAGTCTGTTCTATCTTGCATTAGAAGCAAAGCTTTTCTTGACACAGGAAGTACATGTCTGTGAAAGTTTCTACAAATTCTCAGTCTGTTGGATATGAATGAATGGGATTGACCTACATGATATTTTTTCCCTCAGCAGATTTATTGTCTTAATTATGAATTGTTAAAGCTCGTACAGATGGGAAGTCATATAATGTATTTCTTGGGAAGTCCCCACATTGGACTATATATTTCTTTGGATGCAGGTGATAATTTTGCAAAGGAGGCCAATTTAATGGAGACTAATTTATTCTTGGTCCTTCCAGTTTGAGTTTTTGACAGATGATCTTCCTGCATCTGTAACCTTCTTTTCTTTTGCATTTCACAGGCAGATGAGCAGCGCTGCTGCTTTTAGGAGAAACCCTGTCCTGTCTAGGGTTGGTAGCCACTGCCTGGCTTCAGTCCTCACGGAAAAGTAGGCGAGGTGATATAGGAACTTTAAAATCCTGTTCTGTTAGGCTTCTAAGGGACATTAAATATACAGATTCTTAGGCTGCTCCTATGGCTTCTAAGTGGATTTTGGTACAGCAGAGAAAAGCCTGTTTTTTTTTTTTTTTAACTTTGTACTTCTGGTTTATGCAGGTTGAAAAGTCTATTTTTTATTTTATATAGATATTTAATTTTTTTGTTCTTTCTTTATTTGAGAAGGACAGAGAGAGAAACAGGCAGATGAGAGAGAGAGTGAGAGAAAGAAAGAATGGGCGCGCTAGGGCCTTCAGCCACTACAAATGAACTCCACGGCATCTGGCTAACTTGGGTCCTGGGGAATTGAGCCTTGAACCGAGGTCCTTAGGCTTCACAGGCAAGCGCTTAACCACTAAGCCATCTCTCCAGCCCTATTTTTTATATTTTTATTTATTTGAGAACAACAGAGAGAGAGAATGGGAGCACCAGGGCCTCCAACCACTGCAAATGAACTCCAGATACATGTGCCACCTTGTGCCTCTGGCTTATGTGGGTCCTGGGGAATTAAGCCTCAAATTGGGGTCCTTAGGCTTCACAGGCAAGCACTTAATCACTAAGCCATCTCTCCAGCCCCAAAAGTCTATTTTTAAATGCTTAATCTACTTGCTTTTCTGCTAGGTGATCAACCACAAAGAGGTTGGCTAGAGTGGCTAAAATCCCAATGGCCATTATGTTGGCTATTGTGAGCAACAGTCAAGAACTACTGTCAGGGACACTGGAGCACAGTGCTGTCTGTAAGATACTGGTTTCCTTTCCTTCGGTATAAAACCAGACAGCCACACTATGGAAACAGCGTGCATAGTTATTGGTAAGTGAATAGATGAGAGGATGTGGTGTTTGCAGTGGCTGGAGGCCCTGTTACACCCATTCTCTCTCTCTCTGCCTCTTTTCCTCTTTAAATATATATACATACACACACACACACACACACACACACACACACACACACACACATATATGAATGTTCCCCTCATTTTATTTGGTATGGAAATCCTGCATGGTGTGTTTATGTAAGCATTGGGCTTGTTTAAGAAGTTGCTAAGTTGGGATGAACCGCCTTTGCACATGTGCAGTACATTGGAGGGAGCCCTGCCCTGGGCTGTGTGGGAAGGTTAGCCTGACTGTGCTCTCATGAAGCCCCTGATTTTCCCTGTCACTGTCAACAGTAGGCAGGGAGGTGAGCTCCCTATGGAGCAGACAGCGAGGCTATAATTCCTCATGGGCTAGAAAGCATGCCTGACTTGTACCCGTTGGCTCATTTGGCCTGGCTGGCCAAACTTAAGGCTTGCAGTGTCCATTGTGGAGTATGTTCACTGGAGATTTCTCTCTCTCCCATTGAGCTGCATGCAGAATGGCTTCTTCCAGCTTTCTATCAGCTGGTCTACATGGAGGAGGTTATCAGCTCAGTTCCAGCAGGATTTCTCAGTGACCTTGCAGCCCAAGTATGTGGAGTCTTCAGCAATAGGCTCTTACCATCTATTCCTGGTGGGAAACCAAGGGCCTCAGCAATGGCCTGTAATGTTTTGGGGACATCAGGGACCTCCCTGGCCAACAACTCACTGGAAGATATCCCATCCCTGGCACTAAAATTTTTCTAGTTATAATCTATGGCTTTTGAGTGTTCCATTGTCCAAAAAATGTAGGTCTCCATATGGCTTATTCACAGCATCTTAGATTTTGATTAATCCTACTCTACCTGTACTCAATCTCTTCCCCTGACCTCACTTAGGCCGTCCTACCTCCAGTGATCTGTGCATCTTCTTACATATACACAATCCACCCCCTAAGTCCTCCCCTCTCCCCCCTCCCTCATAGCCCCTTCCTAGCTGACTGGCCTCTGCTGCTCCAACTCCCATACAAGTCTACACATTTGTAGCTAGGATCCACATACAAGAGAGATCATGTGGCATTAGGCTTTCTAGGCCCAAGTTAACTCACTTCGTATAAATCCTTTCCAGGGCCGTCCATTTCCCTGACCGTTTCACAATTTCATTTTTTTCTTTACCACAGAGTAGAACTCCATTGTATAAATTTGCCACGTCATTGTTGTCCACTTACCAGTCGAGGGACGTCTGGGCTGGTTCCACTTCCCAGCTATTGTGAATAGAGAGGCAGTGAACATGGATGTGCAAGTATCTCTAAGGTAGTGAGACGAGTCCTTAGGATATGTGCCTAGGAGTCTATAGCTGAGTCGTATGGTAGATCTATTTTTAGCTGTCTCAGGAACCTCCACACTAATTTCCACAATGGCTGGACCAGATTACATTCCCATCTACAGTGTAGAAGGGTTCCTCTTTTTCTGCAACCTCGCCAGCATTTATTATTTGTTTTCTTGATGGTAGCCATTCTGACAGAAATGAGATGGAATCTAAAGGTAGTTTTAATTTACATTTTCCCAAAAGCTAAGGATGTAGAACATTTTTTTTTTTTTTGATGTTTATTGGCCATCTGTAATTCTTCTTTTGAGAACTCGCTATTTAGTTCCATTGCCCATTTTTTTTTTTTAAATTAGGTTGTTTGGTTTCTCTTTAGTTTTTTGAGTTCTTTGTTTATCCTGGATATTAATCCTCTGTCAGGTGTATACCTGGCAAAGATTTTCTTCCATTCTGTAAGTTGCCTCTTTGCTCTATTCACAATGACCTTTGCTATACAGAAGCTTTCTGATTTCATGAGATCCCAGTGGTTGATTAGTGGTCTTATTTCTTGAGCAACTGGGGTTATATTCAAAGTCATTGCTTATGTCAATATGTTGAAGGGTTTCCCTACTTTTTCCTCTAGCAATTTCAGAGTTCTAGGTCTGGTACTAAGGTTTTTGATCCATTTGGACTTATTCTTGTGCATGAAGAGAGATAAGGACCTATTTTCATCCTTCTACGTATAGATATCCATTTTCCCAAGCACCATTTGTTAAAGATGAATATTTTAGGCAATTTTTGTTGTTGAAAATCAGATGGCTGTAACTGCCTGGACTTACATCTGGGCCCTCTCTTTTGTTTCATTGGTTTATGTGTTTGTTTTTATACTAGTACCATGCTGTTTTTGTTACTATAGCTCGGTAATATAAACTTAAAATCAGGTATGGTGATAACACCAGCCTTGTTTTTGTTGCTCAAAATTGTTTTTGGCTATTTGAGTTTTTTTTTTTTTTTTTCTGGTGCTTCCAAATGAATTACAGGATTTTTTTTTTTTTAAATTTCCATGAAGAATGCCATTGGAATTTTGATGGGGATTGCATTAAATGTGTAAATTACTTTTAGTGAGATTGACATTTTCACAATATTGATTCTTCCAATCCAAGAACACGGGATTTCTTACTGTTTCTTATTGTCTTTGGCAATTTCTCTCCTTAGTGTTCTAAAATTTTCATTGTAGAGATCCTTTACTTCCTTGATTAGGCTTAGTCCAAGGTACTTTATTTATTTATTTATTTAGAGGCAATTGTGAATGGGAGTGATTCCCTGATTTCGTCCTAGCGTGTTTGTTGTTACCACATAGCAAGGCTACTGATTTGGCTTATTTTGTGTCCTGCTACATTGCTAAATGTGTTTATCAGCTCGAACACTTTGCTGGAGGAGTCTTTAGGGTCCTTTATGTGTAGAATTGTATCATCTGCAAATGATGATAACTTGATCTCTTCCTTTCCAATTTGTATCCTTTTTATTTGTCTCTTGCCTTATTGCTATGGCTGAGACTTGCAGTACATATTAAGTAAAAGTGGGGACAGCAGACACCCTTGTCTTGTTCCTGATTTTGGTAGAAAAGTTTCAGTTTTTTCCTCACTTAGTATTATGTAGGCTGTAGATTTGTCATAAATACCTTTTACTATGTTGAGATGTGTTCCTTCTATTCCCAGTTTCTGTAGGACTTTTACCATGAAGGGGTGTTGGATTTTTGTCAAGTGCCTTTCCTCTATTCAGGTGATGGGCTTTTTGTCCTTCAGCCCATTTATGTAGTGGATTACATTTATCAATTTGCATATGTGGAATCATCCCTGCATCTCTGGGATGAAGCCTACTTGGTTGGGATGAACAATCTTTCTGATACATTTTTGTATTCTGTTTGCCAATATTTTGTTCAGAATTTTTGCATCTACATTCATGAGGGAGATTGGTCTATACTTTTTTTTTTTTTGTTCTGTGTTTGTCTGGTTTAGGTTATCAGGGTGATGCTGGCTTCATAGAAGGATTGGTAGGATTTCTTCGTTTTTTATTTTATAGAAAAGTTTGAGAAGCATTGCTGTTAAGTGTTCCTTGAAGGTCTGGTAAAATTCACCTGTAAATCCATCTGGTCCTGGATTTTTTAGTTGTGTATTTTTTTTAATAACTCCATCCTTGCTACAGTTCTGTTTAAATGCTTTATCTCATCTTTGGTACATCATATAAATCAAAGAAACCATCCATTTATTTCAGACTTTCAAAGTTAGTGGAGTATGTGTTCTTAAAGTATGTCCTCAGGATTTTCTGATTTTTCTTGGTATCTGTTGTGATGATGCTTTTCTTTCATCTCTAATTTTAATAATTTGTGTCTCTTCTTTCTGTCTTCCAATCAGACTTGCTAGGGTTTCTTCAGCTTGTTTATCCTTTCAAAGAACTAACTCTTTGTTTCATTGATTCTTTGGATATTTTCTTTTGGTTTCTATTTCATTATTTTTTGCCTTAATCTTTATTACATTTTCCTGTCTACTGAGTTGTGATTTGCCTTGTTCTTTTTCCAAGGCCTTAAGGTAAAGCATTAAGATGTTTACTTTATAATTTCTTAATATAGGCACTTAAGGCTATAGATGTCCCTCTTAGGACTGCCTTCATTGTGTCCCAAAGGTATTGGTATGTTGTGTTCTCATTGTCATTTGATTATATGAATTTTTTGATTTCCTTCTTGATTTCTTCATTGACCCATTCATCATGGAGTAGGTATATTGTTTAGTTACCATGATTTTGTGGTGAGTGATCTGCTGCTGTTGTGATAAGCTTTCCTTTATATGTGACTTGACTTTACTCCCTAACTCCTTTCAGTATAAGTTCTTTGGTTTGTGTGTTTAGTAGTTATAATGTGGTGCTAAGAGATTATTTTTCCTGATTTTACATGTTTGGCGTTGTAAAGGCTTCCTGTATCTGTATTGGCATCTATTCCTATTTGGGAGAAATTTTCTTCCATGATTTTGTTGCAAATAGCAATTATGTCTTTGCATTGAAATGCTTCTCCTTCTATTAGACCTTGAATTCTTAGGTTTGATCTTTTCATAGTGTCCCGAATGTTTTGAAATTCCCATTCATGCCTTCCTGCTAGTTTTGCTAGTTTGTCTTTCTCTATGTTGGACTGTATTAGATCTGCACAATGTCTTCTATTTAGATATTCTGTCCTCTCTTTGATACATTCTGCTAAGGAGACTTTTTATAGAGTTTTCTATTTCTTACTCTGTTTTTCATTTCTCATATTTCTGATTGGTATTTTTTCATCATTTCTGTTTTCTTACTCATATCTTGCATTGACCTTCTGATTTCATCAAGTTGATTTCCTGTGTTCTCTTGGAATTACTTCAGAAGTTTGTTTTCTTCTTTGGTTCCTTTGAACATAGATATAATCAATTTTTAAAATTCTTTGTCAGGCATTTCACCTAAACCAGTCTCATTAGAGGTCATTTCTGATTGATTTATGATTTTTGGTGGAATTATATTGTCTTAGTTTTTTTTTTTTTTGCATGTTTCTTGTATTATAAGGTAGAGCTTTTTGCATCTTGACTTAATTTGCTGCTTTGGTTTTCTAATTATTTGCAGTATTCTTAGTGGTGTAAATCTGACTTTATATATCTTCAGGGTAGGATCTTAAGGTGTCAGGTGTGGCTCTTATATTACTCCCAGAGTAACAGCAGAAGTGTCAGGTGTTGGCTTTGCCTGCTATGTAAGTATTCTAGCTGGCTGGGTGGAGCAAATTACTGGCAAATTCTAACATTCAGCTGAACAATATACACATTTAATCAAAACCAGCACACAGTATGTGTGCAAGAGGGGATTAAAACAAACACACTCTAAGAGAGCCACAGCCCCTAAGGGTGTGTGTTGATCTGCACCCTTAATCCTGTCAAGTGGGGGGCTTAGATTTCTGGTCTGAAATGGGTTCCAAATTAGCCTGGGCCTGAGTGAGACCCTGCCCCAGGGAGTACAGAAGGAAAAGACAAAGGCACTATGAATCAGGAAACGTCAAAGGCAACAATCGTCAGCACCAAGATACAGCTTATTTGAGAAGGGTCAAGCCAACCAAGAGTATGTAACTATAACCTGCCCTGACATGGAAAGAGAGATTAGCACTTCCAGTGAAAGGCCTACGTACCTGGCTTTGTGTAAGTGTGTCGTGTTACCTTTTGGCATGTCTTCCCATCTCACCTATGCTGAGCGCCCACCTCAATCCCTCTCTGTTAGGCTGTGGGCTTGATTAGGTTGCTGGATCGGGTGTTCTGATCAGCTGTGCTGGGTGGGTGTCGTGTGGCTGGGTGGTGGTTCTCAGGGGGTTTGTGTGCATTGGTGGGTGGGGGGGCAAGGTACAGGGTGCCTGGAATTGCACTGAAGCGTCTCAGGTGGTCCTGTGTGTGTTCTCCGGCAGCAGCTGCTCAGTGAGTCCCTGCTGTCTTCTCCTCCAGGTCTCTTGACTTTGCAGGGAGTCAGGTGTGAGAATCCCTTCACCTGGCTTCGGCTTTTGCTGCCCAAGCAGAGCCGAGCAGCTGCCCAGACTGGCGCTGAACGGGAGCCGGTTCTGGCCAGTTGCCTGCTTACTAGAAGCTCTGGATCTCTCCTGCTTCCCTGCTGAGGTTGATAAGGCCCTATGCACCTTCCCTTTTCAGTGGAATAGTGTGTATTGCTATTTTCCTGTTTATTACCCCCCCCCCACACTTTACTTTGGCATGGCTGCTATGCCGCCATCTTACCTGGAAGTCCGTTATCACTTTAAAAAAATTATTCCTATTAGGTATGGACATACTTAGTATGAAAACAACACATGCTGGTTCCATCCTTTCCCTCATCCCTGCCCCTTTTCTGAAGAGGCAATGTCTCTGTGCATAATGTCCCAACTTATGGCTCACAGTCTTCTCACAGTCTTCTGCCTCCTCTTCCATAAAGTTCCCCGAGTCATGTTGGGTTCGTTTTTGGTCTGCTTCAG
Source organism: Jaculus jaculus (assembly GCF_020740685.1). Taxonomy (NCBI): domain Eukaryota; kingdom Metazoa; phylum Chordata; class Mammalia; order Rodentia; family Dipodidae; genus Jaculus; species Jaculus jaculus. Next base: position 16,489,787 of record NC_059119.1, read on the forward strand.
TGATGGGCTCCTAGGAGCCTCTGTATCTCAGGTCTGGTGGCTGTTGAGTGTGTCCAACTTTGTGCCCTAATTTTGCCCTAATTCCTCTGTGGTTTCCATGATCACTTTCATATATATAAAATATTTTGAAATAAGTGGCAAATTCTGTCTAATCACAAGCATGCCTCATTATTACATGTATAGATAGAAACTACACATATACCACAATCATGACATTCATATACTGTCACTGGCACACCCCCTCAACACACACATGCACGCACACTTGTGTGAGAATCAAATTACAAAGTACATTATTTGCATTTTATAGGTGATGGAGAACAGAGGACCTTGGAGTTCTCTGTCCAACTGTATGGTCAAGGAGAGTGTCACCAGGGGTTTCTTGGGACTGGTGCCATATTTGCCTGATAGAGGCAAGACCAATATATTTAAATTTTTAAAATTTATTTACTTATTTGTGTGTGTGTGGGCAGATAGAGAGAAAGGGCATGCCTGGGCCTCTAGCTGCTGCAAAGGAACTCCAGATGCATGTGCTACCTTGTGCATCTGGCTTATGTGGATACTGGGGAATCGAACCTGGGTCCTTTGGCTTTGCAGGCAAGTGACTTAACCACAAAGCCATCTCTCCCACTCTTTTTAAAAATATTTATTTACTTATTTGAGAGAGGCAGATAGGACCAAGATTTTTAATCCCAACACGATGTATGCTCTTTTTAAAATACTTTCTCTATTTCTCTCACGCTGTTTGCAAATAGAGAGATAAGGAATATGAACATGGGCATGTCAGGACTCCTGTCACTGTACATGGACTCCAGATGCATGGACCACTTTGTACATCTGGCTTATGCGGATACTGGGAAAGTGAACCTGTCAGGCTTTGCAAGAAAGCACCTTAAACCACTGAACCGTCTCTCCAGCTCATGAAGTCTGGTGTTGAATGTCTTTGTGATAGGCAGTAATTGTTACATAACATGTATTGTTGAGCTTAAATCTTGAAGAATTGTTTTTCTTTGGTTCAATGTCCCCCCACCCCATTTCTTTTTTATGTTGTGAATTTTCACCAGAAAATCTTTCTTTGGCTCGATTTAGGTTAAATTTCACTGCAAAGTCCAGATAAAGGGAGTCACAAACTTCTTTTTCAGTTGTCTGTAGACTGGCAGAAACTTGAGGTACGGGAAGCAGGGAGCTGTTCTGGTGCGAGGGGCTGGGCTTAGCTGAAAACAGGCCTCTGGGCCCAGGGGCTGAGAGGCTGGAGTGCGCTGGAACTCAGCAGAGGGAACATAGGTAAGAGGGGAAGGATCCCAAGGGTGAAGCCCAGCTCCCTAGTGCCCTTTAGAGACAAATGTGGCTATGGGGGGGCCGAGTTGACCAGGTTGTCCATCACAGGGGTCTGTGGTGAGCAAAGTTTTACTGCCTCAGCTGCAGGACCGGCAGCCAGGGCCATGGAGAGCCTGTCTAGTGGCTGAGTCTCTACTGCAGGTTCTGTGGAGGTGTATGGCTGGTGGTAAGTGACCTTGGTATATATGTATGTATATAATTACTATGGTAATATATAACAAGATAACATCTATTATGTTAGCTATCATAAATGTACAGTTCTGTGACTTTAAATATCCATAGACAGTTGTGCAGCCATCCCCGCTGTCTATCTCTAGAACTTTCTATTCTATTCTTCCTGAACGAAATCTGTACCATGAAACACTAACTCACCATTCTCCACTTCCCTCAGCCCTGGGCAGCCTCCATTCAACTTCCTGTTGCTGTGGCTGTGCCTGGTCCACGTACATCCTGGGAACAGAATCACATACTGTTGTCGCTTTTGTGATCAAGTTACCCTGGTTTTAATAAGGTGACTTTATCAGGAAAATGAGTGAAGATTCGCCCCCCCCCCTTCTCTGGGTGAGGGCAAGTTCCAGATAAACTTTAGTTTGGGGAGCTGGCCATGGGCTGGGTTTAAACCCCCACCTGTCTAATTAAGTGCCATTAATGAGTGAAAAACCCTAACTACTCTATGAAGTGGCCCTGTTGCTAGGGCTCCAAGAAATTTCTTGTTGCCCTAAAGCCCATGACTGGTATCTTTTCTGTTTGCATTTTTACAGTCCCCTTTTGCTATTCCTTAATTCATTTTACTATCTGAGGCTCAAGCTGATGGCTTGTCCTAAGATTCAGACTTCCAAAGACAGGGAGGCTCTCAGAGAAAGCGGTTTGGTTTTTCAAGCACATGTACTCACCCAAAAGCTTGTACAGTGGGAGCTGGAGAGATCGCCCAATGGTTAAAGTCCTCAGCTCACAGCCATTAGAACCTGAGTTCAATCCCCAGTGCCCACATAAAATGCCAAGTATAGTGACACGTGCTGGTGCTGGGGAGAATGAGACAGGTGGATCCCTGGAGCTTGCTGGTCAACTGGCCTAGCCTGATTGGTGTGCTCCAGGCTAGTGAGAGACCCTGTCTCAAAAAGAGATGAATAGTGTTCCTGAGGATCACACATGCATTAACACTTGCACACACACGTGTACTTATACGCATGTGAACATACAGGAACACACGCCCACAAATTAAAAAGCTGTTTGATGTGAGTTAACTGTCAATGATTTCCTGCACTGTGTTTCCAGTGGAAGGATCCAGAGGGTCCAAAATCCAGAGGAGGGGTTGGGGAGATGGCTCAGAGGTTCGAGGTGTTTGCTTGCCAAGTCTGTCAGCCTTGATTCAGTTCCGCAGTACTCACCTAAAGTCAGGTGCACAAAATGGTGCAGGCGTCTTGAGTTCTTTTGCAACAGCCGGAGGCCCTGACATGTCTATATTCTTTCTCATAAATATATATTTTTTAATTTATAAAAAATTTATTTGCAAGCAGAGAGATAATGAGAGAATAAGTATGGACATGCCAGGACCTCTGGCCACTGCAAATGAACTCCAGATGCATGTACCACTTAGTGCATCTGCCTTACATGGGTACTGGGGAATCGAACCCTGGGTTGTTAGGCATTGCAGACAAGCACCTTAATGGCTGTGTTATTTTTTCCAGCCACTCATAAACATGTTGTTAAGTTAAAAGTTTATTTAAAGGATTCGAAGGAAAGTATGTGGGCCAGTGGATGCTTTGCTGATGTGATGCCTTTGAAAACGAGTTGAAATGTTTAGCAAACTGAAAATGTAGCTGGTTGAATGTGCTCCGAACCATGCGGGGCCCTTTCACCTCACCTCTTTTAATAAAGCAGTGGTTGAATTGAAGGCAATCTAGGCAATAATGAATATTCTTGTAAATCTCTCTGGTTGAGAAACTCTAAAAACATGGCCAAGGTCCAAGCAGTACCTATTTCCTCTTAATTCTGCTATAATACTTGAACGGTCTTTTATAAGATATTAAAGTTTAATTGATGCCATTTTACTAAGCTGATTTTAAAAGCAGTGATGGCAGTAATTGAACTGATGAAGATGGCTTGTAATTGTCTATTATGTATGATGTAAAAAGTGGTTTTTCTTTCAAATGTTGATTATTTTTGTACTGTTTTCTAAAGAGCTTATTTACTCTGTGTGTGTGCACTCGTGTATGCGTTTATTTAGAACTGGTACATAAAGCCGGACATGGAGGCGCGTGCTTGAATCCCAGCACTCGGGATCTCTGTGAGTTCGAGGCCACCCTGGGACTACATAGTGAATTATTCCAGGTCAGTCTGGGCTAGAGCAAGACCCTTACCTCAAAAAACAAAACCAAAACCAAAAAGGAACTTGTTCATAAAAGAAGTGGTAAGAATGGACTTTCATGCCCTTTCACTGTGAAATTATTATAGGACATATTGATGCTGAGCATGGGAAAACCTGTGTAAAATAATGAAGAATCAAAATTTTGCCCGAGTAAAGTCATCTAGAGGAGAGGAGACTTTTTTTGTCGTGGTTGTTGTTGAGTACTAAGTCTGGTGGAAAAGCCAAATGGAGACGTTTGCCCATGGCAGAGCTCCACCCAGCCTTTCAACTTGGCTTCGTGTTGGTGTGTAGCGCGCAGCGCTTCCCCGAGCGCATGGTCTTGCGGCAGCCCTCCTCTCCTCCGCCGTCCTTCCTTTGAATTCCTGGGCGAGGCTGTCTGTGCTCAACACAAGCGTGCACCGCCATGGGGAAAGCCAGACTTGGCAACCCAGCTGAGGGTTTTGCTGTCACAGTCAACTGTGGCCCCGGACACAGCAAGGAAGCACTATCTGGCTTCCTTCCGGCCCTCTGGGGCAGTTGAGTTTGAGCCGAGTTTGCTCATTAGTCTTGCTGCCTTTGGAGTTTTTTAAAAGTTGGATGGCTTCTCTGTTATAAAAATAACACATACATCAGACTTGCAGATAGCTACTGGCCAGGAAGAGAGACATTTCAGGGGTGGATGGGGAGGCAGGGGTAGAAAACCTGGGTGACATGAGGTGTACACAGATTTTCATTTCTCTTATGACTGATCACCCTGCGAAAGGGTGGGTAGAGGAGAACCATGTTGTGCAGACTGGTGAAATTTCAAATATTTATCTCCTCCTCACGCACAATCCACCTTCTCCTCTTCCTTCCCTACCCTTGGGGCGGCTGTCCCATTTTCTAGGTGAAGAAAAACGAGAGGATTCCTGGGTGTCCTTAAGTGTGATTGCTGAGGCTGTGTGTTCGCAGAGTTCTTCAGTTCCCTCCTTGTTTTTCATAAAAACAAGATTTTCTTATGCAAAATGGGTCACTTGAAAGCTCCAAACAATTTCTCCAGCGCAGCAGCCAATGTCTCATGCCGGGGGAGATGTTAGTGAGCCACTGACATATGGATGTGATCTCTGTCACTTTGACCAGATTTGGTTTCTACAGAGTGCGTGAGAAGGGAAGATAAATTTTGTCCTAGTAATACTACAGCGACTCATAAATAAATGGTTACCCTTTGGTGCTTGCAGTTTTCATTAAAGCCGCCTGAGCTTTGTTATTGACACCATAGGTTGCCTATTCAGGGAAATGCAGTAAAATTTATCAGTGTGCTTTCTACACCTAATAAATCATCCAAACAGGGAACCATATGGCAGATAAGACCTTGAAAATGTGGCTTCAGCATGTGAGGAGTCAAGTTGCTGAAATCTTGAATGATTACAGCCCGTGCATTTTCCCCTGGAATATCTTCGAGTTATTTTACATGCCATTTTCTTGTTCACCCTATCACCTCTTTGTCTCTCTCCTTCCTCCCTCTCTCTCCTTCCTCTCTTGCTGGCTGG